>NC_058091.1:187207348-187510378 GCF_020171115.1 Neogale vison | reverse complement strand
AGCAGTTAGCCAGCTCCTTTTGTCAGAGACTACCACCATCTAATGAAACAATTAGGGCTTGACAGTTTAAATATGCTATTCTGTTCTTTTCAAGCATAAGTGCCAGCCACGAAGACAAACTATACCCACCACCTTCCTATCAGCAGAGCCATTGTTATCCCAGATAGAATGCCCTAAAAATAAAATCCATTTTGTATGTGAAGCTTCATCAAGTCAGGTCATGTCTGCTCCTCAGGGCAGACTGCAGTGTACTAATTTCATTATGCTATTTTTAAATGTGGCCTCCTTGGATCTTTTAGTATGGCCTACATAGCTCAACAAGGCCCTCCGTTAATGTTCAGGGCTTCTTTGCTAATCACCTCTGCCCACCCTGCCCTCAAACCTAACTACAACCACTTCTCCAGGCCTGTAGGGTTAACGAGAAATAGGCACACTTGTGATGGGTGTGCTCACACTTAGGTCAACATCACCCGCTGGGCCTTGTCCAACACACGAGCTATGAGATGTTCGAATTGGTATCAGTGTCTTTAGTTCATTATTAAAGTTACTCCAACTTTTTTTAAAAAAATTCACCAAAAAAGAGGGAATCGCTTTCTAAGAGGTCATCGTAAGAGATTTTTGAATCTGTGTACCTATTTCTGTTTTGCCTCTTGTATCAAGTTTATGTTTCTCAGTTGTAAAATGATCACATTCGTAAATACACGAAAAGTATAGAAGAAGGAAAAATCGTTGTTCGTGACTCTTCTGGTTTCAACTCATAGAAAAGCAACTCAAACTTGTTATACAAGAAAGAGATACATTGTTCGTGTAATCAGAGACGAAAGTGGCTTAAGGCACAACTGGATTCATTCTGGTTCAAATTAATTCCGTAAGGATGAGATTTCTTTCTCCCAGTCTCTCAGCTCTGTTTTTCCGTGTCAGCCTGTATCTCCAGAGGCATTGTTCTCCTGGTGGCCCATGACAGCCCCAGGCTTACATCTTAACAGATGAGAAATGCTAATGAGATGACATCTCCTCCTTCTCAACTGTTCTAGCCCAAGTCAAGAAATTAAGTCTCGGGATGCCTGGGTGGCTCAGTTGGTTAAGCAGCTGCCTTCAGCTCAGGTCATGATCCCAACGTCCTGGGATCGAGTCCTACATCGGGCTCCTTGCTCGGCAGGGAGCCTGCTTCTCCCTCTGCCTCTGCCTGCCATTCTGTATGCCTGTGCTCGCTCTCTCTCCCTCTCTCTCTCTCTGACAAATAAATAAAATCTTAAAAAAAAAAAAAAAAGAAATTAAGTCTCATTAACATGATTTGGTGTGTCCCCATCCCTGAACCTGTTAGCGTTCAGTATGGCTAGAGAAAATCTCTGATTCAGCAGACTTCTGTCATGTGCCCACTCATAAAGTCAGAATTTTAGATCAGCCTCAGATAAACCATATGGTCTAAGAAGGAGGGAGGAATGGTTCCCCAAAAGAATACCTGGTATACCATCCTGAGAAGAAGGAGTAGACACAGAAGAAATAAAAACAGACATCTGTGATAGAGACCTATGTCCTCACAACTTGAAATGAAAATCACAGATACATATTTAATCCTTAGGAGATGGAAGGTCCAGAACTATTTTTGAAAATGTCAATGAATTTGTGTGAATTGAAGTAGTAAAATATCTCCCACACAAAGACTCAGAAACTATCAGGAAACAACAGTGTGGTTAATAATGAGGAGATCTTACAGGATATAGAGAGAAAACCAAACATGATGTGAAGTCACTGAAGAATAACGTCTACAGATTTTAGTCTCATATTGCACACTCTCACGTTCAATATGGTGTCCCACTGTGACTTCCATTGTTTCTACTGAACAGCTAGTTATTAATCTTATTGGAGTTCTCTTGTACATGATGAGTAATTTTTTCCCTTACTGATTTTAAGATTTTTCTCTTTATATCTTTGACTTTTGACATTTTGGCTCTGATGTGTTTAGTTATGGACCTCTCTGTGTTTGTACTACTTGGAGTTTGAAAACATAATGGCTGAGAACTTCCAAATTTGATGAAAAATATACTACATTCTAAGAAACTCAACAAATATGCATTCTGTCAGTTTCTCTCTCTCCTCCTTCTTTGGTGCTCCCTTTACGCATACTTGGTATATAAATGATGTTTCTTATGTCTGTAAGGCTCTGTTTGCTTTTTTCCATTCTTTTTGCTCTGTGTTCTTCAGATTATATGCTCTGTATTGATCCCAGTTCAAGTTTACTGATTATTTCTTCTGCCAGCTCAAATCTACTCTTGAGTCCTTCTAGCGAATTATTTGTTTAATGTCCTTTTCCACTTTAGGATTTCCATTTGACTCTAAAAATTGTCAATCTCTTCATTGATGGTCTCTATTTAATAAGACATTGCCATCTTACTTTATCTTAATTCTTTAGACATGGTTTACTTGTGTTCTTTGAGCATATTTTTAATAATGCTTTGAAGTCTGTCTCTGCTAAGTCCAATATCTTGGCCCCTCAAAAGCGGTTGCTGTTGCCTGCTATTTTTCCTGTGTGTATGCGTAAGTCACACTTTTCTGTTTCTCTGTACATCTTGTAATTTTTAGTGAAAACTGGATATTTTAGGTAATATATTGTAGCAACTCTGAATACTAATATCTCCCAGGAGGTAGGTGGTGGTGATTATTTGCTTGGTCATTTATTCATTCAGTGACTTGGTTGAACTAACTCTGTGAAGTCTACTTCCCCTGTAATATACAGTCCCCGGTGTCTCTGCTCAGATTATTTTTCCCTTGTTTTTATCTTTTTCCTTAGCTTTCTACGGGTGGCTCTTGAGTCTTCTTCTTGGTCAAAGGTTGTTTTAAACCCCCATGGTCAGTTAGACCTTACCCCGTACCACTGGATCTGTGTGTGGTTTGGAGACTGCTATCATAATTCAAGGCTTCTTTTTTTCTCTCCACAATCATCCAGGGACTAGTAGCTTGGAAGGTCCCTCCCCACCTGCTCCTCAGATGGCGCAAGTGTGGGGTACGCACACAGTCTTCCAAACTACGAGGGACACATGTGATTTCACCTTTAAGCCTGGCTTCCTAGGAATTGTCCCAGGACCAGAGCAACCTGTTGTTCAGCCATTATTTGGTCAGAGGTTGTGCTTAATCCCCTTGTGTCAGGAGGGCTTCCACCCTGTGTTGATGGGTCTGTGTGCAGCTTGGGGAATGGTTTCAAATCAAGCCTCAACCTCTCCTTTGATGGCTTCTGAGTAAGTATGTGGCATATGGGCACAGCCGGAGCTGACTGTGATTCCAGGAAAGTTATTCTTGGCTCTTTCTATGGTTTTCTCTGTAAAACTTCTGGCTGTTCCACTTCTTCTTGCCAGTATCATGGAGCTACCAAACCCTCTTAATTGTTCTGCACCAGTATCTCCATTGTTTTCAATAACACCCTTAGGCCTGGAATTCGGCAGGCTCTGTTCCAAATACAGCCTGTCCCACCCATAGAGCTGTTTCCAGGCTGCCTCTCACCCTAGCAGAACCTCTACACTGTGGCACAGGAGCTGGGAATGGGAGGCAGTGACCTGCCTCTCCCTGAGTGCCACCTTTACTCTACTGAGTGGGTGATGGAGCTGCTTACCAGGCTCCCCCACAACATGGAACCTCCATGCTGTTGGGGCAGGGGCATTTGGGGCCCAGTATTCTTGGCTTGCCATACAGAGAGTGGAGCTCGTGAGCTATGAGTAACGGCCAGTAGTAGCTGGGCAGGCAGGACTTTCAGCCACACTTACCCTAAATAAAGGTTCCCTGCAGCACACAGACTTACAGACTGCTCCTCACAAGGTGGAAACACAGCCCAAGACTGGGAGCTGGGGGATGAGGGAGCCGCCTCCTCGCCACTCCCACACATCTTTGTCTTCTTGGCCATACTACCCAGAGTAGAACTCCCAGGAAATTTTTAAACACAGAGCTGAGGGAAAAGAGGTGGAAGCCTAATTCAAATACCACGGAGCCCACTGTTCCTACTGAGATTTAGTAGATTTTCTTGAATAAATGTTTCTCCATTTGCTATATGCCCTTAAGATGATTTCCAGAACTTTGTAATGATTATTATTATTTTTTTAAATAATTTTCATCAATTAAATGGTGGTTTTGCTGGGAAAATAGTCCACCAGTCTCCTCACTCGGCCATTCTGGGAAGTTCTCCTATACTCATATTTAACTACAGTTGCTGTTAGTTACAAATCCATGAGTCATAAGCCATTCAAGAGCTTAAAAAGTTATCTAGTCTATTCCTTCTGCCTTTGAGCAGGATAATACCTGAGCCAGCCCAGATAGATAAGAATCTATACTAGTTTTGAAAACCTCCGGGGGAGGGGGGGGTGAGAAAAAACCTCACAGTCTTCCTTAATAACCTAAATCAGTGCTTAACAACCCTCCCTGCCAGGAATTCCTTTCTTGCATATAACCTAAAGCCCACGTGGTACAGTTTAAAGGCCTTTGCTCTTCATCTGTCCTGGAGGAGATAAAGAACAGCTGGTCCCCACACAGCACACTTCTTCCTCGGGAGGTGCAGTCTCCAGCCTCCTTAAAAAAAATAAAAAATTTAAAAATCCTTCTTTGGCCCTGTCATTGGTATAAATAATCTTAATACTTCCTCATACTATTTTTCAATCTGTGGACAACCTCTGTGCCCCCTTCTGAAATCTTTTTGTTCTTGCCATTATCCTCTAGAGACCGGAAATACTTCCAAAGTGAGGTCTGCGCTCTCTACACTCGATTCTCTTAGGAGCGTTTGTCAACTATGCAGATTGCCCTGCTCCTCTCGAGACCCGGTGAGTCCTAATCCCGGCTGTGGCTCTGGGAGTCAGCAGGCCTGTCACGTTTCCCAGGCGATTCGGAGGAACTGAGGTTTCCTCCTCCAGCTACATTGCGGCTTCGTCTCTGCCGTTGGATCACAGGTTTGCAACCCTGTGTCTGCACGAAAGAATCACGTGGGAGCTTTTTAAAAATCCTAATGCCCCAGCTGTACCCCAGTTGAATTAAATCGGCCCCTGGGAGCAGCACCTGGGCTAGCAGTCCTTTTAAACCTCCCCAGGTGAATTCCAAGTACAAACCAGGTAGTCAGTTTTACCAAGGTGAGGGCCGGCAGTGTTTGCATCCCAGCGCCTACTAAGACAAAGCCTAATACAGAGAAGGTAGCTCTCGGTGTTGTGAAGATCAAGCTTTTTGTTACTGTTTGTCTTGGAGAAGAGTTATTTGAAGAGGAAGAGGACAAGGCTTCTAGATGGGAACCGTACATGACGGGAAACGCTGAGAGATGCCTCTGTGAAGACTACAGCTAGCAGTTGTGAGGCCAGGAAATGGAGACAGTAAGTGCTATTCACTCTTCACAGTGAATGATGTTAAGACATTTCATGCTCCGCTTCTGAACACATTTGACCTATCCTGACTCTCCTTCCATCGTCCCACTGGGGGACGACTTGTGCGTTCTACTGGCACCACCAGGCAGTGTGTCACTTTAAGCCCACACCATAAGCCCCTTTCCTCCCACCTGAGGCTCCCCTAATGATCCAGATATAAGGGATAAGGCAGGTCCCCTTGGCATTCACATCTGAGACCCCGAAGTGTGAAAAAGTTAACATTCCAAGTGGCAAATCTTGATAGATAATTGTGTCCCCCTTTCTCCACAGCCTTCCAATCTCCATCATGTAATGAGCTGAAACAAAGGTTATAAGGCCCCTAAATGGTTCTGGAGATCCATCGTCAGACTTAACGTTGGCCAACTCAGTAGTACTCCCTTGTATTTCTTCCCCTCCTACCCCGTTTCACTGCCCCCCATCCCTCATTCTTAATCCCGGGGATCAAGGTCCCTCACAACAGTGGCAGATAAGGCCCAAAAGCCCTTTCCGAGGAACCCAAGTTAAGTAGAAAGTATTGAGGTATGTCATTCGTTTTTATCCTTACCTATAGGAATGCCTGCCACAAATTTGGTGACCAATAAATATTAACTGACATGGGGCAAAAACTAGACAGAGGAAGGAATGCGCCAGAACTGTCCATCGTGAGAAAGTGTTGTGGTGAGAGCATAAACAAAAGATGGTGACTAAAATTTCCCCTGTGTTAGCTGGGAGGCCATAAATAAACCAGCAACCTTTTGGATATTCAACTTCTTTACTTTATAAAATGGAATTCTGAGTTGTAGCTAAACCTCATGAGAAAATAATGATGGTGGTTTCCTGAAAATGATAAAATGAAAGTGTTAAAGCTATTGCTTTGGTATACTGGGCTTATATGGTAGCTTGTTTCTCCCCTTCAGACATGAGGGCAGCTCCGTATGTTAGCAATTAACACACATTAGAAAGAATTTTGAATAGCTGTTTGAGAATGAGATAACCATAATAAAGATGGTGAGTGATTATCTGAAAAGCACATTTTCATTTCTGCTTCATGCTATGTTTTTAAAAATACACAATACAAGGCGCCTGGTTGGCTCAGTTGGTTGAGCGACTGCCTTCGGCTCAGGTCATGATCCCGGACTTCCAGGATCGAGTCCTGCCTAGGGCTCCCAGCTCCTTGGGGAGTCTGCTTCTCCCTCTGACCTTCTCCTCTCTCATGCTCTCTCTCACTCATTCTCTCTCAAATAAATAAATAAAATCTTTGGGGAAAAAAAAAATACACAATACAGTACTATGAGCTGTAGTCACCATGCTGTACAACCCCAGGACGTAGTAACTTTATAACTGGAAGTTTGTACCTTTTGACCGCCTTTGCCCTATAGCCCACCCTACACTCCCAATCCCTGTGTCTGGCAACCAGCAGGCCGGAGTGGGGTGGGGGAACGCATGCAGCATGGGAATGGTGTTTGTGCATATGCACACATTCGCATGGCCATGTGTGGCTTTTGTGTTTTATTTTGTTTGTTTGGTTTTTGTTTTTGTTTTTTTAGATTCCACATAAAAGTGAAATGTCTTTCTGTGATAGACTTCACTTAGCTTAATGCCCTAAAGGTTATCCATGTTGTCACAAAAGGCAGGATTTCCTTTTCTGTAGCAGAATATATTCCAATTCTATATGTATATGTGACACTACTTTATCCACTCATCTAATACGGACAGTATGTTTTTGTATCTTGGCTATTATAAATAATGCTTCAGTGTAAATGGGAGTGCAGCTGTCTTTTTTGAATTAATGTTTTTATCTGTATAAGTACCCAGAACTGGAATTACTGAATCATACTCTTTTCTTCCACGCAGTTTTCCATAGTGGATGCACCAACTTGCATTCCTATCAACGGGTGCACAGAGTTACCTTTTCTCCGCAGCCTCATCAACACTTATTCCTTGTCTTTTTGATAGTAGCCATTCTAACCTGTGTAAGGTGAGATCAAGTTGTGATTTGCATTTCCCTGTTGGTTAATGATGTCAACAACCTTTTCATGTACTACCTGTTGGCCATCTTTGGAGAAAGGTCTATTCAGATCTGCTCTTTTCTTAATCCTATTATTGTGCTTTGCTATTATTGACTTTTATGAGATCGTTATGTATTTTGGATCTTAACCCTTTATCGGATGGCTGATTTGCAAATATTTTCTTCCATTCCATAGGTTGCCCTTTGATTTTGTTGGTTTTCCTGGCAGAAGATTTTTAATTTGAGGGAGTCCTACTTGTTTTTATTTTGTTGCTTTTGCTCTTGATGTCAAATCCAAGAAATGATTGCTAAAACAAATGCCAAGGGGCTTACTGCCTATGATTTTTTTCTAGCATTTTATGGTTTTAGGTCTTATGTTGAAGTCTTTAATCTATTTTGAGTTCATTTTTGTGTATGGTGTAAAAAAGTTTCCAGTTTCACCTTTTTTGTGGGGTGTCAGTCTTCCCATCACATTTGTGGAAGAGATTGTCTTTTCCTCACTTTATAGGCTTGGAACTCTGTTGTAAATTGACCATATATATGTGTTTAATTCTAGGCTCTCTGTTGTTCCATTGATCATTGTGTCTGTTTTTAATGAAAATGTCATTGTATTTTGATTACTATAGCTTGGAAATATAGTTTGAAATCAGGAAGTGTGACACCTCTGGCTTTCTTCTTTTTGTCAAAATTCCTTTGACTATTCAGGATCTTCTGTGGTTTTAAACAAATAGTAAGATTGCTTGTTCATATGCAAAAAAAATTCCATTGGAATTTTGTATTTTTTTATTTAAATACTTTTATAGCGCCAAGACTCCTGTTTTACACATACTGCTTTATTTAGTACATAATTATTATTTTCTTATTTCTTTTTTATTTTTCTTTTATTTTTTGAAAGCGAAAGAATGCACATGTATGTGGTGGGGAGAGTGAGAGCAAGAGCGAGAGTGAGTGAGCGAGAGATTGAAAGAGAGATAGAGAATATGGAGTGGACTCCCACTGAGCACAGGGCCCAACAAGGGGCTTGATCCCAGAATCCTGAGATCAGAACCTGAGCCGAAACCAAGACTTAGACACTCAGCCCACTAAGCCACCCAGGTGCTCCTCTTCATTTTCTTAGAGCAAATGGAGACAGAAATATTCCATAGTTTTTCCAGATTCACAAAGTAGATAAAACAGGATTTGAAGCTAGGTAGGCTGATTCCAGAGCCCTGAGCCTAAGCTCCATTGCCTCCCACTTTGTATCCTCAGTATTTTTCATCTCGTGATTTTTTTTCTTCTTTTTCCTTGCACATTTAGACTCTCAGGACAAACCTTTAGACATGTTAAGATGAGTTCAGTAAAGCTTTTTCTTAATTTGTTTAAGCACTTTAACATTTATTGCTTATTGGTTTTTGTTTTTTGAGTTTTTAAAATTTTATTGAAGGATGATTGATTTACAGTATTGACATATAATACTGTACTAGTGATTCAGTATGTGCATTACAAAATGGTCACCACAATAAGTCTAGTTACCATCTGTCACCATACAAAGTTGTAATAATATGATTGACTATATTCCCTATGTTGTACATGATATCCCTGTGCCTTACTTATTTTACAACTAGAAGATAGAAACTCTTAATCTGCTCCACATATTTTGTCTATCCCCTCCACCACACCCCACCCCAGCAACCAATCCTTTTATTCTCTGTGTGTATGAGGCCATTTTATTTGTTCATTTGACATATTTTTTAGATTCTAATATAAGTAAAATCATACAATATTTATCTTTGACCTATTTCACTTAGGATAACACCTTCTGAGTCTATCCATGTTATCACAAATGGCAAGATCTCATTCTTTTTATGACTGAGTAATATTTCAGTATGTGTGTGTGTACGCACATGCCACATCTTCTTGATCCATTCATCTATTGGTGAACAGTTATGTGCTTCCATATCTTAGCTATTGTCAATATTACTATGATAAATGTAGGGGTGCATGTCTTTTAGATGAGTGTTTTCATTCATTTCCTTCAGATAAATACCCAGAACTGGAATTGGTAGATCAGAAAGTAGTTCTATTTTTAACTTTTTTGAGAAAACTCCATAATGTTTTCCTTTCCTTTCTTTTCTTTTCTTTTCTTTTTTTTTTTTTTTTTTAAGATTTTATTTATTTATTTGACAGAGCCAGAGAGTGCAAGCAGGGGGAATGGCAGAGGGAGAAGCACGCTCCCCGCTGAGCAGGGAGCCTGATGTGGGGCTCAGTCGCAGTACCTTGGGATCATGACTTGAGCCAAAGGCAGACACTTAACTGAGCCAACCAGATGTCCCTCCATAATGTTTCCACCGTGGCTACACAAGCTTACATTCCAACCAACAGTGCACATGGATTCCCTTTTCTCCACATTTTAGCCAACACTTACTATCTCTTTTTGGATTCTAGCCATTCTGATAGGTATAAAGTGAAAGCTCATTTTGGTTTTGATTCTCATTTCCTTAATGGTTAGTGATGTTGTGTATCTTTTCATACTGCTACTATTGGCCATCCATGTCTTCTTTGGATTGTTTGGGTTTTTTATATGGAGTTGTATTCTGTATATGTTTTAGGTAATAACTCCTTACTGGATATATCATTTGCAAATATCTTCTCCAATTTAGTAGGTTGCCTTTTTGCTTCATTGGTTTCCTTTGCTGTGTCAAAGCTTTTTAGTTTGCTGTAGTCCTATTTGTTTACTTTTGCTTTCATTGTCTTAAATGAGGAGACAGATCCAAAAAAATGTTGCTAAGACCAATGTCATAGAGCTTACTGCCTATATTTTCTTCTAGGAGTTTTGTTTTCATGTATTAAAATGAATCAAAGACTTAAATATGAGTGTGTTTTTGTACATGGTGTAAGTGATCCAGTTTCATTCTTTTGCATATTGCCATCCAGTTTTCCAAATAACATTTATTGAAGACTATCATTTCCCTATTGTATATTCTTGCCTCATTTGTGATAGACTAATTGACCATATAAGCACGAGTTTATTTCTAAGTTCTCTACTGTTTCACTGATGGATGTCCTTTTATGCCATTGATTACTAGTGGGATGTTAAAGTTACCTACTATTATTGTATTATTGCCAGTTTCTCCTTTTGTGTCTGTCAGTATTTGCTTTATATATATTTAAGTGTTTCCATGTTGAATGCATAAATATTTATAAGTGTTGCATCTTCTCATTGGATTGGTCCCCTTATAATTATGTAATGTCCTTCTTTGTCTCTTATTACAGCCTTTGTTTTAAATTCTCTTTTGTCTGATAAAAGTATAGCTATCCCATCTTTTGACTTCCATTTTCATGGCATATCTTTTTCTATCCCTTCATTTTCAAACTGTAGGTTTTAGTTTTTAGGTGAGTCTCTTGTAGGCAGCATATAGAAGAGTATTCCTTTTTTTAATCCATTCAGCTATCTTAGATCTTTTTTTTTTTAAGATTTTATTTATTGACAGAGAGAGCGCACACCAGCGGGGGTGAGGGGCAGGGGAATAGCAGGCAGAAGGAGATGGAGAAGCAAGCTCCCTGCCAAGTAGGGAGGCCAGTGCAGGGCTGGATCCCAGGGTTCTGGAATCATAACCTGAGCCAAAGGCAGATGCCTAACTGAGCCACCCAGTCTCCTGTATCTTATATCTTTTCATAAGAGCATTTGGTTGGTTAACATTTAAAGTAATTATTGGTATGTAGGTATTTATTGCCATTTTGTTAATTATTTCCAGACTGTTTTTGTAGTTCTTCTCTATTTTTTTCTTCTCTTGATCACTTCCCTTGCAATTCGAAGACATTCTTTAGTGTTATGTTTGTATATCTTTCCCTTTATTTTTGATGTATCTCCTATAGGTTTTGGATTTGTGGTTACCATGAGGTGCATATATAAAAACCTATGTATAAGTAGTTTATTTTAAGGTGATGGTCACAAGTTCACACACATTCAAAAAACACTAGATTTTTACTCCCCCCCCCTCGCTGAATTTAGGGTTTTGATGTCCTATTTTATATCTCTTTATTTTGTGTATTCCTTAGCTCGTAACTGTAGATACAGTTGATTTTACTACTTTCATTTTTTAACCTTACTATTAGCTTTTTAAGTGGTTGATCTACTACCTTTATCATATTTGCCTTTATCGGTGAGATAGTTTTCTTTCATGTATTTTCTTACTTCTAGTTATGAACTGTTCTGCTTAAAGAGTATTTCTCTAGTATTAATATTCTAAAGTCAGATCAGTGGTGATGAACTCCTTTGATTTTTTTTTTTCTTTTCATGTCTGGGTGTAAATCTTTATCTACCATTCAATTCTGAATAATAACCTTCTGGGAATTTTTGGTTGGAAATTTGGGGGTTTGGGTTTTGTTTTTGTTTTTCAACATAGATGTATTTTGCCACTTTGTTCTGACCTGAAAATTTTCTGCTGAAAAATCAGTTGATAGTCTCATGGGAATTCCCTCATACAATACTAATTGATTTTTCTCTTGCTGCTTTTAAGATTCTTTGTCTTTAGCTTGTGACAGTTTATTTAAAATTTGTCATGGCCTGGATCTCTTTGGGTTGATTAAACTTGGGATTCTTGGCTCTTGGACTTGGTATCTGTTTTCTTCACCAGGCTAGGGAAGTTTTCAGCTATTATTTCTTCAAATGTTTTCTTCCCCTTTCCCTCTCGTTTCTCTTTCAGGACTCCTGTAATGGAAATGTTTATATACTTGACTTGTCCCTATTGTCAGATTTTTAAATTCTTCCTGTTTTTCCTGTTCATTTTGAATGATTTCCAACATACTGTCTTCTGGGCTGCTGATCTAATTCTGCATAATCTAATCTGATGTTTATTCCTTCTACTGTGTTTTTCATTTGTATTCTTCAGCTCTGATTGGTATTTCTTCTATTTTCTATCTCTTGGTTGATGTTTTCAGTGTGCTCATCTATTCTTCCATGTCAGCATTTTTTTGACTATTGCTTTGAACTCTGATCAGATAGAGTGTTTACATATGTGTCATTCACTTCTTGTTTTAGGTTCTCTTGTTCTTTTGGTTGGAACATATTCCTCTGTCTCTTTATTTGCCTAGTTGTTTGTGTTTGTTTCTATATATTAGGTAGTTCAGCTATGTCTCCAGGTCTTCAGAGAATGGTCTTATGTATGGGATGTCCTATGGAGCCCAGAATTGCAATCCCCTGTGACCACCAGAGCACAGGTGTTCCCTGTGTGGGCTGTGTGCAGTCTCCTATTGTGGCAGGGTCATGGGTGTTGCAGGTGCACTGATGGGTGGGGCTGGCTGTGAGGACTGCCGTTGGATTTTTGGTAGGAATTATATTGAACCTATAGATTGTTTTGGATACTTCAGACATTTAACAATACCAA
The DNA here is from genome assembly GCF_020171115.1 of Neogale vison. Lineage (NCBI taxonomy): Eukaryota > Metazoa > Chordata > Mammalia > Carnivora > Mustelidae > Neogale > Neogale vison. Next base: position 187,497,635 of record NC_058091.1, on the reverse strand, counting down.
TTCTTCCAATCCATGAGTACAGAATATTTTTACATTTATTTGTGTCTTTTTCAGTTTCTTCAGTCATTGTCTTAGAGTTTTTAGTGTACAAGTTTTTTAATGTACAAGTTTTTCACCTTCTTGATTAAATTTTCTATGCATTTTATTTCTGAGACAATTGTAAATGGGATTATTTTATTAATTTCTCATTTTGCTAGTTTATTATCAGTATATAGACAAAACAGTTTTATCTCTAGATGTATCCTGCAACATTACTGAACTGTGATTATTTTCAACAGTTTTTTGGTAGAGTCTTAATACAATGGCTTGTAAAAATAAGGATAGTTTTACTTCTTCTTTTCCAATTTAGGTGCTTTTTATTTTTTTACTTTCCTAATTGCTCTGCCTAGGACTTCCAGTACTATGTTCAATAAAAACAGCATGATTGGACATTCTAGTCTTTTTCCTGATCCTCGAGAAAAAGCATTCAGCTTTTCACCAAATATGATGTTATCTGTGGGCTTGTCACATTGGCCTTTATTATGTTGAAGTATGTTCCCTCTATACCCACCTTATTGAGGGTCTTTCCTTACATGTATGTTAAATTTTGTCAAAGGCCTCTTCTACATCTATTGAGACAATCATATAATTTTTATCCTTCATTTTGTTAAAATGGTGTATCACATTGATTGTTACACATGTTGAATCATCCCTGGTCTCTTGAATACCACTTAAATATGGTGTGTGATCCTTTTAATGTATTGATGATTTCGATTTGCTAATATTTTGTCAAGGATTTTTGCATCTATGTTTATCAGGGATATTGTCCTGTAATTCTCTTTTCTTGTAATTCTCTTTTCTTGCCTGGTTTTGGTATCAGAGTAATGCTGACCTCATGAATGAGTTTGGAAGTATTCCATCCTCTTCCACTTTTTTGGAAGAGTTGAAAAGTATTACTATTCTTTAAATGTTGGGCAGAATTCACCAGTAAGCCATCTGGTCTTAGACTTAAGTTTGTTGAAATGTTTTTGATTACTGATTCAATCTTCTCACTAGTATTGGTCCATTCAGAGGTTTTATTTCTTCATGATTCAGGATTGCTGCGTTGTATGTTTCTAAGAATTTATACATCTTTTTCTAAGTTGTCCAATTTGTTGGCATATAATTATTCATAGTCGTCTCCTATGATCTTTTTGTATATCTGTAATATATCTTGTAACAGCTTCTCTTTTGTTTCTAATTTTTGAGGGTTTTTTTTCCCCTTAGTAAGTCTAGCATATGGTTTGTCCATTTTGCTTATGTTTTCAAAAGACCACCTCTCTGTTTCATTGATCTCTTCTATTGTTCTTTTAGTCTCTACTTCTGCCTTGATCCTTATTTCTTTTTCTAGTTCATTAAAGTCAAAGGTAGGTTGTTTGAAATCTTGTTTCTTAATGCAGACATTTATATCACTATGAACTTCCCTCTTAGAACTGATTTTGCCGCATCCCCTAAGTTTGAGTTGTTGTATTTTCATTTCATTTGAGTATGTTGTATTTTCATTTGTCTAAAGACATTTTTTATTTGTTTTGAGAACTTTTTTTGAGAATTGTTTTGCCCTATTGGTTGGTCAGTAACACATTGCTAATCTCCACATATGTGTGAATTTTCCAGTTTGATCTTGTAGTGGATTTTAGTTTCATACCACTGTGGTTAGACAAGATGTTTGATAAGACTTTAACCTTAAATTTATTAATATTTAATGAGTTTATAAATTTATTAAGACCACTTTGTGCCTGTGGTGCCTGGGTGGCTCAGTAAGTTAAATATCCGACTCTTTGCTTTGTGGTTATCCTGCAATCTACATAAAACAACTTAAAACCGTCTCTTTTAAGTTAATAACTACTTGAGTCAGAAAACATTCTAGAGGTGCCTGGATGGCTCAGTAGAATGGGCAGCTGACTTTGGCTCAGGTCCTGATCTCAGGGTCCTGAGATCGAGCTCTGTGTCTGGCTGCTCCCTCGGAGGGAAGTCTGCTTCTCCCTCTCCCAGCTTGTGCTCCCTCATATGCTGTCTCTCATATATTTTTTTTAAAGAACACATTCTAAAGCACTGCACTTTTATTCCATCCACCCTTGTTTTATGTTTTTGATGTCCAATCTTTTTGTTTTTTTCCCCCACTTTTATTGAGATATAATTGACATACAATAATCTATAAGTTTAAGGTGTACAGAGTTATGATTTGAATCTTTTATTTACTGAAATAATTACCACAGTAAGTTTAGCTAACATTCATCATCTTTTAATGATACAAAAAACAAAAATTTTGTTTTTTGTTTTTCCTTGTGATGAGAACTCCTGACATATACTCTTCTAACAACTTTCAAATATACCATACAGCAGTATTAACTGTAGTTATCATGATATACATTCTGTTCTTTGTATTTATTTGTCTTATAGTTAGTTTATACCTTTTACCATCTCTATCCATTTCCCTCTCTCCAACCCCCCACCTCTGATAACCACATATCTGATCTCTTTTTTCAATTACTTTTTTAAAAAATACTATTTGAAATCCTACAGTATTTGTCTTTCTCTGACTTACTGGACTTAGCATAATGCCTTCAATATCCATCCAGTTTGTTGTAAATGACAGGATTTCCTTTTTATTAGCTATATTATATTCTATTGTAAGTGTGTACCACAGAATCTTTATCCATTCATCTGTTAGTAGGTATTTTGGCTGTTTCTGTATCTTGGCTCTTATAAATAGTGTAGCAATGAATGTGAGGTACACATATCTGTACAACTTGGTATTTTTATTTTCTTGTGAAAAATAAAAGTGGAATTGCTAGATCAGAGGGTAGTTATATTTTTAATTTTTTGAGCAACCTCCATACTATTTTCCATATGACTGTACCAGTTTACATCTTTACCAGGACTGCATAAGGGTCCCTTTACTCCACATTTACACCAATACTTATTATCTCTTGTCTTTTTGAGGATAGCTATTCTAACAGGTGTGCAGTAATAGCTTGTGTTTTCGATTTGCATTTTCCTGACAGTTAGTGATAATGAGCACCTTTTCATGTAATGGTTGAACATTTGTATGTCTACTTTGAAAAAAGTGTCTATTTAAATTCTCTGCTGGGGGTGCCTGGGTGGCTCAGTGGGTTAAAGCCTCTGCCTTTGGCTCAGGTCATGATCCCAGGGTCCTGGGACCGAGACCTACATTGGACTCTCTGCTCAGCAGAGAGCTTGCTTCCCCCTTTCTCTCTGCCTGCCTCTCTGCTTGCTTGTGATCTCTGTCTGTCAAATAAATAAATAAAATATTTTTAAAAATAATAAATAAATAAATAAATAAATTCTCTGCTCATTTTTAAATCTGATTGTTGGGGTTTTTTGCTGCCTCGTTGTAGGAATTCTTTTTTTTTTTTTAAAGATTTTATTTATTCATCTGACAGAGAGAGATCACAAGTAGGCAGAGAGGCAGGCAGAGAGAGAGAGAGAGAGAGAGGAGGAAGCAGGCTCCCTGCTGAGCAGAGAGCCCGATGCGGGACTCGATCCCAGGACCCTGAGATCATGACCTGAGCTGAAGGCAGTGGCTTAACCCACTGAGCCACCCAGGCGCCCTGTAGGAATTCTTTATATATTTTGAATATTAACCTCTTATCAGATATGAATTGCAAATATTTTTCCCATTTGGTAGTTTGCCATGTTACCAATGGTTTTCTTTGCTGTGGAGTTTTTTTATTTGGTATAAAGAAGTTTATTGCTAATAAGTTTCTCTAGCAGGTTTTAGGCATTGGATTGAAGTCTAATCCATTTTAAATAAGTTTTTGTCTCTGGTGTTAGATAGTGGTCTCATTTCATCTTTTGTATGTGGGCTGTCTAGTTTTCCCAGCACCATTTACTGAAAAGACTATGCTTTCCCCATTGTATATTCTTAGCTACCTTGTCATAAATTAATTGGCCATATATATAGGTTTATTTCTGGGCTGTCTGTTCCACAACCAATATATCTGTTTTTCATGCCGATACCATACCGTCTTACTATAGCTTTATAATATAATTTGAAATCAGGAAGCATGATGCCTCCAACTTTGTTCTTAAGATTGCTTTGAAGGGCTCCTGGCTGGCCCAGTCAGTAGAGCATGTGACTCTTGATCCTGAGGTTTTGAGTTCAAGTGTAAATCTTAATTTAAAAAAAAAAAAAAAAAAGATTGCTTTGAATTTTTGTGGTCTTCTGTGATTCCATACAAATTTTAGGATTATTACTTCTCTGAAAAATGCTTTTGGAATCTTAATCTACAGATTCAGTGTAATTCTTATTGTTTTCAATTGTATGAACATACCAAAAATAGTCTTCCAATCTGTGAGACACAATTTATTTTCATTTACTTGTGTCTTTTTTTCCATCAATGTCTTAAAGTCGTCAGTATACAGATCCTCTACCTCCTTGGCTAAATTTTGTTCTTTTTGATGCAGTTATAAACAGGATTGTGAATTTCCTTTGGTAGTTTGTTACTAGAGTATAAAAATGCAACAGAATTTTAATATTGGTTTTTGTATTCTGTAACTTTTCAGAATTAATTTATTCTAGCAATTTGATACAGTCTGCACGGTTTCCTATATATAAACAATGTCATCTGTAAATCATGAGTCTTACTTTTCCAATTTATGTTTTTTGATGAGTTATTTCTAATTTTGAATATTGAACCTTATTAGGTACATGGTTTACAAATATTTTTCACCATTTTGTAGATTGTCTTCATTTTCTTGATCATTTGCTTTACCGTGCATAAGTTTTTTACTCTGATGTATTCGACCTGTTTATTTTTTTATTTTGTTTCTTGTGCTTTACAGATCCTATCAAAAAACCATTGCTAAAACCCATATAAATTTATGGAGTTGGTTCATATGTTTTCTCTTAGGAGCTTTTGTGGTGTCTGATCTTAAATTTAAATCTTAATCCATTTTGTCAATTTTTGTGAGTAATGTAAGATAGAGGTGTAGTTTTATTCTTTTACATGTGAATATCAAATTTTCCCAGTACCATTTATTTGAGACTATCTTTCTCTATTGAATATTCTTGCCTTCCTTGTCAAATAACTAATTTATCTTATTTGCATGATTTTATTCCTGTATTGTCAATTCTGTTCCATTGGTATATGTGTCTGTTTTATGCTAACACCCTACTGTTCTTAATAGCTTTATAATACTGTTTAAAATAGCTTTATAATATAGCTTGATATCAGAAAGTGTGACATCTCTGCCTTCTTCTTCTTCCTCAGGGTTTCTTTGGCTATTCAGAGTCTACATAAATGGTGTTTCTATTTCTGTTTTTATTTCTGTTATAAAAAAATGCCATTGGAATTTTCATTAGGACTGCATTGAATCTATAGATGGCTTTGAATACTGTGGACATTTTAACAAAATTGAGTCTTTCAATCCATGAAAATAAGACACATTTTCATTTGTGTCTTCTTTAATTTCTTTTCTTAATGTCTAAAGATTATTTCACTTCCTTGGTAAAGATACTCTTTTTTGAGAGAGAAGGTGAGAAAGAAAGGGTGGGGAAGGGGCAGAGGGAGAGGGAGAGAGAGAATTTTAAGCCCGCTCCATGCCCAGCATGGAGCTGGACATGGGGCTTGATCTCGTGACCCTGAGATCATGATCTGAGACTAAATTAAAGAGTCCAACATTTAACTGACTAAGCCACCCACATACCCCAAATATTCCTAAGTATTTTTTTATTTGTGTTGCTATTGTAACTAAGATCATTTTCCTTACCTCTGTTTCTCCTTATTCATGTTAGTGTATAAAAATGCTGCTGATTTTTATGTGTCAATTTTGTGTCCTGCAATTTTATTTATTAGATCTAACAGGGTTTTTTGGTTTAGTCTTTAGGATTTTCTGTATATATTATTTCAACTGCAAATAAAGCCAATTTTACTTCTTCCCCTCCAATTCTGATGACTTTTATTTCTTTTTCCTTGCTCTGACTAGGACTTCCGGTAGTTGCAAAGGAGTAATGACAGTGGGCACTCATCTTATTCCTGATTTAAAGGAAGAAAAGTATTCAACTTCTCACTGTTGAGTGTGATGTTGGCTGTGGGTTTGTCATATGATGCACTTATTATGTCTAATTTGAGTGCTATCAAGGAGTGGTGAATTTTGTCTGTTTTTCTTGTATCTATTGAGATAATGTGATTTTTTTTTTTTTCTCGCATCCTATTCACGTGATATGTCATTTTGATTTTGTAGAAGTTGAAATATTCTTGCTTTCCAGGGATAAATCCCTTCAACTTGGAGCATTATCTTTTTAATGTGCTACTGAATTCAGTTTGCTTCTATTTTATTGAGAATTTTTACATCTATACTCATCAGAGTTACTGGTCTGTAGTTTTCTTACACTGTCCTTTACTGACTTTGGTATTAATGGTAATGCTGGTCTCCTAAAATGAGTTTCAAAGTGCTCCCACCTCTTCTATCTTTTGGAAGAGTTTGATAAGAATTGGTATTCCTTAAATGTTTGGTAGAATTGACCAATAGGCCCTCCGGTCTTGAACTTTTGTTGAGAGGTTTTCTCTTACTGATTCCGTCTCCTTGTAGTATTCCATCAGTTCAGTTGTTTTATGTCTTCATGATTTAGTCTTGATTGGTTGCATGTTTCTAGAAATTTATCCATTTCTTCTGGATTGTCCAGTTAGTTGGCATAAAATTGTTCATAGTAGTCTCTTACAATCTTTTGTATTTCTGTGGGAATCAGTTGTAACATCTCTTTCATTTCTGAAACTGTTTTTCTCATGGTGAGTCTAGCTATGGGTTTGTCAGTTTTGTTCATCTTTTCAAAAAATAGCTCTTGTTTAAATTACCTTTTTTACTTTCTTTTTTGTTTCTTTCTTTCTTTTTCCATTCTGATCTTTGTTATTTTTTTTCCTTCTATCTTTAGGTTATGGTTTTTCTCTTACTCTAGCTCCTTGTGGTGTTAAGTTGCTTATTAGAGATCCTTCTTGTTTCTTGATGTATACACCTTAACACAATGACTTTCCCTGTTAGGACTGCTTTTGCTGCTCCCCGTGCTTTGGTTTGTTTCCATTTTCATTGTCCAAGATAGTTCTTTATTTCTCCTTTAATATCTTTGTTGATCCATTGATTTTTTTTTTCCCCCCAGAAGAGTGTTGTTTAATTTCCATGTTCTTCTTGAGTTTTCCAGTTTTCTTCCCTGTATGGATTTCCAGTTTCATAGCACTGTGGTCAAAGAAGATACTTGATATGATTTCAGTATTCTTGAATTTGCTAACACAACATATGGTCTCTACTATAAAATGTTTCATATGCACTTGAGAAGAATGTGTATTATGCTGTTGTAGGATAGAATGTTCTGTATATGTCTGTTAGATCCATTTGGCCTATGGGGTTATTCAAATCCACAGTTCCTTACTGTTTCTCTGTCTGCATGAACTGAGAATAGAGTTTAAAGTTCCCAATCATTATTGTATTTCTGATAATTTCTCCATATTGCTCTTTCATATTTTCTGTACACATTTAGATGCTCTGATGTTGTGTATATAAATACTTACAAATGTTGCATATTCTTGATGGATTGATCCCTTTATTATTATATAATGGCCTTCTTTGTCTCTTTTTACCATTTCTAGTTTAAAGTCTTTTTTCTAACTACCCTTGCCTTTTTTTTTTTTTTAATATTTGCTTGAGATATGTTTTTCTATCTTTTACTCACAGTCGGTAAGTCTCTGTGGCTAAAATGAATATCTCATAGGCAGCATATCTCTGGATTTTGTTTTTTAATCACTTCAGCCTTTCTATTTCTTTTGATTTAAAAACAATCCATTTATATAAAGTAATTATTGTTAATTACTGTCATTTTTTTGTTTGTTTCTGGCTCTTTTGTGGATCCTTTGTTCTTATCCCATTGTCTTTTTGCATGTGTGTGTTTTGATGTCTTTTGGTATCAGTATGCTGACTTCTTATTTTTGTGTGTGTAATTACTACAGGTTTTTTCCCTTGTGGTTACCATGAAGCTTACACAAAATATCTTAAAAGTAAAGCACCCTATTTTAAACAACTTAACATTGATAACAATTCTATACTTTACACTTCTACTCTTCTCCCCTTCATGTATTAGGTTAGTGATGTTACATGTTACACTTTTTTTTTTTTAATATTGTGTGTCTAATATCAGATTGTGATATTTATGGCTATTTTCTGCTACATTTAGTTTTTAACTTTCAAACTGAAGTTATAAGGCAATTACACACCACCATTACTCCATTACAGAATCTTAATTTGACTATGTATTTATCATTACCAGTGAGTTCTATGCTAACTTCTTATGTTTTCATGACTTTAGGTCTACTCAAAAAAATCCCTTTGAAAATGTGTGTAAGGGTGTAAAGCAGATCTAGTCTTAATGAACTCCCTCAGCTTTTCTTTGTTTGGTAATCTTTACCTTGCTTTCATTTCTGAATGATGGCTTTGCTGAGTTTAAAATTCTTGGTTAACAGTTGTTTCCTTTCAATATTTTGAATCTGTCTTCCCATTCTTTCCTAGTCTGAAGAGTTTCTGCTGAGAAATTTGTACCTTTATGTGAGATGGGAGAGAGGGGTTCCCCGTATTTAATTTCTCTTTTCCTTCTTTCAAAATTCTTTGAACTTGACAGTTTGTCATCTGTCTCAATGTAGTCCTATTTGGATCCAACCTATTTGGGGTCCTTTAAGCCTCATGGATCTGGAAAACCATTTTTTCCCTTCAGGCTTGGGACATCTTTAGCCATTATTGCTTTAAATATACTTTCTGTCTCTTTCTGTTTTTCTTCTCTTTTTGTAATTCCATAATATGTGTAGTATTTCTTTCTATTGTGTCCAGCAGTTCCCATCACGTTTCTTCACTCTTTTTTCATTATTTTTTCTTTTTGCTCTTTTGACTGAATACTCTTGGATGTCCTGTCTTCTAGGTCATTGATTCTTTCTTCTGCATGGTTGAATCTTTTTTGAAGCTCTGAGTTCTGCAGTTCAGTCATTGTATTTTTCAGCTCTACTATTTTTGGGTTGTTTTGTTTTGTTTTGATGGTTTCTAGTTCTTTGTTGGACTTCTCATATTCTTTATACATTACTAATTTCATTTTGTTATCTGTATGTTCTTGTTTATATGTTTATAAAACTTTTTAGAAGATTATTCTGAATTCTTTGCTTTTTAATATGTATTCATTAACTACTAGAACTATAGTTCTAACTATATAACCAAAACTATGTAACTATACTTATAGTTATTTTACTATTTTGTCTTTTAACCTTCATACTAGATTTATAAGAGATTAACTCACCACTTAATTTACTTCATTATTTATTTTAAAGATTTATTTATTTGACAGGGTGGGGGAACACAAGCAAGGAGAGTGAGAGAGGAAGAAACTGGCCTCCCGCTGAGTAGGAAGCCCAATGTGGGCCTCAGTCCCAGGACCCAGGGATCATGACCTGAGCAGAAGGTAGAGGCTTAACGACTGAGCCAACCCATGCCTCTAACCCCCGACTTTAAAACATCAAATTATGCTGAATCTGACTATAAATTTACCATTACCGATGAGATGTATACTTTCACATATTTTCCTATTATTAATTACACCATTTTGTTTCAGTTTTAAGAGATCCCTTTATCATTTCTTGTAAGTCCTATCTGGGGGTGATGAACTCCTTTAACTTTTGCTTGTCTGCAAAACGTTTTATCTCCTCTTCAATAAAGGACAGCTTTGCCTGGTAGTGTATTCTTTGTTGACAGTTTTTTTCTTGGAGTAATTTTCAAGCCAGAGGGGTGGCATGATATATTCAAAGTTTCTGCTAAAAAATCTGTACATATTCTTATGTATGTCTGCTTGTATGTAACAAGTTTGTTTTCTCAATGCTTTTACTGTTCTCTCCTTGTCTTTAACTTTTGACACTATAGTCATAACATGTCCTGGTATGAATTGCTAAATTCATCTTATTTGGAATTCTCTGGCTTCCTGGATCTGGATGTCTGCTTTGTTCTCCAGGTTAGGCAAATTTTCAGACATTATTTCTCCAAATGTGTTTTCTGCCTCTTTCTTCCTTTCTTCTCTTTCTGGGAGAGGTGAGTTTTGGATTCTCCTCCATCAACATCTTGAGTGGACTCTTCCCCCAACTTTTCTTCTTAGGCGGATAGAAGAAGGGCTTAACAAAAAATATCAGGACATGGAACAGTTTCTCTTTATTCTTTTTTAAAATTTTAAAAAGATTTATTTATTTGAGAGTGCATAGAGGAGGGGGCAGAGGGGGAGAGGGAGAAAGAATCTCAAGCAGACTCCCTGTTGAGCACAGACCCCAACTCAGGGCTTAATCCCATAACCCTGAGATAACAATCTGAGCCAAAAATCACAAGTCAGATGCTTAACTAACTTTGTCACCCTGGGACCCTCTTGATTCTTTTTTAAATTACAATTTTAGGGGCACCTGGGTGACTAAGTGGGTTAAAGTCTCTGCCTTTGGTTCAGGTCATGATCTCAGGGTCCTGGGATCGAGCCCTGCATTGGGCTCTCTGCTCAGCAAGGAGCCTGCTTCCTCCTCTCTCTCTGCGTGCCTCTCTGCCTACTTGTGATCTCTGTCAATTACATTTAAAAAAAAAAAAAACCTTTAAAAAATAAATTACAATTTTAAAACTTTGGGTAATAAATTTCCATTAAATTAAGCCTATAAATGGGACTGAATCTTTGTATTTGTAATTGGTAGCAATATATGCTTGCTTGCGTTAGTTCATACCTACTACATGTCTATTGAACAAATGAATAAATAGATTGAGTAATTATGCTACGATTTTTGCTGGCTGTTACCAAATGCTTTTTACAGTCAGGGGCCATTTCATTAAGTAGCAAAACGATGGAAACAAAGTTGAGTCAGAAGGATGCAGAAGGGCATAACAGGCATGGCAGAAAACTCTGTGCAGTGTTACCAAAAATTTGGGACCCATATCCCTACTATAATTTAAGATGTTCCTAAGTGGTAGATAGACCTGACATTAAATAACTTTGAATGCCATATAAAGAAATGCATTTCCCTTACAAAGGTCTTTAAGCTTTTAGAAAAACAGATGAGACTGTTTGTCTCTTCCAGACTTGTCAATTTATCTCTCTTTCCTCTCCTTTTCTCTCTCCCCACCCTCTTTCTCTTCCTCCTTCCTATTTTCTTCCCTCCTCCTACTCATTTAACAAATAGTAAAGCTAGGGCTTAGAGCATTTGACAGAAGAACTGCCCAGCTAGAATTTACTAAAATTGGTTTAGTTTCATTATATTTACTTTTATAGTATCTCAAGACAAGTGGTAGTGATTTGTCCCTTTATAGTAGTGACATAAATTTTCCTTTAAAAAATATATCAAAAAATATATGTATCCAGATTTTTGTAACTAGACCATTTAAGGAAAAAATATGCCAATAATACAGATGGTATGTAGATTTTAAAAGTAAAAATATGAAAGTAGTCCAGGACTGAAGTTGAGAATTTTTATGTAGGCCTCAGCAGAGTGCCTGTGCTCCCTTGTTCTCTGGCCTAGAAAGTAAATGAATGCAGTCTTCCTTATTTTCTATGGCTGTTTCAAATTTTAATATGAGTAGTAAGAGAAAAATACTTTTTTTTTTTTTAGTCTTTACAAATACTTAAGTTTTCTTTTCAAATCAGTCTTAGAGAAGTTTCAGTTAGAGCTTTATGGGATGCAGCTATTAAGGATAGCACCTCAGGGACACCTGGGTGGCTCAGTCATTAAGTGTCTGCCTTTGGTTCAGGTCATGGTACCAGGGTCTGGGGATTGAGCCCATCATTGGCCTCCTTGCTCACTGGGGAGTCTGCTTCTCCCTCTCCCACTCCCCCTACCTATATTCCTCGCATACTCTCTGTCAAATAAACAAATAAAATCTTTTTTAAAAAAAAAAAAAAAAAGCACCTCATTTATGTGCATCAGAGAAAATTCAGAATAGGAATGCATCTGGCACTCTAGGCTTAATTGAATGAGGACCTCCATCATATTCTTTAACCGACAAGATTGTGTTTATAATTTATATATACCTAAATACATGTTATCATTGTTCTATATCTTCGCACTCTGACAGTTCATATACAGAGATGTACAGAGGCTAATAAAGAAGTATTAAGAAAAATTTTCAGAAGCTACAAGCTGCTATAGAAAAACATGTTAGGGAAAGGGGATTAATTCAAATACATTTTTTCCAAGTCACTAATGAAATAACTGTGTGCAAAACACACATACAAAATATAAACCTGTATGCTAAATCATACATGTATTTACTTATTTTTTTAAAGATAAGCTTTTTAAAAGAAAATTTTTTTAAAAAATTTATTTATTTATTTGACAGAGATCACAAGTAGGCAGAGAGGCAGGCAGAGAAGGCAGGGGGAGCAGGCTACCTGCTGAGCAGAGAGCCCGATGCAGGGCTTAATCCCAGGACCCTGGGATCATGACCTGAGCCGAAGGCAGAGGCTTTAACCCACTGAGCCACCCAGGTGCCCCCATACATGTATTTATTTATTACCTTAGCCACTTTTTTGTTTCTCTCCTTGTTTGAAATTTACATTATTTTTTACATGTCATGTGTCTTCTGTCTGGTCATTTAAATATGCCAGAATACATGGCACATAGCAAAGAATTATATAACAGATTTTTATAAAGTGCAAAATCTGCCTAAACCAAACAACTTTATCAGTAAATGTAGACAGCTCTGTGAATAAAGAAGCAGTTTAGTCAGGGTTATGAAACACCTTAGAGTTGGCAAGATTAAAGGATAGATGGTTTATTTGGAAAACCAAAGACCTCTAAGAGTCTAAACAAAATAACAGAAAAACTGCCATCACTTAGAAGAGGATGAAGGATGAAGTAGTGAATGAGATATTTGGCCTGATCATTATAATCAGTTATTGATGGTGATCAAATTCACTGAATGAGTGTTGACATCATTTTTCTAATACAGATATAAACACAAGTTCTTATGAAACCATGAGGAGGAAGACCTACATTGAACCAGAATCGACTTGGATGTTTCTACCAGTGCTTTCCATAATCCTCTTTATGACAATTATTGTGGGATTAGCATTTTGAGTTTAAACCCCGATGGGATATAAACTGGAATCACTTATTTAAAATTACAGAATTGTGAAAAAAACCCTAGGAAGTAGTTTTTCTCATTAAGCCAAACCACATTTATACCAGCCTGGAGAGTCCGACTAAGGGCTGCCATGAAATCATAGAATGCAGGTATGTCAACTGACAAGGTGCTTTTTCCCTATGTGCTTATGCAGCTCCATTTCGCAGCACCCAGTTAGACAACAAGTGTGGTGTAAGCTGGATTTCAGCCCTCATTTAGTCCTTCCCTTAGCCAGTAACGTGCACAGCTAACTATATGGAGAAGCCCTAAACAGAACCAAAGAATTCTGAACCAATAAAGAAATACATATTCGTGTGCCTTTTTTTGACTGCTTGTTTGAATGTTCAACCGCCAATTTTATCAAAAAAGTTTCTTCAGTAGTTAACCAACTACCTTAATAGTCACTTAACTCATTATATATAATAAAAGACCCTCCTCATTTTTTTTTTTTTACAAGGAACCACTGCTGGTCTCTTGTGAAAAAGGGATGCCTTGTTATGGCAATAATCATTGAAATTTTCCTCAAGGAAAGCAATGATTTAGGACTTGAAATGATTTCATCATTGATCCAGTGGCTGGGGAGCGCATAGCCTCAGATAAGAGCAGAGCTTATGTGGCAATTCAATTTCTATTAGGTGGAATTATACTGTAAGTCCAAAAGACAATAATGGGTAGATCCATCAAATTAACATCTATGACAATAAATATAATAAAAACATCTTTTAATGCAATTTGCTCTACCAACCCAGGATTCAAATGTGATTGATTTTAAACCTAAAAAAATCCTTTAAATTAGATTTTAAGATTAAATTCTACAGTTCCCTAAAAGTAAAATGGGGTAAATTATATTTAAAATATTTTGAACTGGTTTAGATGTCATTGAGCATTGGGTATATTTTTCTATGTTCCAGATCATTAGGAGCCTCAAACTTTTTTTTCTTAAGAAGGGGAAAAAACAGAATCAGAAAAGGAGGTGACCTTTAATTTAAGAAGGCTAGAATTACCATATCTTGTGGTATACTAAACTTGCAAAAATGCAATGTCCTCATCTGGCTTGCTTTTGGGAAACCAGTAATCTATAAATTTGACATTATTTGTATAAAATACATTAAAACAAAAAAAAAGCCGAATTGTTATTAAATTTGTGCAAATGCAGTCACTTAAATTTTAAGAGTCAAGCATTATTATGCAAATTGGAGCTAATTTTACAATATCTCTATCTAATTGTTTACAGTGCAGAAGAATTATGGCACTGTTAAGCAGGACAGGATGTTGTGTGAAAGAGTGTGTTTTTAATTTGAACCATTTTTACTTCCTGTGTGTGGGGGTGGGGTTTGTTTTGTTTTGTCTTGTTGTTGTTATTGTTGTTTTAAATAGGAAGCGTGAAAAAGGGATTTAGTATGGAGAAAGCCAGGGCAGATGTCTCCTACGTTGTATACTCAAGGACTTACCTAATTAGGATTTTCTATGTACTTTCCATGCAGAGATGGAGATGGGCTCTCTTCAGAGGTGCACAAGCTTCCTCTTTTCAGTCTTTATGAGATGTCAGATGTAACAGTCTACAAAGGTTCACGCCAAGAAATAGTTTTAAGAGATTTGTTTTGAGATGAAGGGCTACTTGAGTGTGCAGCATCCTAAGTGGTCCTAAGCTTCCAGCTGTGTTCCTTAGCAGGAGGGGTTACAGAAGGCTCCAATGTGACAGTACAGAATTATATCTGAAACAGCGCTTAAGGAAAGGTTTAGGGAAGAAAGCAAGACCACTTTCCATCCAGTGGAGAAATCACATTGAATAAACAGTCTTAGCGAGAGGTCAGTGAATGCTGCCTCAAAGGAAAGACCCTTCAGCTTCTTAGATAAGCAAAAATCAGTGTCTGGGATTCATTTGTGGAGGGTATTCTGCTTCCTGTTTCCCTTACAAGCCCTATTTTACCCTTCTTATTACTCAGCGATTTCATATAAGCTAAACTGTCAGCATATGAGAAAGCTCTCTGCCAATGAGAGGACTTCCCCCCCCCCCCAAAAAGCCTTGCCAAGTTTATGAGCCAAGAAATAGCTGAATTATAATGGCTGGAACTTCAAAGAGAAAGAAGAGTGAAAGTATTATAATAATTTTGTAAAAATTCCTGACTCTTAAAATCAGCAGGGGTGGATCGATATAAGAATAACATAGTAAATTTTATGGATGGGAAAGGGAGGGGTCTTAATATCTGGTGATAAGAAGGTGCCCCCAGGTGGAGCCTTCCTGCCTAGTTATTCTAGAGGGGAAAATATATCTAGTTATTTAGAGGTGAAAAAATGTGACTGTAAAATTCAAGGGAGAAACGTGTCAGATGAAGAGGATTGTGCTGCTTTCCTTTTGCTTAGCACGATTTGTCCTCCTGATGTGACCCACATTTTTTTGTTCTGGAATCTTCCAAAAATCTTAATTCATTGTCTCTTGATCACTCCATTTATATTAAAATGAGCCAAAGTATTAATTATCTTTTTAGTTGTTTATTCAGTGTGCTCTCCATGACATCTACAAGTGCCTTTTTTTCTACTCTGAAGACTTTTATCTCTACTTTTGCTCTCCTTTGCAAAACCTGCTATACAGAAATGACCTTCAGCTCAACAATGTTTCCTCTCCCAGGGGACTTTGCTCTTCGAGAGAGATCAAAGCTTAAGACAAACAAGACTCATTGCCTTCTAAATTTAGACAGCAGTGAGTATTTTATTTCAGATCTCAATTAGGAATTGCATTTGACTGCTAGTAATAGAGATTAGAAATAGCAATGGCTTAAATAAGGGAGTTTCCCTCCCAGAAAGGAAGTCCAGTGATAGGCAGTCTGGTGCTTTGGGTGCCCCTAGTCCGCAGGTGACCTTTTCTGCCTCTTTATCCTGAAAGTATACCTTCCATCTTGAAGTTGACCTCATGGTCTAAGATGGGCTTAGACCCATCGACCCCACATGGCTGTGTCGATTCCATATCCAGGCAGGAGGGAGTGCAGGGAGAGCGTGGAGCTATAAATGAGTCTTCCGAATTTCCCCTGAACAATTTTGCCTTACATCTTACCTACTGTAATTTTTAGCTTTGGAGTATCTCTGCCATAAATAAATACAAGGGTCTTAAAATTAGGAAACAAGGACAATATAATTATTTGGACTAGAAGTTTTGGTATGCCTCTTAAATGCAAACTTCTCGACAGTTACCTACCTACTTCAGTTATGTCCAAACTGAGTCCTCTTTTTTGGCCCAGTTCATATCTCTCTCTCTCTTTTTCTCTATCTCTCTCTTTTTTTTTTTCCAAGTAGTCTCCCTACCCAGCACAGGGGCCCAGTGTGGGGCTTGAACTCCCGACCCGGAGATCAAGACCTGAGTTGACATCAAGAGTTGGACACCTACCTGTCTGAGCTACTCAGGCACCCCCATCTCCTTTTCAAAAGAACTGAATTGTAGTTAATCAATGGGATGAAATACATGATCTCATAATCAAGAATGTGGCTCATTCCTTATTCTGTTATACTGAGAATATCCAGTTGAGCATATGTATTGCTTATTAGTTGTTCATGATTAGGCAACCCTTAATTTTTCACAGTAATGGGATACTAGATTATCATGCATAACAACAAACAAAGGCAGCTGGAGAAATGCCCAAATTAAACACTAATTTTCAGAGTTAAAAAAAAATTTAAATTGTCAATTGAATTTCACACATATGAAAGCAAATGAACAAACCAAGCAGCTTTTCTAAATCTCCGATTCTGTGCTGGTAGACAAACCTACACATGGGAAAAAAATTAGTTTGTGAAAATTATAGGTGAAAAAGACAGGAGGAATTTGTGTTGTTTAAAGGAAATTAACAGGGGTTCCTGGGTGGCTCAGTGGGTTAGGCCTCTGCCTTTGGCTCAGGTCATGATCTCGGTATCCTGGGATCGAGCCCCACGTCGGACTCTCTGCACGGTGGCGAGCTTGCTTCCCCCTCTGTCTCTGCCTGCCTCTCTGCCTACTTGTGACCTCTGTCTGTCAAATAAATAAAGAAAAAAATCTTTAAAAAACAAAATAAAAGGAAATTTCAAAGAAAAGTGTCTTAATATTTTAGTGTGCTGATGTGAATTCTGTAGCAGTTAAGGGATAAACAACTAAGGTAATATCTTTTAAGTTTCTCCCTTTTACTTTTTCCTGTTTAGCAAAAACAAAACATGGTTAGAGAGGGGCCAAGTGATAAACTCCAAAGAAAACCAGAGTCAAAGACTGCCAGGAAGAACATGAGTAATGATAATCCAAAGGAACAATGAAAAGGACTTACTCAAATCTGCTAAGTGTTTCATTAACAGCCACGAAACTCTTGGACTGGCCACAGAGTATTATCCCATCTTCCCCCTTATTCAGTTAAGACCTCTCCAGAAGTCAGCCAGTGACTTTGGCTCAACCCAGTTTGAGTCACCAGGGCCTTTCGGTAGAATCTGGATTTGTGTTCACACACAGCTGGCTTCAAGTCCTGGCTTTACTCCTTAGGAGACTTTGGGCAAAGAACCCCAATTTTCTGGGTCTCAATTTCTTCACCTTTAAGGTGTTATGCAGATGAGAGAGACAACGTGATGGAGAGGCTTGGCACATAGTTGTGGCTTGAAAATGAGTTATGTGTTAGGGAGACAAGAGGAGAACCAGAGGCCATTTGGAGACGTAAAACAAAATCCTATGCTCTTGTGCCTTTTGTTCCCTGGTGGAACATGATGGTCAATCAAACATATGCAAAGATTGAAATTAGTTCTATGTACTCTACATGAATTACCAACATGAATGATCAGTTTTGAGAGAATTTAGTTATCATAAAATACAGTTAATGCCACAGCTATAATGAGTATCAGGTTAAATTAAGCTACAATTGAAATAGGAGTTTCAGGGGTATAATCTAATGATTTGGTATTGAATGAAATGATCACCATAAGTCTACTTAACATCCATCACCAAACATATAGTTTTTTTCTTACAGTAAAAACTTTTAAGATCTATTAGCAACTTTCAACTATACAATACAGTATTATTAACTATAGTCACCAAGCTATACATTATATCCTGGTTACTTATTTTAAAACTGAAAGTTTGCATATTTGGACCACCTTCACCCATTTCACCCATCCCCAAGCACACCACCTCTAGCAACCACAAGTCTGTCCTTTGTATCCATGAATTAGGTAGGGTTTTGTTTTGTGTAGGCTTGGTGTTTTTTAGGTTTCGTATATGAGATCATAAGATAGCTGTCTTTGTCAGGCTTATTTCCCTCTAGGTTGATTCTTGTGGTCTCAAATGGCAAGATTACATTCTTCTTTATGACTAATATTCCATTGTATGTTTCTATGTATGTGTGCCTATGTGTGTGTATTTCTATATAAACCTCTTTGTCTATTCATCTATCAGTAAACATTTAGGTTGCTTCCACAATTTAGCTATTGTAAATAATGTTATAGTGAACATAAGGGTACATACATCTTTTCAAAATAATCGGTTTTCTTTAAACACCCATAAGAGGAATTGCCGGGTCATACGGTAGTTCTATTTTTCATTTTCTGAGGAATCTCCATACTGGTTTCCATAGTGATTACACCAATTTATCTTCCATCAGCAGTAAAGAGGGTTCCCTTTTCTCTGTATTTTTTTCCAACACTTGTTATTTGTCTTTTTGTTACTGTCATTCTGATAAGTGTGTGGTAATATTTCATTGTGATTTTTAATTTTTTTAATTTTTTAAAGATTTTTATTTATTTATTTGACACAGTGAGAGAGACAGCAAGAGAGGGAACACAAACAGGAGGAGTGGGAGATGGAGAACCAGGCATCCCACTGAGCAGGGAGTCCAATGCAGGGCTCGATCCCAGCACCTTGGGACCATGACCCAAGCTGAAGGCAGATGTTTAACGACTCAGCCACCCAGGCGCCCCTCATTCTTATTTTTAAAAAGATTTTATTTATTTATTTATTTATTTGAGAGAGAAAAAGAATGAGCAGGCAGGGGGTGGAGCAGAGGGAGAAGGACAAGCAGACCCCACGCTGGATGCAGAGCCTGACATGGGGCTCAATCCCACAACTCTGAGATCATGACATGAACCAAAGTCAGGAGTTGGACACTTAACTGACTGAGCCACCCAAGTGCCCTCATTGTAGTTTGGATTTGTATTTCTCTAAGGACCAGTGATATGCGTCTTTTCATGTGCCATTGACCATCTGAAGGTCGTCTTTAGAAAAAAGTCTATTAAGATCCTTTGCTTGGGGCGCCTGGGTGGCTCAGTGGGTTAAGCTGCTGCCTTCGGCTCAGGTCATGATCTCAGGGTCCTGGGATCGAGTCCCGCGTCGGGCTCTCTGCTCAGCAGGGAGCCTGCTTCCTCCTCTCTCTCTCTCTGCGTGCCTCTCTGCCTACTTGTGATCTCTCTCTGTCAAAAAAATAAATAAATCTTAAAAAAAAAAAAAGATCCTTTGCTTATCTCCTTTTTTTTTTCTTTTTTTACAGTGTGAGCAGAGTTTTATACATTATGCAGTACTCACCATGATAAGTGTAGTTACTGTCACCGTAAAGTGTTATTACAATATCACTGACTATATTCCCTATGCTACACTTTTCATCCCAGTGATTTATTTATAACTGGAGGTTTATATTTATGAATCTCCTTCACCTATTTTGCCCATCATCCCACCTCTAGTAACCACCAGTTTGTTTTCTGTATCTAAGAAGTTTTGTTTTGTTCCTGGTTGGTTGGTTTGCTTTTTTTGTTTGTTTGTCTGTCACTTGGTTGTTTCTGATTTTTAGATCTTGCATATAAATGAAATCATATGATATTTGTTGGTCTTTCTCAGTCTGACTTCATTAAGCATGATTTTCTCAGTCCGTCCATGATGAAAATAGTGAAATTTCATTCTTCTTTTTGGCTGAGTGATATTGTGTGTGTGTGTGTATGTGTGTGTATACACATGCCACATCTTTACCTATTTATCTATCAATGGACACTTAGGTTGGTTCCATGTCTTGACTATTATAAATAATGCTGCAATAAACACAAGGGTGCATTTATCTTTTTGAACTGGTGTTTTTGTTTTCTTTGCATAAATACCCATCAGTGGAATTCACGTACACTTCCCATTTTTTTTTAAGATTTTATTTATTTATTTGACAGACAGAGATCACAAGTAGGCAGAGAGGCAGGCAGAGAGAGAGGAAGGGAAGCTGGCTCCCTGCCAAGCAGAGAGCCCGACATGAGGCTTGATCCCAGGACCCTGGGATCATGACCTGAGCTGAAGGCAGAGGCTTTAACCCACTGAGCCACCAAGGTGCCCCACACTTCCCATTTTTAATTGAATTTTTTTATTTTGTTGGTGTTCAGCTATATGAGTACTTAGATATTTTGGATATTAACTTTTATCATATGTATCATGTGCAAATATCTTCTCCTATTCAGCAGTTTGCCTTTTTGTTTTATTAATGCTGTCTTTCACATGCAAAAGCTTTTTAATTTGACATAGTCCCAAGA
Source organism: Neogale vison (assembly GCF_020171115.1). Classification (NCBI taxonomy): domain Eukaryota; kingdom Metazoa; phylum Chordata; class Mammalia; order Carnivora; family Mustelidae; genus Neogale; species Neogale vison. The sequence goes on along the minus strand of NC_058091.1, from coordinate 187,476,989 downwards.
GTTTATTTAGGTTTTTGTTTCCCTTGCTTGAAGTGGTCTAGAGAAATGTTGCTAGGTCCAATATCAAAGAGATTATTACTATACTGTCATTTAAGAGTTTTAGGGTTGGGATCTCAAATTTAGGTCTTTTATCTGTTTTCAGTTTATTTTTTTTTTTTAATTTTATTTATTTATTTGACAGAGAGAGATCACAAGTAGACGGAGAGAGAGGCAGTCAGAGAGAGAGAGAGAGAGAGAGGGAAGCAGGCTCCCTGCTGAGCAGAGAGCCCGATGCGGGACTTGATCCCAGGACCCTGAGATCATGACCTGAGCCGAAGGCAGCGGCTTAACGCACTGAGCCACCCAGGCGCCCCATGTTTTCAGTTTATTTTTATGTATAGTGTAGGACAGTGCTCTAGTTTCATTCTTTTCAATGTAGTTATCCAATTTTGCAGACAATATTTATTGAAGAGACTGTCTTTTTCACAATGTATATCCTTAACTCCTTTGTCATACATGAATTGACCATATAAGCATGGGTTTATTCCTGGTCTATGCTGTTCCATTGAGCTGTGTTTATTTTGGTGCAAGTATACTATTTTGATTATTATAGCTTTGGAGCATAGCTTGAAATCTGGAATTGTGATGTCTCCAGCTTTGTTTTTAACGTTTCTTTGGTTGGTGGCCCCTGGGTAGCTGAGTTGGTTAAGCATCTGCCTTTGGCCCAAGTCACAATCCTTGGGTCCTGGGATCAAGCCCTGTGTTGGGCTTCCTGCTCAGCATGGAGCTTGCTTCTCCCTCTCTCTTCCTCTTCCTCCCTCTGCTCATGTCCTCTCTCTCTCTCTCTCTCAAATAAGTAAAATCTTAAAAAAGCAAAAAACAAAAAACTCCTTTGCTGTTCAGGGTCATTTGTGGTTCCATACAAATTTTAGAACTATTTGTTCTAGCTCTGTGAAAAATACTGTTGATATTTTGATAGAGAGTGCATTGGGTCTGTAGATTGTTTTGGGTGGTATGTACAGTTTAAAAATATTAATCCAATCCATGAGCATGGTATATCTTTCCATTGGTTTGTGTCATCTTCAATTTCTTTCAGTGTCTTAGAGTTTTCAGAGTTCAGGTGTTTCACCTCCTTGGTTAAATTTATTCCTAGGTATTTAACTATTTTGATGCAATTCTAAGTGTAATTGTTCTTTTATTTATTTATTTTTTAATTAACATATCATGTTTTAGCCCCAGGGGTACAGATCTGTGAATCACCAGGTTTATACACTTCACAGCACTCACTGCAACTGTTCTTCTTAACTGCTCTTTTTTTTTCTTTTAATATTTTATTTATTTATTTGACAGAGATTACAAGTAGGAAGAGAGAGAGAAGGAAGCAGGCTCCCCACTAAGCAGAGAGCCTGATGCAGGGCTCAATCCCAGGACCCTGGGATCATGACCCATGCTGAAGGCAGAGGCTTTAACCCACTGAGTCTCCCAGGTGCCCCTTAACTGCTCTTTCTGATAGCACATTATTATGTACAGAATTGCAACTGACTTTTGCATATTGATCTTTTATCCTGCAACCTGGCTGAATTTGCTTATTCTAACAGTTTTTTGGTGAACTCTTTTAAGTTTTTAAAAAAATTTCATTTTTAAAAATTGTTTTCATTGTTCACAAACAATATTCGTTGTTTATCAACCACACCCAGTGCTCCATGCAGTACATGCCCTCCTTAATACCCACCACCAGGCTCACCCATCTCCCCACACCTTCCCCTCTAAAACCCTCAGTTTGTTTCTCAGAGTCCACAGTCTCTCATGGTTTGTCTTCCTCTCCAATTTCCCCCACTTCACTTTTCCTTTCCTTCTCCTAATGTCCTCCATGTTATTCCCTATGTTCCACAAGTGAGTGAAACCATATGATAATTGACTTTCTCTGCTTGACTTATTTCACTCAGCATAATCTCCTCTAGGCCCGTCCATGTTGATACAAAAGTTGGGTATTCATCCTTTCAGATGGAGGCATAATATTCCATTGTATATATGGACCATATCTTCTTTATCCATTCGTCTGTTGAAGGGCATCTCAGCTCTTTCCACAGTTTGACAATTGTGGACATTGCTGCTACGAACATTGGAGTACATATGGCTCTTCTTTTCACTGCATGTGTATCTTTGGGGTAAATACCCAGTAGAGTAATTGCTGAGTCATAGGGTAGCTCTATTTTTAATTTTTTGAGGAATATCCACACTGTTTTCCAAAGTGGGTACCAACTTGCACTCCCACCAACAGTGTAAGAGCGTTCCCCTTTCTCCACATCCTCTCCAACACTTGTTTCCTGTCCTGTTAATTTTTGCCATTCTAACTGGTGTAAGGTGGTATCTCAGTGTGGTTTTGATTTGAATTTCCCTGATGGCTAATGATAATAAACATTTTTTCATGTGTCTGTTAGCCATTTGTATGTCTTCTTTGGAGAAGTATCTTTTGCCCATTTTTTTACATGATTTCCTGGTTTTTGGGTGTTGAGTTTGAGGAGTTCCTTATAGATCTCGGATATCAGCTCTCTGTAGTGTCATTTGCAAATATCTTATCCCATTGCATGGGTTGCCTCTTAGTTTTATTGACTATTTCCTTTGCTGTGCAGAAGCTTTTGATCTTGACAAAGTCCCAAAAGTTCATTTTCGCTTTTGTTTCCTTTACCTTTGGAGATATGTCTTGAAGGAAGTTGCTGTGGCCAGTGTTGAAGAGGTTATTGCCTATGTTCTTCTCCAGGATTTTTTATGGATTCCTGTCTCACATTGAGGTCTTTCATCCATTTTGAGTTTATCTTTATGTATGGTGTAAGAGAATGGTCAAGTTTCATTCTTCTATACATAGTTGTCCAATTTTCCCAGCACCATTTATTGAAGAGGCTGTATTTTTTCCACTGTGTATTTTCTCCTGCTTTGTCGAAGATTATTTGACCATAGATTTGACGGTCCATGTCTGGGCTCTCCACTCTGTTCCATTGGTCTATGTGTCTGTTCCATTGGTCTATGTGTCTGCTCTGCTCCATTGGTCTATGTGCCAGTATCACGCTGTGGATTGACCCCTTTATCATTACGTAGTCCTATTTATTTCTTATTATATTCTTTATCAAAAAGTCTAATTTGTGGGATGTTAATATAGCAGCTCCAGCTTTCTTTTGGGTTCAATGTTCATGAATTATCATTTTGCATTACTACATGTCGCTACATCTAAAGTGACTCTCTTGTAGGTGAAATATAAATGGTCTTGTGTTGTTTTTGTTTTGTTTTGTTTTGTTTTCCATTTAACCATGCTCTTTTGATTGGAGAATTTAGTCCATTTACATGAAAACTATTGATAGGTAATGGAGTTAATGCCATTTTTTAATTACTTTCTGGTTGTTTTGCAATTACTCTGTTTTTTGGGGAGTATTTTTGTTTTTGGTTTTTTGTGTTTGTTTTGGTAGGGTGGTGGGTTTTTTGTTTTTGTTTTTGTGCTCTTGCTATCCTTATGGTTTGGTGATTTTCTGTAGTGGTATGCTAAAATTCCTTTCTTTTTCTTTGTGTATGTATTATGGGTTTTTGGCTTATGGTTACAATGAAACTTACATGAAACAATTTATATTTATAACAGTGCATTTTAAATTGATAATAACTAAAGTTGGATTACATTCTAAAGTTCTACATTTTTAATTCCCCAAGTTTTATGTTTTTGATAGCACATTTTATTTTTTATTGTGTATATTCCTTAACAAATTACTGCAGTTATATTTTTTTATTACTTTGTCTCTTAACCTTCCTACTAGCTTTGTAAGTCATTAATGCACCACTTTTACCACTGGATTATTCAGAATTTCACTATATATTTACCTTTACCTGTAATATTTATATTCTCACTTTGTTGACCAGTCTGGTGATAAGGAACTCCTTTAGTTTAGTTTAGTTTAGTTTTGTTTTTTAAGATTTTATTCATTTGTTTGGCAGAGACACAGTGAACGAGGGAACACAAGCAGTGGGAGTGGGAGAGGGAGAAGCAGGCTTCCTGCTCTGCAGGGAGACCAATGAGGGGCTCAATCCCAGCATCCTGGGATGACAACCCAAGCCTAAGATAGACACCCAATGACTGAGCCACACTGGTGCCCCAGGAATTCCTTTAATTTTTATCAGAAAAACTCTTTTTCCTTCAAAAAAAGAACAACTTTGCTGGGTAGATTATCTTTGATTGGCATTTTTTTGTCTTTTAGTTCTTTGAATATATCCTGTCATTGTCTTCTTCCCTCCAAGTTTCTGCTGGGAAATGTGCCCTAGTTTTGTAGGTATTCCCTTATATGTAACAAGTTGTTTTTGATTCTTGCTGCTTTTAAGATTTGTGTCCTTGTCTGTAAATTTTGACAAGTTAGTTATAATGTGTCTTAATGTGAGTGTCTTGAGAACATTTTGGTATGTTTCTTCTTGGGAACTTTCTAGGCTTCCTAGATGTAGATGTCTATTTCCTTTCCAAGTTTAGGGAGGTTTTTTTTGTTTTGTTTTGTTTTTCCCAATTTATTTATTTTCAGAAAAACAGTATTCATTATTTTTTCACCACACCCAGTGCTCCATGCAAGCTGTGCCCTCTATAATACCCACCACCTGGTACCCCAACCTCCCACCCCCCCCCCGCCACTTCAAACCCCTCAGACTGTTTTTCAGAGTCCATAGTCTCTCATGGTTCACCTCCCCTTCCAATTTACCCAAATTCCCTACTCCTCTCTAACGCCCCTTGTCCTCCATGCTATTGGTTATGCTCCACAAATGAGTGAAACCATATGATAATTGACTCTCTCTGCTTGACTTATTTCACTCAGCATAATCTCTTCCAGTCCCGTCCATGTTGCTACAAAAGTTGGATATTCGTTAGGGAGGTTTTTTATTGTAATTTCTTCAACTAAGCTTTCTGCCCCTTTCGTTTCTGGGACTCCTAAAATGTGAATATAGGTCTTTGATGTCATCCCATAGGCCCCTTCAGCTACCTTCATTCTTTTACAGTTTTTCCTTGGCTGCTGTAATTGGAGGTTTCACTGTCCTGTCCTTGAGTTCATTTTTCCATTTGTCTGCTTCAACTATTCTACTGTTGAAGCCATCTATTGTATTTTTCAGTTTAGTCATTGTATTCCTCAGCTCTGTTACTTCTGTTTGATATTTTCTTCTATTTTCTATCCCTTAATCAAAATTCTGACCTCATCCATTATTCTCATGGGCTAAAGGTGAGCATCTTTATGTCGGTTATTTTGAACTAGTATCAGATAAATCACTTAACTTTGTTTTTAGTTCTCTGAAATCTTAGTTGGTTCTTTTTAAAGACACATTCCTGTTGTTTCATTTTCCTTGACTCTTTGTGTTGGTTTCCTTGCATTAGATAAAACAGCCACCACTCAGTCTTACATCAGTGGCCTGGTATAGGAGCTAAAACTTAGATTCAACCTTACTGTAGTTCTTGCTTTTCTCTCAAAACTTTGTGATTGTCTAAGCAGCCTACTTTACATTTAGTGGCTCCCAGTAGTTGAAGGTGAGCCTGCACCTGTCCCAAAGGCAAGAATCTCAGTCAACACCTAGATTCAGGCTATGGGAAGCCAGACCCATAAAGATCAGCTTTTAAAGCATGCAAAAATAACTCTTTTAGGGGAGGACTGAGAAATGAGCATTTCTGTCTGTTCCCTCTATACTATTCCATGGGGTGATCACCAGATAAGAATGGTTTCTTTGTTACTATTCCATTGAACTCATGAACATTAGGCCCACTGGCCAGGTGTTCAAGAGGATTTTGTGTGGTACACAAAAACCTGGGCACCATATATATAAATGGGGCACCAGGTATGTATACAATCTCCCTTCTGGGCATTACTGGTGTTCTGGAGCATGGCAGAGGGAGAAAACAGAGATAGCACATATCTTCTGTGGTCTCTAGAGAGGATTATGGTCAGCCTTTAGGTATGTGTTAAACTAAAAGTTTCTCAGGACACAGCTATGAAGATAAGCTGAAGATAAGCTAATAGGACCTTTATTTTATTTATTTGACAGAGATAGAGTGAGAGCACAAGTAGGCAGAGCAGTAGAGAGAGGGAGAAGCAGGCTCTCAGCTGACCAGGGAGCCTGACCTGGGGATCATGACCTGAGCCGAAGACAGATGCTTAACTGCCTGAGCCACCCAAGTGCCTTTAATAGGCCCTTTTAATAGAAGGACTGGGTACCTTGGTTTGTTGCCTCTGTGCTGCACCCTTGAGGTAGGAGCTAATAAGAACTTTATCCATTTCTTTACAGCCTTGTGGGACCTACAAGGGTAAACCCTGCTGGCCCCCAAGCCGAGTGATCTAGAGGTGTCCCCTGAGTGAAAAGGTAAAAATTAGGGTGCCAGATGAGGATACTGTTCCTTTCTAGGAAATACGGACAACGTGGAGCAACACAGAGAGTGTGCAAATATGGTACCTGCTGGCCTCTGTCTTTGGACGATATTTCAGTAGGTCCCTCACTGTGTGTTACATTAGATGTCTGACACTGAAGCTAATATGTTAAGAGGAGGAAATAAGCCTCTTTCACAGAAGGTCTGGATGCTATTCAGTCAGCCGCCTTTGCTCTTGTTTCTGAGGTATGAGAGTCCACACATGCAAGTCCTTTCAGAACTATTTCTCAGGTCACTAGAGCCTTATGGGTTTCGTGGACATGTTGGCTTTCAAAACTGCAGGTTTGGCGGGGGTGGGGGGGTGGGATGGGGGTGGGAGGGGTCCTGTCAGATGTAGGTTCTAAAAGTTAGCAAGCCAGATGTGTGCTTCAGAGCTTTGACATCTCAGGGAAAAGTTCAATGTCCCGTTCCCTTCTGATTTTGGGTCACAGCGTCCAGAGTGGGGTTTATGGTGAGGTTGTATTTCAGCCTTTCTCACCCACTTTGATATGGGTCTTATATGCCCAAGGTGTAGGGGTCAATCACCTTGTTTTTGGATTTTGTTTGCAGAGGAAATTGTTCAGTGTACACTTGTAGATTTAGTGTGTCCATCAGGATCCACCCATGTTGCCATCTTGAACCAGAATCTATATCATTTATCTATTTAGGATGGGTCATAGAGTATGTTATCCTGTACAACCTTGGGATGACCATGATTATAGGAGATTTTCATTGCACTGCCAAAATATACTGGTTAACAGAGAATTCTGGTTAATAAGATGCCCTGGAATGGAAGTTTGCTATGTTCTACATGATCTACCTCCTTGTGCCTTGCAAGTATCATTAACAAGTTTCTAGGCCAAGATGTTTCCATTAGGCCACAAGTAATTTTGCACAGTACATAAAATGCACATCTTGAGCTGATGAAAATAAGAAGTCAGATCCGTTCCATAGTAAACATTCCTAATTGCTAAATTTTCACACATTTTTCATTACTTGCTATACTATAGATGTGAGAAACATTGCCATCTCTGGGTGTATCAGGAGTGACTATAAAGTGATGACTGATGATCCTGTGTGTGTGTGTGTGTATATATATATATATATATATATATATATATATATATAAAACATATATATATATATTTATATTAAATATATATAAACATATATATATATATTAAACATAAATTGAATTAAACATCCGAAATAGTTGTCCTTCAAAGGAATATATTTTGAAACCCATGTTGATCCCAGAAATACTGAATTTATTCAAAATATCTTTGGACTTTATCTTAGGAATTCTTAAAACCCATGAGAGAAAATTACACAGATGTTTTACAAATTACATCTCATTTTGCCTAAAAACAGTGATAACATGATGGGTCACCCTCCATACTTAAAAGTTTTGCTTTTGAGGACTTTTGGCTCTTTCTCAAAATTAAAGGCATTTCCAAAGCACAAAAATTTATCATGACTGAGGACATTGAAAAGCGTTTTGAAGCAATTACAAAAGGAGAATGTTTTTAGAAGTTTTATATATATATATATATATATATATATATAAATTTTATTTATTTGAGAGAGAGAGAACTATTGGGGACAGGAGCAGAGGGAGAGGAAGAAGCAGGGAGCTCAAGGGGGTGCTCGATCCTAGGACTCTGCGATCACAACCTGAGCCAAAGGCAGACACTTAACTGACTGAACACCCAGATGCCCCTGTTTTTAGAAGTTTTTTTAAACAAAGTTAGCAACATGGGCATTATGGCGAGGGCCTCCAGAGAACCATTTTGGAGCAAGAGATTCTAGTTTGGAGGGATAAATTCTGATGGGTGTTTTTTTATGAAGCTCTCATTTCTGTCATACCATCTGTTGAGACTTCCTGATTGTCTCAGGAACATTTTCCTCCGTTTTTAGGGAGGATGAGAAGTGATAGAGACCAGAGTAGAATTTGGGAAAGTTACACATTGGCGTCTCAGGTTAAAGAAAAAAGGAAGGTAGAGAAAATAGGTGAAAACATACACTAAAAGGCCATAGAAGGAAATAGTTACTATGTTCAAATATTTCAGAGGTATTATTTCATAGGTTCTTGTGAGTGACAGTTATTGAGCATTTACTATGAGCATATGGCCATGCTTATTCCTTGACATGCAATAACTTCTGTAACTCTTCTAATAACTACATCTAAAGGAGATGTCCTTACTACTTCTTCATGCATGAAGAGGCAGAGGAATTTTTTTTCTTGCAAGCAAATGGCCTAGACCAGATTAAAACTTACATTTCTGATTCCAAAGTCAGTGATTTCTGCAATTGTACCAAGAACCTAATGGAAACCAGCATCTCACTAATGATTTTTAGGAAGATGGCAAGTTTGGACAGAGCGAAGATGCTCTCTTGGGAGATCAGAACAAACTGTTTGTCACACTGAGCTTATCTCTTGTGATTTCTATTGATTCTACCAGGTGCTTGTATTTTGGACTTGGCCCATCTTGTGAGATTTCAAAGCAGATGCTAGAGATCAAGGGAATCACAATCAGGTTGAAACCAGCTCACCATTGTGGTGCTACATGGTAATGTTTTGTTTGATGAACTTTTTTTTTTTTTTTTAAAGACTTATTTATTTGACAGAGAGTGTAAGCACAAGCAGGGGGAGTGGCAGGCAGAGGGAGAAGCAGAAGCAGGCTCCCCACTGAGCAAAGAGCCCGATGCGGGGCCAATCCCAGGACCCTGGGATCATGACATGAGCCAAAGGCAGAGACTTAGCCAACTGAGCCACGCAGGTGCCCCTGGAACTTTGCTTTTTCTACATAGGTTGCTTTTTCTACATCAAGTTTTTCTACATAGGTTGTTAGTCCATGTCTGTTACTCCCATGACCTTAATACATCTATGCCATGATAGGCTACCATTAGGAATTACCTTAATTAAATGCCTGTCAACTAGAAATAGATAATTAACATAGAATAGCACTAGTACTAGGGATTTTAGTGATCATTATTGCCTTGAGTTTTCCATTCTCCCCCCCCCCCCCATCCCACACGTCCCTTTCCACTCTTCCTTTGAAAACCGATGAATAGAACAAGAAAGCAGGAAATCTTCCTTCTGCTAGACTTAGGACCACAAATAACCACACAAAGAGCTTGTTTTAATTGTCCAGTTTCCTTGAGGCTCTGTAATGGATGCTATTTCTGTGGATTTAGACATCAGGTCCTTGATGGTAGAACTCATGTCCAACTAAGCATTACACATAGCTCTTGACACAAGGCAGTGATCTCCAACTGACCATTTGTAACCATGCTACACCTAGCAGAAGCAAAAGCTTGGCCCCAGTTTCTGCTCTTTGTCTTAACATTGTGATGATTTCTTTGGTCCTATCAGCAATTACTGGACAAGGTGGACAAGTATATTGTTGAGGCTCCTGGTCTGTTAGAATCAGATACATTGTAATTAGAATGTACCTACCTAGATCTCAGCTCTTGCTTGCAATTAACCTTTTTGTATTGTCTGATCAAAAATAGAAGACTGTTACTTTTTCTCTGAGTGACTTGAGTTTTTGCTCTTAGTAAGGTAGCATGGGGAGGGATTTCCTTCGAAAGCTACTTCTTAGTCTCTTTTCTATTAGGATTTCTTTTCTTTTCTCTCTTCTGCTTATTTCCTTTTAAGCCCTTCCTCCTCTAGCTCTGTTCCAGATTCCCTGGGGAGGCGATACAGGGTCTGTCTATGCTGTGGGAATCCAGTTTCCAATGATTCTTTTTGCTCTATGAAACACCTATCAACAGTTCCTCAGTTTTTAATATCTAGACAGATGTATGTACTCTATTAAGGGAGAAGTGCTGTGGAATGTGATGTGTGCCAAGACTAATCTTCTATTCCGTAGATGTTGGTACTCAGTTAGTCTTGGTTGACTGGGCAATTCCCATGTAGCTTTTGCTTAATGTCTGAGTAATTGGAGGGAGAAGGACTTTGGTCTGTCTTTGTCCTTTTGTGACTTCCTCTTTTTGCACTTTGTTTGAGATTACGAGTGAGTGTGATTTTAGATGAGAAACACTTAACCGTGAGTCAGGGAGCTGAAATTTCACTGAGATGCAGAACACAGGAAGAGAAAATGTGTGAAAAATCACGTTGATGGGATTGTCTTGGTAGCTAGTAAAGCAGAGAAAGGAAATTCCCGCACAGCAGGCTTTAATAAAATTGGCAGGCAGGGATGTTGGACTGTGTGAGAAGACTGGTGAGGAATATAGAGATGGAGAGCAAGTAAAGCAATCGTGGGGGCCTATCGGACATTCTTTCTCTGCACCTAATTTACTCTTTAAATGAGTCTCCAGATAAGAATTGTTTCCCCATAAATTTGCATCAGTAGATTTAAAAGCAGGGCTGTGTACTCCCCAATACAGGGGTAAACCAAATATCAAAGAGTATTATGGCTTGGTATTAAAGATTTCCAATCCCAGGGATAGTTTATGAGAAATGGACATTTAGTGTGTAGAAATTCGGATTCCCAAAGGAGCTTAAGAAGGGCATGGTCATCACTTAAGGAAGGGATTCATCATACAATTCTTTCAAAGATGCACACTCATATAAACACTGCCGAAGTGCTTTAAAAAGCATTTGATTTCATGTAACTTTTCTTGAATGTTTATGACATCAAGTAAACCTACTAGCATGGTAAGCGTAGGAGTGCGTAGGGGGCTCGGCCAGTTAGTTTCAGGCTCCGGTCATGATCTCAGGGTTGTGAGATGGAGCCCCACTTCGGACTCTGCGCTCAGCGGGGAGTTTGCTTGTCCCTCTCCCCTGCCCCTCCCCAAACTCATGCATGTGCAGGCACTTGCTCTCTGTCTCTCTTTGTCTCAAATAAAATCTTTAAAAAATAAAGTAAGTATAGAGGTACTATTTCCTTGTTGCATGGGTCACGTTAAGGATCCACCATTTATGTATTTGTCTGGCTTATTTTGAATGTTGTCTTTCCCCCTACAAGTGTGTCAAATTCTTGTGAAAGGGCCATCGTTTTGTTTTGTTTTTTCTTCCTTCAGAGAAACGCCATACATGCTTAGAACATTTTGTAGCCTATAATAGGTGCTCAGTAAATATTTACTGACTGAGTGAATGATCTTGGGAGATCAGGGAAAGTTTGCCTCACATGAGTACATCACCTAAGCCAAAGGTGGCAGCTAGCCCAGAACTCCTTGATCGAACCCCCCATTATGTCAGCGCTGTCCTTTGAGGCCCTGCCAGGGTTTTCACGGGGAAGGGTGGTTTGCTCGCTGGGCAAGCCACAGGGCGACGAGATGCTGAGACATAGAGTGTCCCTACATGCCTGAGCCTGGCCGGCTCACATAGGGTTTTCTTGGCCTTCAACACACAAAATATTGGTGGGGATAACAACTTTAATGTTTACCATTTAGAAACCTCTGCTTAAGGCCCTCCTCAAACTGAGGCTGATAGCTGGTGAGATAGTCTGCAGCCTTCAGAGCCCGCCAGGCAACTTGAGCCTCCACGAACTGCTTTTTAACAAGTACCTGCAAATTCTGGAAAATGCAAAGCGGCAAATTCTGCTTGTGACACAAGGCTGAAATCAATGCCGCCATTAGAAGGGGAAGGTCTGCACCCCCTTTGTCTCCAGGGGAGCCCATGAGCTTAGGCACAAAGTAGGGAAAAAATGCCTATTTTAGCTGATGATGCTATCTGTTAAAAGAAGGGAGGAAAACAAGCTAACCCTCAGGCCCCTGCTTTGCTCTTGGTTCTGGTAGAGGGGGGAGGAGAGGCCCTTTGGCTCCTGCTGTTCTCAGTGGGGTCCCTCCAAGAGCCGTTCTTGTATTAACCACTTCACTGTTTTGTCCCCATCTCGTTATCTGTTCTTGTTAGAATCTTTATTATTCATGGATGCAAGAAAAAAAAATCCCATCATTAAACCATCATAAATATTCATAACACTTTGCAATTGTGTGCATTTCATTTAGCCACTTGGCAAAACTTCTCTGAAGTACCAGAGTTTTAAGAAAATCTGGCTAATGAGTCCAGAGCCCAGGAAATGCAGGGTGGCTTTTCTACTTTATGTTGTTTGATTTTAACCTGAAAACAAACGTAAAGTATAAATAATAATTAAAAGAGATAAGCGGGGCAGGCGTTGCCTTGCCGTGAAGAGGCACACATTCCTGGGCTTTGTCTTGATTGTGCTTTTGTGTTAAGCGAAAGATAAGGGTAAACACTGTATTACAAGAGAGGGAATCCTGAGGCTGCAATGCTAATGGTTTTATACTGGAGCCTACAAAGGCCAGATAAAGCCCCTGCTTTGGTTAACAGGGACCGCTCTTCTCCTGTTCTGTACAATTACTGACGTCAGGTTGGAGTTCCGATAAGCACGGCCCTTTTCTTGGACTTCGCATGGCAGGCGGCCGTCCCATTTTTCGTGTCTAAGGAAGAATTACAGACATCGTGCGCTCTCTCTCTTCTTCTAATCCAGTTTATCTAAACTGTGCACTCTCCACAAGTACGGAGAGCTTTTCACAGGAGTGAAAGGGAACCCAGCAAAACTTGGGCCGCCGCTGCCAAGCGGAATTAGAATAATGTGCCTCCCTGCGGCCTCCGCTCCCATTCAGAGCGCACAGCGTTAAACCAGTGGGGGCATTTTTTTGTTTGGTTTTGTTTTGTTTTGGACCACCGATTCATGCCTTGAAACGTTGCTTGCCTGTCTTTTCAGCTTGAGGAGGGTCACCACTAAAAAAGGAATTTTTAAATGGTATGAGCTGGTAGAAAATCCTTAGACCGATGCGTTCTGCGGCCCTGGCCGGCGCTTGTTTAGGATCCCTCTGTGCCACTACTGCCGGGACTGGTGTTTGATAATGAGACGGCTTCCCTGCGTAAGGACTAACAGGTGCTGGAAAATACTGGTAACGTTCGAGACTGCTCAGCAAGTCCTCCTTTCCCCAAGGAGCTTATGCCAAGTAGAAACAAGTTACTGCGGATCCAACCATTAGACTAGCTGCTCCCGTACCTCACTTTGTTAGGAAATGTCACATGCTAATGGGGGAGCACTCCAGGTTCCCAAGCAGAGGGCCAATTAAGGAAAGTTTGCCTTGGTGCCTACTCCTGTGGAATTAGACTGAGTCCCGTTTTTCCTCTCTTGATCCTTGAGCTCATTTGTGGTGTGTGGCCTTCATCTCATTGTTGGTCGGTCGGCCCATCTCGAATACTCTCCAATTAGAGTCTTATTCTTGTAACTACTCCCTGGGCCCACTGATAGGGGATATCAGCAGGGAGAAGGGGTTCTACTCACCATTTATTTTATATTTGACGCTGTCAAGGAAAAAAAAAAGTCTGCGTCTTCGAGAAAATCAAGTGTGTCATTTTATATAATTCATGGTGTCAATTTAGATGTAGTGACCTTTGAAATATGGCAAATTTCTTCAGTAGTATAACATATTGATATTCAAAATCGGGTTTTTAAATTCTAGCAGTGTTAATTACTCCCTCTGTGCTTCCACTGCTCTCTCTTCATAGCCTTCTTATCCCATCATATTTGTTTAATAGACGATTTTGCTTGCAAGGAACTTTGATTCACTCAGGCTAACTCAAATAATGAAGGCTTATTTTCAGGATGCCTATGCCAATAAAGGAGTTAGAATCTCATGAAAACCTTAAAACAGAAGCCAGATAATGACCAGGCATTATAGTAACTGGAACCGGAAAGTGGTTCTGGGTTCCAGCAAAGAGCTCTGTGGAACTGAGCAGGTACAAGTTAGGGCTTTGCTAGAAGAAATAGAACGAGAAGTTTTCTGTGTATCTGTTCCTCTTTTTGTTTATTCCCCCATCTCTTCTGACTCATGCTATTTATATTACCTCTCAAGAGAGACATGCTAATGTCCTGGGTAATTAGGAAACAGCAAGAGCAAAGATACTTCTTCCTGGCCACCACACCTGCAGGACACTGACGAGGCTGTGGATTGGCTGCCTTGAGTCAGGTGCCCACTCCCTATCCAGTCAGCTGGGATCATGGATGTGATGGCGTGCTGTATTACGGGGCGACCAGGACTGCCTCTCTTCTTTCCCTTAAAAGGGACTGTATGTGTGACAAGCTCCTGAACTTCAACCCCATAATGACTGGGAGCTTTAACTGGGTGAAACCCGTCTCCTATTAAAAATGCCTATATTATTTAGCACAGGTTCTGACTTATGGTGGATGCTCCGTAAATTATAGCTAAAAGAATAAATGAATCTTGGGATGCCTGGGTGGCTCAGTTGGTTGAGTATCTGCCTTCAGCTCAGGTCATGATTCTGGGGTCCTAGGATCAAGTCCTGCATTGGGCTCCTTGCTGGCGGGTGGGGGGCTACTTCTCCCCCTCTCTCTGCCCCTCCCTGCCACTTGTGCTCATTCTCTTTTTCTGATAAATGAATTTTGAGATTTTATTTATTTATCTATCTTTCTTTCTTTTAAAATCTTCTTTCCTAGGGCTGTGGGTGAAGTGAAGTAGCTTGGAATCTGCATGTGATTTGATATCATTTACTTGCCAACAGCAGGGAATTAGAAGGTTATATATTTGTTTGAAGACATGGTATATCTTACTTTCCCTCTGTTGTTGGTAGATTTTTTCCCCCCTTGATCTCTAAGAATCAAGCCATTGCGGTAGAGTCAGCAAGTCAGTGTTCTATGAGTCTGTCTTAGCTTGAGCTGCTATAACAAATACCATGGACTGGGTGGCTTATACAATAGAAATTTCTTTCTCACAGGTCTAAATCCCAGACTTCCTAGGCTCCAGATTCCAGAATGGCCAGGTTCTGGTGAGATTTTTCTTCCTGGTTTACAGGTGGCCATCTTCCTGGTGTGTCCTCACATGGCAGAGAGTAGAGGTGTCTATGTCTCTTCTTGCCTCCCATCACAAAGACTCCATCCTTAGGACTGAATTACATATTAGAGACCCTAACTCTAAATATCATCACTCTGGGGATTAGGGTTTCAACATAGGAATTTTGAAAGGCACCAACATGCAGTCCCTAATGAGGCTCTTGTCTTTTAAGATGAGAAACTACCTGTGTCTCCAGGGCTAGTCTCTCTAGTCCTCCAGAATCACCTTTTGTAGGACACTGTAGAATAAAACCACTAGTTTCCATGGAGAAAAGCTGTTTTTTAAGAATATAGCTTAGTATTCTGGTAGGTCTGGGACAATTTCTTGAGAGGGAATCATGGCGATCTGTCCTCAGAATATGAACTCTTGGGGCGCCTGGGTGGCTCAGTGGATTAAAGCCTCTGCCTTCGGCTCAGGTCATGGTCTCGGGGTCCTAGGATAGAGCCCCGCATTGGGCTTTCTGCTCAGCAGGGAGCCTGCTTCCTCCCCCCATCTTTCTGCCTGCCTCTCTGCCTACTTGTGATCTCTGTCTGTCAAATAAATAGAATCTTTTTAAAAAAATATGAACTCTTTCCACTAAACTGTGAGTTCCTCAAGGTTATGGACAGACATCACAGATGTTGAGCATCTAGGGTAGGGAAGGAGAAATCTGTCCGGTCCCTCTCCTAGGGATTGCAGGCATAGTGCATGAGTGCTTCAGTCCCTCTGTAGATTTCCCAGTAGGATTGTTTCTGCATGACAATAGCACCAAGATTCTGTAGCGCCAGTAGGAAGTGCAGACATGCAGCACCAAGTACGGGATGATGGCGGACAAGAGCCTCTTCCTGCCTGGGCGTTTCTCTGATCACATAGTCATCATTCAGTTGTTCCTGCCTGTGTATCCATAAACCTGATCAGGGCAGAGAATAGACTTAGAAGCGGAGGAAATATTGTAGTGATTGGAAAACCAGTTGTCCCTTTTACACATCTCCCACCAAAAAAGCAAATGTCAGTTCTTCGGACGTAAGTTCTTGGTTCTTTGCACATTGCTCGAGAGGAGAACTCTTTTGTACTTGGAGGGGCTTCTGAACGACAGCACATACCTGTTGCATGTAGTGACTGGGTAGCCTGATAACAATTACTTTTGCTTCTTTATCCACTGCCCTGTTAGCTTCTTTCCAGGGTTTGGGACAGTTGTGGTCAGTTTCTCTGGAGATACAGCGCTCACCCATGTTTCCTCCTCTTTGTGGAGCTGTCGGAGTTTAGGCCAGAGCAGTGTGCTGTGTGAGCCTGCTGTGAACACCTTAGCAAAGGAGGTTGGTGTCCTCCCTAGACAGAGTAGATAATAAGTCTTGTGGGCAGGATCGATGATAAGAGGAGGAGAAAAAAAGCAGAACTAAGAGATGAGGACAGCCAAACAGATTCCAGCTAAAACTGATTCAGCTTGCTAATGAATCCACTAGCTAGTACTGAATTCTTGATACTCTCCTCATTTCTCAAATCAAGTTAAAAAATTGATTCCATGCCAGTTACAAGGGGCAGAGCTGTCACTTACCAGGGAGATTAACTTGCTTTGTTGAATACTGACAGGGACTAGAGAAGGGCAGGACCCACACAGAATGCAGGGCAGTCTAATTTGTGGTAACCTTAAAATCTGAAGTAGAAGTAAATGGAGGGTTTGTAATTTGCACCAGGGGCCAGCCTAAGGTAAACCTTCAGACGGGATTTAAAGAAGTTCCAAACTAACATGAATTTTTGTCATCTCTGTGGTTCCTTGTACCCAGACTGGCCAGCCCTTTGAAGGTACAGATCCATGTGCTCTAGGGCTCAGAGACTGCGCACTCACACTTAGCCATCTGTATTGATCAGGAAAGGTTGGGACCCAAATACTAGGGTAACCAGTCTCTTCCCGGTTCTCAAATATTGGGGAACTCTGTGGGAGGGAAAGTCAACTGAATCGAGGAAGAGACACCAAGGATTCAGAATGCTGAGTGTTGCTGCCCACCAGTGTAGACAGTTTTTTGTTGACAGATGGGGCTCTAGGAAATTGTCAACACTGTAGTCACATCTGTGAACACCACAGGGCCTGGCTGGCTGTCCCTTAGCTGGATTTCTATTCACTACCGCATTTCTGCCCTATGGCTTTGGAAATTAATCAGACTGATGTTTAAATGTATCTGAAGTGACCTTCAGTGTCCTTTCAAGTATCACACTGCTGAGCATAGACAATGCCAAGAAAAAAAAGTGCTGTGAATACATCACGTTACAAAGCGTGTTTAAGTGTGAGTGTGGGGGGGCGGGGCGGGGAAAACTGAGAGAACTGGCAATACAAAGTGTTCTTCTCTTAAATTCTGCCTGAGTTTTTAGGTGTGTTTGTGTATGCACAGAAACTGGGGCATCCTGAGAAACTACAGAATTAAAGTTACATTTTATAATAAAAACAATGACACACAGACAAAAATTGGGGAAGTTGCCCAGTGCCCCTCTCCCAGCTGGTGTTGCATTTGAAACTTAAGAAGGGGATAAATTCATCATTTGTTTTCCTGCAGCTGGAGCTCTTAATCACGTTCTTAGGAATGGAGAGGAACAGACTGGAGGCCTCTGTCCAAATCTGGGATCAACTTGACTACAGTTCTTTCCCTGGGCTACCTGCCTTAAGTTGCTTTCTTCTCTGTTTCTCCGGGGAAGAATGGTGACAATCCTCCTTTCCGTTTAATTCTTCCCAAGCTTGTTGGAAAGAGCCATTAGTTTATGTTTTATTCTTTAGGCCTGTGAGGTCTTGGGATGAAATATTCTCAATAAACCACAAAGCCTATTACTATTTTAAGTACCTGCATCTTCCAGGAGAAGGAACACACTGGCTCCCTGCAGGAGAAATAAATGGAGTTAGCTTTCTGGCCGGCACACTGTCTTTAGGAAAAAATAAAAAAAGACACAGATCTTCTTGTTCTGTCTACTGCAGAAAACGTGTCTAGATCTGGTAAAGCAAAGCACGCTTTTCAGAGGAGTTACAAGTTCCACATTCTGTGCTACACAAATCGGTTTTTTCTTTGTTTATTTCTTTGTCCAAAAGAACAAGCTTTGAACACGAAAAGGAAAGGGGACTAGGGTGTTGATGAAATGCATTTTCTAGGATGGGTGTAGGAAGAGACATGTTCTTTCTCATTTTAGCGTCTTGTTTGATGGCTATGAAGGAAAGAAAGTGATGTTGGCTATCTCCATCTCAAATGTTCTGTGCCGTTTATAGGAACACCTGGTACTTCTGAACCAAACAGCAGGCAGAAATATTTTGTTCTATTTTCCCATTGTAATCACTCTAAGAGATTTTGTTTTGTTTTGGCCCTTCTCTTTGTGTTCTTGTCAAGATTGACAAGCATCCATGTGTTACCAAGTGACATGAAGTTCTTGCTTGAATAATCATGTCTAAAATCCAGGATATTTCAGGGCACCTGGGTGGCTCAGTGGGTTAAGCCTCTGCCTTTGGCTCAGGTCATGATCTCAGGGTCCTGGGATCGAGCCCCGCATTGGGCGCTCTGCTCTGCAGGGAGCCTCCTTCCCCCCAACCCCTCTGCCTGCCCTCTGCCTACTTGTGATCTCTGTCTGTCAAATAAATAAATAAAATCTTAAAAAAAAAATCCAGGATATCTCAAAACATGTCATTGACTCAGAGAGACACCTGCTAGATTGGAGTCTTGTGGATTAACTCTGATTGAGAGCATCAGTGGGATAGTACTTGGACCCCAAACTCTCAAGTCATCCCATGTGCCTACTCCAGCTCTGGTGCCGGCATCCTCATCCCCAGGGTGTTATGATATAGGTTGTGTCGCTTGAAAGGTTTCTTTAATGTTGCAGAAAACCTCACTGTTAGGAATTAAACTGAGTCGAAAAGCAGACCACCAGAAGAGAAACTGAAAGGAGGTGGGTGCACGGTCCTGTTGACTTTGCTTCAAGATGGGCTCTCACTAATACCATTGCTGGGTGGAAGATGGCAGAACTCACGGGACACTTGGAATGGAGCTGGGGATGGGTTTTAATAAAAAGTAGTGAAATTGTGTTTTATTCTCAGCATGTACGGAGGTCCTTGAGAGGAGAGTGTGATAGTCTTTGATGGCAATTGTCAAAAGAGTTGTTGCCCTCGGATGTACTGAACGTGAGGCCTTTAGGCCCTTCTCCTCTTCTGCTTACTTCTAAGAGGTGGTTCCAGAAATTATATGTGAGAAAGGCTTAGAAGCTATGTTCCTTTTGGGAAGGAGAGAAAGGAAGAGGACTTGCTTAGAAGTAGAATTTGCAGGCCCCCTTTGTTTGCTCAGATGCTATTCCCCACCACCCCCCCCTTTTTAAAAGAGTAGTTTGGTTAACCACCCTTCCCTCAAAGCAAAGGAACCCTTGGTGATGCCTTTGACCAATTTCGTGGTCAGTGTGATTCTCTGACTTTTTCTTCCTTCCTTCCTCCCTCCCTTCCTTTCTTCCCTTTCTTCCTTCCCTGCCCTTTTTTCCTTACCTTCCTTCCTTCTCTTCCCTTCCTACTTTCTCTCTATCTCTTTCTTTCTTTTTTTAAGCTTGCACATTCATTTATCATCTGAATAAAAAAAGAAACAGTTTTTGCAAATTCCCTGCCCACAGAGTCTATCTGCAGTTACAACTCCCATTTTAGTAGTCACACAGAGGGGCACCTGGGTGGCTCATTTGGTAGAACATAGGATTCTTGATCTTAGGATTGTGAGTTCGAGGCCTACATTGGGTGTAGAGCTTACTTAAAAAAAATATTAAAAGAATAAAAAAGGCACACGTATATATTTAACCAATGAATGATTGGACTTAACATAGAATGTGTCAAACTAAAAACTGATGGAGGATATTGGCCTGATTAGTTATTTGTAATCATTTTCTAAAGCACTTGTTTTCCAGAGGACTGTGTAAAAATCATGCTTTTCACAACATTTTTGCCAATGCTTTTTTTTTTCTTTTTTAAGATTTTATTTATTTCTTTGGCAGAGAGAGAGAGACAGAGTAGGAACACAAGCAGGGGGAGTTGGAGAGGGAGAAGCAGGCTTCCCGCTGAGGAGGGAGCCTGAGACAAGAGGCAGGGCTCATCCCAGGACACTTAAGGACTGAGCCACCCAGATGCCCCCTGAAGAACGCTTCTGTTATCAGAATATGGAAGTAAGCTTTGCAAATGATCGCTAAGAAAATGTTTTGCCAACAATTCCTAAGAAAGTAGAACAATCAGTGAACAATCCATCAGAATCACCTTGAAAATTTCTATGACACCTAGATTTTATACATTCCCACAGTAAGAGAGGTGATTCTAATCATTATCACTGAGATAAGAGATTTAAATACAAATAGGTTTCATTCACTCAAATTCACCCTATAATTTTTTTTTTTTTTTTAATATAGCACCTCTGATGACTTAAGTATTCTAAATACTTTGTTGCCAAACAAGGTGTGGTTCCTGCAACACTGCTCATAGCCCCACCTCCGGTCCAGCCTGCTTTCTTGTTGGGAGTGCGCAGCACTGTCTGTTGGGAAGTGGCCTCTAATTCAGGGATTCAGTGTCACTTTGAAGTTGTATTCGTCCCCAACGTTGCATATTCTATTCTTTCTCTCTTTCCTCTAATTGGAGTATTCTGTAGCCTACCCTTTCGCTGAGGTCCTAGACATCTCAGTCTGGTATAGATACAGTCTCGAGTTCAGGAGAGCAGCTGGGGTGTTAAGGCAGAATCCGAAATTGTCATCTTTTCATCACTTCCCCTTCTCGTTTAGGGCACTAGGGTGATTTCCCTGTACTAGTATCTTCATAATTTGCTTCAGTGACACTTGTTGTCTTGGTTTTCTCATTTCCACAGTTACCTGTTATCTACCATGAAAACTTACTGTGTTCTTCACCATTCTCTTAAACCCACAGTAGTTTGTTTTTTTTTTTTTTTTACAATAATGGCATTTTATTTTTTTTTCTTTTTTTTTCCAATTTATTTATTTTCAGAAAAAACATTATTCATTATTTTTTCACCACACCCAGTGCTCCATGCAAGCCGTGCCCTCTATAATACCCACCACCAGGTAGTTTTTAACTCACCAAGTTTCCTGTTCTGTAAGAAGCTCCTAACCCCATGTTGACTATTTGTAAAGATGATTTGCTTTCACTTTAAGCTTCTTAATCTTAAAATCCCAATCCCCTCTTACTTATGCATAATATAAATGTTTGAATTTTAGATTTCCTCTATAAATAGCACTGTTATGCTTACACATAATGTCTGCTTTTTATAAACTTTTAAAGTACGAATTGTAAACATTAACTTCATTCTGCACAGCACCGAGCACAATGTTGTGATCACTTAAATGCTTTTGATGATGAAGGTGAAGATGGTAATGACACGTAATGCTGTTCTGGTTTGAAAATAGCACAAAGGTAGTCCAGCACACCCTTTTTTCTTTTTTTTTCTTTCTTTCTTTCTCCTTTTTTTTTTTTTTTTTTTTGGAATATGAGTTGTTCCTCATTCGGTAAAGCTGTCACTCTTCATTAGCAAAAAAGGGTTACAGTAAGTTATAATTAGTGTTTAGTGCCCTGTCAAATAATTAAGTATAATAAAAAGCTTTCAATGAGTTTAATGTTAACATGGTATAATTAAAGCCACGTCTTGAAATGCATTAGGTGTCTATTATGTCAGATATTTGATGCTTTTCCCTTCTGCAGATGAGATTTTCAAATTGTGCTTAGAGTAATGTCATCATCAAAGACAAAAACTCACATGACTCAGATGCCAAATGGGCTTTGTGGTGCTCAGCAAGGGCAATATTCAGAAAACCAAATCGCTTGAATTTAGCGATAGGGAAATGGGAGTCCCAAAGATACTGTGTGACTTGCCCAAGGTTACACACTATTAAGTCTTCCTTGAGAGTGAGCACTGACCTTCAGTGTTGTACTGAAGTGATGGTCACTATGGTCATTATTTCTCTCTGAAGTATGCGAGGTATCTTGGAAAATGCTTATTTTGTCTTTGTCTTGATGGGGTGAAAAACTACACAAAGTAAAAACATGGTTTTGTACACAGTTCTTGGATTTAAGTGGTTTTAGGATGCCATAATGCCCATTTTAAGGCTCAAATACAAAGATAAGGCTTGAATCTCAATATTTTCTCATCAGAGGAAGTGGAATATGCCTAGATACTGGGCCATTTTCTAATCCTGCATTCTTGGAGATTGTCTCAGGCCTTCTCTTGTACATATCATATTATCTTCTCTATCCACAGATTTGGAAAAATCAGCAGAGTGTAAGTAGCCCCTAAAATAAAGGCGTCATTCAAGGAACAAAGAAGTAGAAGGAGGGCTCCAATTAAAATGATGAAAATCTTTAATTTTTATTTAGGTATACTTGTACGGACACGTGTATATACAAATACAGATTGTATGGGTTGGTTTGTGTGTGGGTTCTTTTTTTTTTTTTTTTACATTTTTTTTTTCTTAACGTTTATATAATGTCAGCATTTCAAAACAGCACTCGATGAGTAAGTGCAAAGGAACTGCAAAGCAGGGCAGTACAAGCACAAGACCACACGGAGCTGGACTTCACACCCAGACGCACACAACAATGAGTGGCTGCAATGGGGTGTCAAGAGTAAGCATGGAAAGTGAATTTTGACTCATGGGTAACCTCCAACATGCCAGCATCTATTATTCTGTATAGACAATGGGAGCAAGCCCACTGTAGGGAGATTTATCTCACATCCGAGCAGCTCTTCGGCAAATGCATGGGAAAATCTCAGTGTTGCCAAACCAGAGACAGACCTGCCCATTCACGGTTCTGAGGGAAAAATAAAACGTGGGAGGAAGGCAAAAAGACAAAAAAAAAAAAAAAAAAGTAAACATAATAAAGGGGGGGGTGGCGGTAGGCAAACGGGGGTCTTGGTGGAGGTGGTTTTCAAAAGAAAAATGACTGACCAGAGCTCTGAAAGCAATGAATGGAGGGGAGTTTAAATGGTTTAATTAATTTGGGGTAAACTCCTAAAAATGGCTGCTGCCGTTGCTAAGGCACCAGAGGAAAACAAAGTCCCTGAAAATCCACAGGTACTGTGCAACTCTTCCTTTCACAATGGCAGAGGGGAGCTGCCCCCTCTTAACCTTCCTAAATGGACTGGCTTGAAACCTTTCCCATGCTTGGGCCACGCGTGATACTGGCATCTCTTCCTGAGGAAAAATGAAACCGTCTATGAAAACCACCACAGACAGAAAACCAAAACAAAGTACAGAACTCTGTTACCAAATTCCCTAAACCTTTTTAAACCAACATGCCAGGGGAGGAAAAAAACACCACAGGGTTCCCAACATCAGACCTTGAAAACACTGAGGATAAAATATGGATCAAAAATTCATGTTGTTCCTGGTCCCAAGATGGTGGAGTCCTAACGACTGGGAGGGCGATGACCGCACATGAGTCCTGTGTGGAGCACTGCCTCAGCCACTTGTGACTCTTCTCAGCTACATATACAGTGGATGTTTCAAAGCCTCAATGCATGTTTTGTATCCTGAAAGACTATTGTTCTCACTTACAAAAGACATAAGAATCAAATTAATACTTTATTATCAAACACTATATACAACAGAGGTCGCTAATAATACAGAATTTAAAGAACGCAGTTGTGGTTTTTTTTTTTTTTAATGTTTTACTTTTCTTTCCTCTGCCACCCAAGAAAGTACAGTACAAAACAATAGTCTAAACTAACACGAACTGTTACCTGGTCTATTAAAGGATACACGGTATCCACTAAACAGACAGATCCTTATTTCCCTGCTTCATGTTGCAAAGCCCTTGGCAACCAGGGGCAAAGGTCGCTGGGGTTTGACTTACTGGGGCTGAGAGGCAGCTCAGGCCACCCTTCAGACTTTTGAGTTGTTGTTTTTAAATTAAAAGCTGCTACAAAATTGCATCGACATCCTCCGAAGCCCCTAGAGGGTTGTAACACCACCATAACAAGGCCACCAGCAATTTCTGGACAAGATGAAAACTTTCTGATACCCAACATTTTCTTGGAAACTCCGTGGCACGCGTTACCTACAATTACATCACTTAAAAGGTAGAGAAGCACACTGTCTACTGGTGTGGATAGTCTTGCTTTTTTTTTTTTTTTTTTAAAACTTAATTTGTAGTGGCATAATGAAGTAAAGGGGTCTAATTTCACTGTGAAAAATGAAAGACAGTGGCAGAGAGGGCCATGAGTAATTATTTTATCATTTGTTAGAGACAAGTGCTAGCAAAACCACAGAAGTCACCATTTCTAAAATGAAATTAGCACTGCTAATGTAGTTATGACTAACTGGAATCATTACAGGATCATTTGATTTCCTTGTGGTTATAGAACATGCAGTATTATTTTGGTTCTGACTATTGATCCATTTTAGCAGGTATCTTCCCCCCACCCCCACTCAAATCCCACCGGACCAACAAACCTGTAACTATTAATAAAACGAAGTATTACTGGATATTACTGAGAGTACTGAGCATATAAAGAGTTAAAGGAAAAAAGAATCCAATGCTGTGAACTTTAGTTTCAGTGAAATGGTGGCTGCCTTCTGTGACAAGACTCTGCCACTCCAGAGAAGTTCCTGATGTCTGGGGGAGCAGCACTGATTGTGTCTGGGAGGCTGGCAACCCCACTCCCATGGTTCCAAGTGTGAAGAGACCCGGCAGTAACATCCATTCCAAATGGATCAGGTAAGCCCAGATTACATTTCAACATGTGTACAACTCTCCAGGGTGCAAGTCCCTTTACAGCTGCCTTTCATTCACACATTTTTCTAATTCAGAACTAGTCACAATTCGTAGCAAATTCCCACTCATGAAGTCTGGCCAGAACACGACCCCTCTCTTTTTTTCATATAGACATTAAAAAAACAAAAACAAAAACAAAAAAACCAACCAACAAATATGTCTATTTTTAAAAAGACTAATTTTGCCGGAATGCTTCCAATTTTTTCATGTATCACATAATCATTGGATTTATTTTTCGTTCTGTTCTGAAAGGCATGGCTTCTGTTGACATGTCGTGCACTAGTAAAAAAGGCTAGATTTCTTTTCCGTTGGTCTGACTTTCCCCTGTTTAGGCTTTTGGAGTTCAAAGTTTGTGACAGCCTCACCAGTAGTAACCCCCAAGGCTTGTTCTTCCTGTAATCAACTGGAAATGGCCCTTGTTGGCCATGCTAAGACTCCTCAAACAGGGTCATCTTGCGTTTTCTCCTTCTGCCCCACCCCCCACAATGAAACAAGATAGCCCCCTATATTTCTAAATGTATCAAGGGATACCACTTTTTTTCTCACAAGTTTAAATAGGACAAGCATATATACTCACTCTCAGCATAAAGTATATCTAAATAATGTATTTTCTATTCTAGTGGATTTTTTAAAAAAATATTTTGTTAAAGTCTTTGGGACTCCATCTTGTTTATCTCCCACAGATAAACACATGTTCCCCCTATGCTTCAGGCTGTGTCAGAAAGGGAAAGAATATAAAATCAACACTTGAATTTTTTATTCCAAACTTTGGAATTTTTATTCCAAATTTCCCTTTAGCCCTCCCAAGTAGTGCTGACTGACTCTCCTGGTGACAGGGGTGTGTGTCGAGCCCCTGTAGTTGTGGAGTGTGGAGCAAAACATGGGTACTAGGGTGGGAGTCGGGGAAAGGCCACAGCACATTGGCGCTCCAGCAAAGCCAAATCACATCTCCTCTGGCCGCTGACCTCCTTTCCTTGGTACATATTGTCCCCCAGAGGAGTATCCAAAGCTATTCCATTATACACTCATCAACCCTGGCTTGTCAGCCTTGGGGAAGGTCACTTTATTCATAAAAATGCCTCTTTGAGTTTCTTTAAAAAAAAAAAACAAAAAACTGTAGCACCATGGTGATCTGTATTCCAAGGGAAAAAAAACAAACAAACCTGGTGTGCATTGCCCAGTCACCAAAAAAATTAGAGGCACTCACACGTACACACCCCCACCAAACCTAGTTTTCTCTCTTTTCACCCTTGCTCTGTGCTAGCTAGCATTCCCGCACCCGACCTGTTTTCTAGGGGGGAAAAAAAAAGGCTTCTTTCGTGGAGCACAAGTTTTGCTGTCAAGAATGCTTTAAGACAGTCATTGTAAAAAATAACCCCAAAAACCAAAACCAAAACAAAACAAAAAACCAGTGTCTCAACCTTTTAGAAGCCTGTTCATTTATATACTCCTAGAGGAAAGGGTATAATATTATATCTGTTCTTAATACCTCCCCTCTGGACTTGACATGGCGACACGATGCCCTGCACGATCATCTTACAGTCCTGAACGAGAAGGCGTAAATATTGGATGGGAGAGTAAAACCCTCCCGGGCATTGCCATCACTAGCCGCATCTGCCGCTATTCTTCCTTGTCCGTATACCGCTGTCACAGTACGCTAACGGAGGTGGGCTCTTAGAGGAGAATGCACAGGCGCTGACGACCACTGGTGTCACTATGACAATTTGGCATTTTCATCTGGAGTCCATTTAATTTGGAAGGGATGAGAGAAGTCAAGGGCAAAGGCTGGGGGTTGGGGGCAGGGCAGGGGAGCAGCAACTACTTTAGCCCCTCCTGGCCCGGAGTTGTTGCTTAGAATTCAGGCTGAAAGAAAGAAAACAAAAATCTGACATCTGCCAAAAAAACCAATAACAAGTCCCTTCTTAGGATGAGCAGTTAGGTGGATCTCTGGTGTTCCAAGACCCTAATGCTTTTCTGTGACAGGTGACGGGAGGAGACTGTGCTATAACGTCAAAAGCATCGCCAGGAGGAACAGTAGGATTGCCAAAAGGCGGCTGGGTATCCTTGGTGTTTGTGCTGCGTTCTCACCGCGGGATGGCTCGGCTGACTCATGTACGGTGTCATCTGTTCAAATAGAAAGCACACATTCCAATGAGATTTCACATCCTTAATAACTCTCTTGCAGCAGCCTGCTGTTAACAGACCTCGCCACCCTCTGCAAAGTAGGGTAATGAACCTTGTGCCACCATTGACTTTCATGTCTGCATAATCACTCATTATTTACAGCAAACAAAGGAGAAGCAGAGAAAATTGGACTTTTTCGGCAATATTATTACGTTCTTTAAAAACTGAGAGGAAAAAAAATTGTACACATACCGTAGCCTTTGGTATGTGAACTACTTTGGTTTGCTAGCAAACACACCTTGCACGAAGCTGAGATAGCTGAATGTCTCTTGTCAACCCAGGATGCCATGGAGAAGCAAGTGACGTGGGGGGGGGGATGTGTTTAGTTACATTGGCATGTTAGTGGTTGATCAGTGGTTCCTCTTTTCTCCTATTTCATAGGATTAGTATTGAATGCTATGTGGTTGGTTACCTACAAGAATTTTCAAGGAAGAAAAATTAAATGCCAAAACTGCATTACTTATTAATTATTTGCCAGAACCGCATTTTCAGCTAACTATATGTAATGCCCGCTAGACCTCAATAAATGGTGCCCACTAGTTTGCCTACAATTGGGAATCAATGATGGTGCTATGTCCATTACAAACCCTGTATCTCCAGGATTAAATTACTTGAACTTGACTCTTTTTATTTTTCTCAGGCTGAAGCTTGGCACATAGATTATCGGCATGGATGCAAATTTTCCTCTAAATAAAATGGATTAAGTGAGGTAAGCTTCTTTTATTTAGCTATAGAGTGTTCTACCAGGCTGCCTCTGACTCTGGATAGCCTTCCTGATCTGCATGATTAACAGGCTTAACTTGGAAACAGGAACTCCGCAGCAATTAGTACCCCAAGATAGATGAGAGGCTTGCCTACCAGCCAGGGTTTGCTCGAGTGTTGCCTGTCTTCTTCCTTCCTCCTGGCTTAACTTGTCCTTTCCGACTACATGTTCTCTGAACTATGTATTCTTGGGGCCCAGGAGTGGGGTTTGGTGTAGATCAGGAGACCTTCCTGTAAAAGCTTGGAGACTGTCATCTTGTATTCACTAAACGTTCCATCAGAGAGTGGAGACAAGTGTAGACCTCAAAGGATAATCCCTAAGTCTCCCTGCATGACCCACTGAGAACCCCTTCACGGACCATTGGGTTCAAACTCATTTGTATCTTCACACCAAACGTCACAATAAGGACGCTTTCTTTTTCACTACGTATTGTCACACTCCCTATTCTTTGTCTGAAATTGACCACTTTTCAGGCACAGGGGCTGGCCCCTAATTCCAATATACGCAGGTAGGCCGTTTCTGTTCTTGACCTCCGTTCCCAACATGAGCTGAGCGATCTACTGCTCTATGTTAAGGCTTCTGCCCTGGAGGGCTCTTATCATTTGAGCCCATCCTCACGTAGAAGCTGCTGCCTTCCTGTGTCAGATTTGCTCTCCTCCCCTGGACCTGAGCTAACCTGCGCAGGGTGGCAGTTGTCTTAAAAAATTAGAGAAGGTTAGGAAGCGAGAATGCAAAGTTAAACTGATGCAGAGGAGAAACTATAAAGCCCCTCCTCCCCTCCACCATGGTGCCAACTACTTGTGGACGCTTCTCTCTGTTCTTCTTCAGCCTGGCAAATGTATTACATCTGTAGTTAACAGGAATTAGACATAAATGCCCTGAATAGCCCTGAAATTAAAATCCTAATCACCTTAAGAGCATCGATACGTTGTCAATCAGGATATTAGAGCACTTCGGGTTTAATTTGTAAAAACCCTAAACCCTGAGGCTTACAGATTTCATTTTGAAATACCATTTATATTTATACACCTGAAATTACACCAGCTCTTGGGTTCTTCTCCATCTTATTTTTACTACCAAATTACCCAATCCTCTTCCTTGTAAAGTCTAGATGTGTACTGATAAAAGGTACTCTAGTCATAAATAGGTACTCAGGGGACGCCTGGGTGGCTCAGTTGGTTAAGCAACTGCCTTCGGCTCTGGTCATGATCCCAGCGTCCTGGGATCGAGTCCCACATCGGGCTCCTTGCTTGGCAGGGAGCCTGCTTCTCCCTCTGCCTCTGCCTGCCATTCTGTCTGCCTGTGCTCTCTCTCTCTGACAAATAAATAAATAAAATCTTAATAAATAAATAAATAAATAAATAAATAGGTACTCAGGTGAACTGGAGGGAGAGCTGCCCTCTCTGTCCTTCTAGGATGCTCAGCAAGGGCCAACCATTGCTCCTGGCAGCACAAGACAGGGTCAATGACCTTGGGGGACATTGAAAGGAGGAAAGCTCTTGTTTTGTATACAAGTAAAGCATGAGGTTACATGTCCTTTTCAGTCTTGTAAACATGGATGATTTGGGGAAGTAACCCTTTTCTAAGCAACCAACCTGTAAATATCATTTTACCCTCAAAGGGGGAGATCTGTCCTACTAGGACCACACAGTTCTTCTCTGCTCTCTGTAACATGGTGGTCCTGGCTCAGGATTCTACCAAGCATCCTTTGATTCTAATAGGGCCTCAATGTTGGAAGATTCTACAGCCCCTGAGAAGCAAAATGAGAAACTGGCTGTCATTGGGTAAATCTGAGCAATTTCAGAATTCGAAGGAAGAATTCATAAGCAAATTCTGTTCCAGTGGAAAGGACATCTAACCATCAGAGACTTCCTTAGACTCCTGATGGTAAATGTGGCTTGAAGGAAGATGATGTTCCTCCTCAGAAACCAAATTGAGTCTTGCCTCCTGCCTCCAGGATTCCACAGTCTGAGGGTTTCTATGGTTAACTGAGAGAACACTAGCGATATTTTGGAACATGTTATGTGGCATATGTCCGCCCTAAGATCATCCTGTATCCCTGATGATAGGAAACTGGCAGGCAGAGTGTGCAAGCAAACAAAAAAGACAAATACATTCCAAAGACAGGTGAGTTAGTACACATTGCCGAGAACATGCAGTGGAATCCTTTCAGGCTTTCCGGATTCATAAAGTCTAGCTCTGTACTCCACCGTCCACCACAGTGGTGTAAAGGCGCATGTTGGACTGGATTTTGTGAGGAATAAGACAAAGTACTCAAATTTATTATTGCATTCCTAGCTCAACCCTGTCTTACTTTTTAAGTGAAGATGCTCACAAGAAAGCCCTTAAATACACTCTTGACTGACGGGAGGAGGCTGTATGCCTCCAGATGTGCACCAGCATTTCCACTCCCCAGCTCGCACACACCACATTCTGTCGGACTGCCGCAAACTTCTGTCAGTTCTGTGTGCATCAATTTGGGAGCCATCAAGGACTTTAAATGCTCAGGGAAAAAGAGCCCATTTCCCCCAAAGACCGTGACCTATGCTCGCATTTATGAATGTATCTTAGTATCTTGCATTTTATCGTTAGTTGAATTCAAAGGTAAATTTTCCTAATGTCAGAATAGTCCTAAGTGTATCTCTTGATGACCAAGAAAAACATGCATTTTGTTGTTTCTAAACAGCCTCTTGTTTGCTTGATAGGCAATGGAATGTACCTGGAGAAAAGATTATTGGAAAGATATGCCTACATTCTACCACAACTTGCATTAAAAAATGGTAATTCAGGATAACTTACATTTATAACATGCCTAACTCTGTCTGGCATTCTACACGTGACTTATTAACCTTTCCAATAGAGTGAGGTTTGCTTTATGAAGATCTGCGTGTCTACTATCGGTAAGAGAATCCTCCTTTTCTATTCACGTTGGAATGGGGGTTGAAAAATTTGAATATTAAACCTGGATCAGTCTCTACTACTGAAGAGGCCTGGGCAAGTCTCAGTTATCAAAGGGAGAGTGCAGACTCTGTGGTCCTTAGAAGAGAGCCCATCTAACTCAAAGATCCTAGCATGGGTCAAGTCCTCAAGTTTGGGAGGAGTCTGGTACCTTGAAGAGCCCAAGGAATGATTCCAGATTTTCAGGACTCCATTAAAATATCTCCAGGTCAGCACTCATTCCTTGCAACTTTCTAAAGCAGCTAACTGATCCCTAGGGAGCCAAGAGGGCCTCTCAGAGCTTTATCGTACACACTTACCATTTGTGCTGGGGTAAGATGCCTGCCTTAGAAAAACAAGAATGCTTGGGGGAAAAAACCTAACTCTTCCTGTCAGTTACAGTGCGAAAGCTATTGTATGTCCTGAGGCACCGCATTTACTCAGGGTAAGTTTCCCTAAGGCTCACTGACTGTGTCCTAGTAACAATACTCGAAAGATAAAGTGGACTTCACAACCCTTTAATTTTTAGGGCCACAAAAAAGAGAAGTGCTGCTACAAATAGATTTTAAAAAAGTCTCTGTTCGAAAAAGGTGGGGGGAGGGGGTCACATCTTTCTGTGAAGAAGAAATCATTTTAATTCAATGCATTAAGCTTTGAGATGGTAGCGGGAATTGGATAAGGAAACCAGTAAGATCTCAAGCAGGTAGGGCAAGAGAGGAAACCAGAGAAAGGTAGGTAGACAGGGGCATCAAGGTACACAGTCCTCAGTGCACAGTGGATAGAGAACTCCTATTCCTCAAAATCAGTCTTGTTGAATTTATATCCAAATGGATAGCGTAGCGGACCACTTCACCCACAGTACACTACAGTGTAAATGTTTCGACAAGTGCTTGTGTGGGTTTTATGTTTCTTCAATGACAGGAAATTCTGGGTGTGTGGGACGTAGCAGTAGGAAAAAAAAATTCTCCTCAGTACTTTTTTTTTTTTGCCTCAGCAGTCAAGGATCACATTCGGCTGGACAGACTACTGATCCATTTGTGGGAGTAACAAGTGTGTGAACCTGTGGTGTCAGGCGACACAACTGTACTTCTCCAGACCAACTGCTATTGATATCAATAGCACAAGTAATATCTGAACTGTAATAAAGGTCTTTAGATCAGTTCAGTGATGCATGTAAACTGCCAGAGAAAATTAAGTATGTTGAATTAGCTGCCGTTTGGGGCAATAGTCTTACTTTTATCCACAGATTTGGACATAATATAAAAAATGTTTTTAAGCATATACAGTAGGATTTTTTTTCCTGTCTTCTATGAAAACAGATCCGTTAATATTCACAGTGATCCACCAGCATGCTCAGAGGATATGGTAAAAAGTAGTGAGATTTAGCATTCTGATGGGGCTTCTATATTAGGATACTGCATTCTATCAAACCCATGTCCAAAAAAGAAAGATCATATTTTATCTAACATGCATTAGACAAAGATACTGGAGGAATGAGGGAGAATATAAGTAAGATTAGCGTCGCTAGCAATGAGCAAAAGCAGAGCAACTCTAACATGCAAACATGCGGAGAAGAAGAAAGGAAAAAAAGTACGGAAGCACCAGAGAGAGATGCATTGTTAAAAGAGAGTCTCTAAGCATACTAACCTGCTGGTTCTAATGAATTTTCTACTTTGTCGTTAACATCGAAAACACGATCATGAACACCTATAGTTTTCATACAGCTATCTATAACAAAAATAGAGATAACAGCCAAATATGTTAGTGAAGACACCCTTAAACTCCCATTTCTTTCTTTTTTTTTTTTTCTTTCTCTCTATTGTCTCCTTTAATTTATGTGGAGATTGTTTTACAATCAATGGCATGTATCTAAATGCCAATATTGTTCCCATTTGCTGTGCACGTACAACAGTCTAAGAAACAAC
The DNA here is from genome assembly GCF_020171115.1 of Neogale vison. Classification (NCBI taxonomy): domain Eukaryota; kingdom Metazoa; phylum Chordata; class Mammalia; order Carnivora; family Mustelidae; genus Neogale; species Neogale vison. The sequence continues at coordinate 187,444,206 of NC_058091.1, read as the reverse complement.
AAGTTAGCAACTGCTGTGTACTTCAAAATAAAAGCATCATGAAGAATGATGAGAAAAAATATGATGAAAACGAAAACATGGATGCTGATATACAAAACAGGTACCACACAGGAATTAACAGTAAAAAAAGTTGTCCCGCGGTGAACCAGACCACACGATCAAGCATGCGCAGTGAAGCCACCCTCTGAAGCTCATTCTAGTCAACTTACTTGTTGGTCTCACAAAGACTTTGAGCTTTAGACAGGACCTTCTGCCATTATCTGGGATTGCAGAGGCTGTGGAGGAGACAAAAAGAGAGAGAAAGGAGAGAGCAACAGCAGATTATTCTTCATTTTCAAATGCAAATGTTCTACAAGACATTCTTTGCTGAACAACAGCAGCATACTCTTAATTTTTCCCAGAGGTTAAAACAAAAGCACCCTTCAGATTGACAGACACTGCTAGAACGGGCTACTTTCCTATCCCTGGCTTTTCTTTTCAATACAGTAAAACCTCACGCAAGAATGTTGGTATAATCTACAGAAAAATACTTGGGATTTTTATTTCAAAGGCTCTTCCATTCAACTTGATCTGTTATCAATTTTCTCGAAAATAAGAAGATAATGCTTGAGCCCTCCGGCTGTCAGAGAGCTCGCTACTCCCCCTCTCCTACAGGAAAAGGGGCCCAAGGTGAAAGTGCTGGCAAAAACCAGTAACAAATAGTTACAAGGCCAACTTAAACATGACCTATTTTTGCTGGGGAAAGCAAAGCTTTGTCTGTCCTGAAAGTCTGTCAGTGCTTTGCAGGTAATTCAATTAGAGGTTTTACTCAGAACTTGGCTCTGCATTCTATATGACTAAACCGAGCCCAGCAACTTCCATCATGCTATTATAAGTACAATATGCTATTGAGAAAGCACTATGGTGCAATGGCACATTTATTTTTAAAAATTTGCCACAGAGCTTGCATGGAGTACTGGGTGTGGTGAAAAAATAATGAATAATGTTTTTCTGAAAATAAATAAATTGGGAAAAAAAAATTTGCCACAGAGAAGGATGGAAGTAATAAACTAGGCTTACCAAAACATGACACCATGTTTCAAGTTATAATTCATTTGAGGAAGAAACTTTTCTTCTCTTCAAGATAATAAGACTGTGCTGGAAAGATTATCTCCCCTCAGTACACACAGCCTAACGTCAAAGGGATTTCGAAGGGCGGTACGACCCTTAATGATCTCATCCATTTACTAACACTTTCTAGAAATGGCAAAAATGATAAAGGAGTGCTGCATACTTCCATCCCCCTGTGTTTGCTTCAAGTGGTTTCTTCAGAAAATGCAGATGACAACAATGAAAATTCACATGGCTTACAGGGAGTTTGATGAGTCCCTCAGTGACCAAGACAGGACCCCTGTTTGGTGCGCTTTCTCTCTCCTTTATTTTTATCTTTTATTAGTCCTCATGGGAACCCAGACAACGAAAATGCTTATTTCTTAGGTTAGGGGATTGGAGAAGCAAACTTCAAACTAATTTTACATGAATCTCCTCCGGAAACTCCACGATCCCAGTGCTGGGAAACTTACACATTCACAACCTAAAAGATACCAAGCTGTAAAGGATCCCAAGTCTCACTGCAACACCTGTTGCAACCCCTTAATTCTAAGACTAAAGTATACAGAAAAGAGGTTTTTGTCCCTCCCCTCCCCCTCTCCCCTCTGAAAAGCAGTTAAGAAGTGCTAACAGCTGGCTTTGCTGTAGGCTTTCATTAAATCAAAGTCAGGAAAACTCCCTCTACTGACATTTACAGTAACTAGTGTGTTATTTAGGGCACAATATTTGCACTCTGTGGTTTGATCCAGGAAATGGTGTCCTTCCTGTGGACCCCGACTGCAAATGTGCATGTCACAAACACAGTACACATAGGTGACTCCAATTCATTAGGAAAACCATGGCTCTTGAGATAGTTTATGTCTCATTATTCACAAGAGGTGGTGTGAAAAAGTGACACATGGATATTTACATTGCCATTCTGTGGATTTCTGAGCTGAGATGAGCTCCCTAGGAGCTTGAGCCTCGTGCATGAACTTGATTCGCCACATGCAAGAATGGATTGTACCAAAGATACTGCAAGATTACAGGAGGCTCACGGCAGCATCAAGAATTTAATTGTTTTAGTGGGGGAACTACTTGGGAGTTTGCCCAGGTCTTTCAGATTTATATGCAGCAGAAATCCTGTAAATCCAGGTCACAAAAATCATTGTAGGGCGCACTGGAATAAAATAGCGACAAATGGTAAGCCCTCTTTAGGAAAAACTGCGAAGAGTTCTCTCACCAGCTCTAAGAGATGGACAGTTAGCCTCAGCTACAGGCTGCTTACATACTTCTGTAAATTAAGATAATAAAATACATGCATAAATATATATTTTACTTAAATAAACTATCTTCTCTATCTAACTTCTCTATGACTTCTCCTCGCCTATCACCAGAAAAGCTGTAACAATAACGTGACACTTTATACTGTGTGACTATTATACTCTAAATCTTAAAAAAACTGATGAACAAAAAATGAAAACATTCACTGTAAGTACACAGTGCAGATGACATTAAATCAGTTAACTCCACAACCTCTGGGCTAAGCTTGTGGAATCAATTCTTAAGTGGGTAGCCTAGGCCAGGTCAGTATGACTTGGGTTCCTCATTTACTACCCTGAGAAACAGAAGTCAAACCAAAAAGCATAAAAGCTTTTCATGCAAGATTTTAGAAAGTTAGAGTCTGGCTTTGTTCCATGTATGTTCCAAGTTTCTTAACCCCAGAGCTCCTGCATGACAAATGTGGGATGCCTTTATACTATGAACAGAATGCTGAGGATTACTAGTTAGCAATATTTGTAGATACAAAGTAATCTTAAAAGGGCTTTACCAGTCACAAGTAAACAAAAAAGCAGTGGACTGAGCATTAAGAACACCAAATGACAGAGGAAATGAAAAATATAACAGTCACACAAGTGAAGTTACAAAGAAAATCCTCTCAGAATCAATTATGAGCAAGAAATAAAAAAAAAAGAAAAAGAAAGAAAGAAAGAATGAGCCACTGATGGACACGAGGGAGTAAACTAAAAATGTGCCTGGCTTGTCTCAGGAGTGTAGATAATATTGATCCCTATAGTTCTAGAGTCACACCAGTTTATAAGACCAACATATCTTAGTTAAAACAAGTTTTATAATTTCTTATGCTATTTTCCTTAGAAAATTAATTACTAACCACTTCATCCATCCATTCAAAAGCTTTAAAATTCCCACTATGCGCCACCTTCCCGGATAGGCACCAGGAATGCAAAAGTGTGTCATACGCACAGTCAGACACACACGAGGGATGGCGGTGATACCTGAGGTCTGTGTGAATTCCCAACAGGGCTTTGGACATGGACTTAGCTGGGTCCGGGAGGGGGAGGATGTCCCAGACATGTCTATCAGAGGGAATTTTATCGAGGCTTTACAGAGCCTGCAGAAGCAACTGGGACAAAAGAATTAGAACATTTCCTCTCTCAGTTCCCACACTGGAGCGTGAGCAACCAAAATGACGTGTGAACCTGCAACAGGTGAAGAAAACCTAGACTTGAACTCTTCCCATAAATATGCATGGATTTTCTAAGAGAAATTGTCAAATTAAAATGTGAAATGCAACTCCTGTCTTAGCCATTTGTCTCATAATCCAAATCCATTTCCCTTTATTCAGTTTACTGCTGAAAATGTACATTAGGAGTCCGGAAGCTGGGAGCAGGGGCACGGGACCATTAACACAAGTACAACCTCCCATTCCATGGTCTTAATAGCAACTTCATAAATCAAACCACAGGGTCCCTTCCTCCTAATGATCCACAAAGTACCAATCAAAACCTTACAACACATAATGAAATACAAGCTGAGGGCTCTCTGGTCTCTGTATTTAGAGTATCATGCTAATAAGGCCATGGGGGCTGCTTATCCTCACTCTGTTCCATGACCTCAGACAGGCACCCCGACTCCAGCCATTCCTGAAAACCTCTTTCCTTGGTCTCCTGGGGCCCAGGTAAGCTCAGCTCAGCACTTATCAGCCAGTCTGATACATAAAGAGGACCACATTCCATACCCCCCAAATCAGTACTTCCATCAGCTATATTTAGGGTTGTGAATATCCACAATATTCACATCACAGTTCACTACAGGGTTATCAGTAGGATGTGGCAAGCAAATAAAGGCACCATGTTTTTGATAGGTAGCTTCTGACCTGCCTCCCATTACCCTCACTTGAGTGTGGGCTGGACCTAGTTTTTTGCTTCTAATGAGTAGCAGATGGCCAATGTGACAGAAGGTCATTTCTGTGATTAGGCTGCAAAAGACTGGGACTTCTTTCTTTCTTTTTAAAAATATTTTATTTATTTATTTGTCACAAGTAGGATTTATTTATTTGTCACAAGTAGGCAGAGAGGCAGGCAGAGAGAGAGGAAGGGAAGCAGGCTCCCTGCTGAGCAGAGTGCCCGATGTGGGGCTCGATCCCGGGACACTGTGACCATGACCTGAGCCGTAAACAGAGGCTTTAACCCACTGAGCCACCCAGGCACCCTGGGACTGCTTTCTTGCTAGCGCTTGCTCTCTTGCCTTCTCTTTTGCTCATGGAGCAAGATACTGTAGCGTGAAACTCTCAGTGCCGGGGGCTTGTGGCAAGGAATGGAGGGAGACTTCCAGCCAAGAGTGAGCAAGAGACTGGACTGGCTAACAATCTGGTAAGTAAACCAGAAACTGAATGCTTATCCTTTAAGATAATGTCACCTTTGTGGGAGACTCAGACCCAGAAGACCCAGCTAAACTACCCTTGGATCCCTGACCCACAGGAACTATGAATGCTAAATGTCTTAGCCCCACATTCGGGGGTAATTTGTAATCCAACAGCTAAATAACACAATGCTGTACAAAAACACCTCTGTGCCACCAAAGGCTTCCCATGGCCAACGTGAGGCAGACCTAAGAACTAAGGCACTGGGGCATGCTCTCAGAAGGACTGCCAGGCCCTGGCTCCCACGGGGCAGCTCCTTCCTTGGTCCGCCACCATGTCTACACAACTGGATTGCTTGCCAGTTTATTTTTCAAGCTACTGTTCTAAGTCCACTTAAAACAGGGTTTGAAGAGAAGTAATTATAAACTGCTGTTGAAGAAATACTACAAGATGTATCTATTTGTTTTCACTCCAGCACTTGAAAACGGTTTTTCATTTTCCTTCCCATGCCACTTAGTTTGTTTTGGCTAATGCGGCCAACCTGGGCTGCTCTGTGCAATTATCACAATGTTTCACTTTAACTCCAAATTGCTGGGTGAACTTAAATGAGCTTTGATAGAAAATGTAAACTTAAATCGTAAGACAGAATGCCCTTCCTCTAACAGGTGACAGAGAATGTTAAGGGGAGCTTTAAATCACGTGAAAGAAAAGGATTTTAATGATAAGTTAAAGCTTCTCTCCATATCAAAAAGCTTGTATCAATTATCTTATTCACAGGCTGTTACATTAAGTGCGAATATTTTGAGGTTTTAAGCAACTCAAAAGTAACAAACGCCCTTCTTCATGAAGAACCAGAAGTTTAGCAGGTGGGGTGATACCGTTATATTTTTTTCCTCCATATTTTTAAGCCCAATACCGTACTCGTCAGTCAACCAACTTCAACATCTCCGCCTAACCTTATTCATCCCTAGATCTTCATTCCAAAAGCCAAAATCCTTCTCCTGTACTGTGTCCCTTGCCAGTCTGGGTACTCTGAGAAGTTTTATTTTTAAGAATAGTCATCCACTTTCTTCTTCCTTTTGAAGAAATGAGTGTGTGTGGGAGCATTAAAAATGCAGTTTGCCATTATGTTTGCCACAGGCAATATTTCTCAATTTGTGCAAGTCAAAGGAAAAGATAGGCTATTAGTTGTTAGCAGAGCCTATTCTCTTCTCTGTAGGTTTTCATGTAGTTTAACACACAACACAGATATATGCAAATTAGACAGGTGACAGCAGATTTAAGTATTAATAATCCTTTCACAATAAATGCTCAAGAAGTAAAGCCCGTTTAAAGAAATGGTACTACTGAAAATGTCTTCTAGAACACAATGAATCAAAATCCATTTTGTATATGTGGGTGGAGGGTGGGGAACAGAAGAAGTGGTGGGTATAGGATAGAGATTAACCAAAGCCATATGGACTGCTTGGAAAATGGTTACCAGACCTACAGAAAAAAGTCTTAAACGTTAGGCCTCTTGTTAGGAAAGAATACCCCAGCAACAGTTGGCAACTGGCTATCTGCCCTTTCTTAAGCAGCAGCACAACACCTAATTTTCATATTAAGAACAAAAACACGAGTTAGGATGGAATATATTTCGCCACCCTACCTTTTGAGATTTAAAACTCACATGTTTGAATAACCTGCTCTTGGCCCCAGGTTTCTTTCTTCTTCTTCTTTTTTTTTTTTTAAATTTAAAAGAATTTATTGATTTGACAGAGAGTGAGAGGAGAGAGAGCTCAAGCAGGGGGAGCAGCAGAGGGAGAGGGGTAAGCAGGCTCCCTGCTCAGCAGGGAACCGGATGTGGGACAATCCCAGGACCCTGAGATCATGACCTGAGCCAAAGGCAGAGGCTTAACGCACTGAGTCACCCAGGTGCCCCTTGACCCCAGGTTTCTTAAACTTCTGTCCTAAGATCAGCCACAGGAGTGGCTATATATGCCCACACATTTCATCTTTACCAGCCAGCCTTGTCTCAAGACTTAAATCACTGGCAGGTTAAGGTCAAAGTCCCAGATGTAACATTCGGAAAAGAGGCTACCCAGTAAAGGTAGGAGCCTTGAGGAAACTTAAGATATCATGTAAATATTAGATTCTTTTATTGGGCTCCGGGGATTTGCTATTAAAAAAATAATAATAATAAGGAAGGAAGAGGGGTGTTTCCCACCATATAATAAGCTCATGGACTCCATGAGCTAAAACTTGGGTTTCAACACCAGGGAACTGTAACAGGGACAAATAATTAGAGTAAAGTTCAGGGAGAGGGAAGTAAAATTAGTTCCAGCTGTGCAGCCTCAGACAAAAGAGAAAAATAGGAGGTACCACCAATCACACCCATTGCTCTCCCTCTTCAGGCTCTCTACCCCTCAGGCAAAATTCTCACTGCCAATGCTAACTTAAGTATTATTTAAATTCCAGGAGCTAAGCCTCAGTAGATCAATTATTTTTTCTGAGCAACCTCAAATAAATGGCTGAGGACAAGTTTCTTTCCACTGATATCTAGGAAAACAAATAGGACATTATCCTGCTTTTGTACACATTTATTTCAAGTGTGGGCAAATTCTTACTTGCTTTTTAAAGCTCAGGGACAATAAACTTGCTCCTACTGCTTTATTCAAGAGGGTATGGCTTGTCCCTTATACTTTGGTATCTATTAAGGCATGACCAAAAAATAACCTGGGTTTCAGAGAATGCTTTTAAAAACATCCTCTGTATAAGAACATTTTTAAAGTCTTTTTGAGAAAAAAATATGTCAACCTAAATTTATCTCCTGCCATTATGTGACTGGAACAATCCAGTCCACATAGGCACAGAAAGCAAGATAATATTTAGATAGCATTTTAAATGTTAACAGTATTTCCTTGGGTTTAGGGCTTTGTTAAGTTCCTTATTGGATATTTTACATTAAAAAAAAAATCAGTGAACAGTTAGGAAAAGTAAGCTTCCTGTTATAAACTGTGTTAGAATTATTTTCTGAGACCCCGGCTTGCCTGAGGCCACACTATTGAAATGACTGTCCCCAATCATTGAGGTCAGATTGTTCTTTCTCTCTTGTTTGTGATGATTTTGGTGAATTTTGCCTGTTGTAACAGATAACTGTAATGTAATATAATAAGTATGATGCAGATACGCAGAATGGTTCACTTACAAAAACTCTTCTTCAGCTAGAAGCCTATAATAAAGGTAATAAAAAAACCAAAAACTCAGACAACAGGTAGGATTCCTAGAATCCCAGAGAAGAGCTATTTATACTAGTCCTTCGCTACAGACTCCTTGTGCCACCTCTGTGGTCTGTTATTGGGGTGTCTGTTAACTCGTAAGCGGTGAAGGCTACAGATCCCGTTACTCATTCATACAGTATTAACAGCAACAGTGCTGTTAGTCAATTACTTTTTTTTTTTTTTAAGATTTTATTTATTTATTTGACAGACAGAGATCACTAGTAGGCAGAGAGAGGGGGAAGCAGGCTCCCTGCTGAGTGGAGAGCCCGATGTGGGGCTCCATCCCAGGACCCTGGGATCATGACCTGAGCCGAAGGCAGAGGCTTTAACCCGCTGAGCCACCCAGGCGTCCCAAGACAGTCAATTACTAATAAATCATCGAGTTAATACAATTCACAGGGGCTCCTGGATACAAGCAATTATTTCTTCGAAGATTTCATAACCATTATCCTTATCTTCCCTGGTGAGGGGCCTTGGAAGGGACAGGGTTTAGTGGTTTGAGGACACGCCCAACGATGATCTGAATCTTCTCCCTGGTTCACCTACTCTGACATCTGTGGTGCCTTTTAGTCAGCTGCTAAACCTACCTGAGCCTCTCTTTCCCTGCTGAAAAAAAATTAAGTCTGACGGTGGATTGTTGTATTGTACCTGGAAACTCAGGTGACAGATTCCTTCAGATCTTGAGTATCACTTCACGTGTCTACACACTGACGGCATGAGCTCTGTCCTTCCTCCGCTCTGTGTGGCGGTCTCCCTTAGCAAGCTGACCCCAGTTCTGAGCACACATTTACAGAGAGAGGACGGGACGGGGTTATGGATGGCAGTGGTCAAGTTCTTCATCGTAAAGAAAGCCAGGGGGACAAGGGTGACTTTTTCTTCATAGCCTAAATGAGAAAAACTGGATTTGTCCACAGCTTTGCGGCGGACATCGGGGGTGAAGGGGTTTGTGTGAGGATGTGTGCATGCTGGCCGGGGGCGGGGCGTGAGAGTTCAGGGAATTAGAAGGGGCACTGGATGGCCTGTTCCTTTTGAAAATCATGCTAAGATTCTGTGAGTTCTCAATCCACGTGGAGAGTGTGACTGTGCTACTACAGTGGAGGGACGGCATCCAAAGCGGCAACATCTTTGGGTAAATATCTATTTATGCATAGCAATGATTTTTCTTAGCCAGTAGGCCCCATTTCCCAACATCCGCTATTTCTGGACCTAAGATTAAGTATCTGCGCAGGGAGTGTCCGTTTGGGTAGCAGGCCCCATGGAACCCTAAAGGCGTGTAGAAATTCACGTTCCCACTTTAGAAAGCTAAGTTCGGGGCACCTGACTTAGCTCAGGTCATGATCCCTGCATCCTGGGATCAATCCCTTCATGTAGGGCTCCGTGCTTGGTGGGGGGAGGCTGCTTCTTCCTCTCCCTCTGCCTCTCCTCCCCCCACTAGTGCTCTCTCATGTGCGTTCTAATAAATACAATCTTAAAAAAAGCTAAATTCTACCAAAGAGGAAGTCTTTTTACGTACCAGGCCTGGACATTTCATTTCCCACCAGAAATGCTTTCCTTGATGAAGGTTTTAATGTTGACAGAGTGAATAAAATCAAAGCTAATGGATAGGGAGGGTCCGAATTCTGGTTTGCTCTCCTCTCTCAGTGACAGGACCGGTTCCAGGAAAATTACTGGCTGTGCGCTGCAGGGCAGAACCCTGCAGACCCAGAGCAGCTGGTCCTTCACTGTCCGCCCCAACTTTTATTTCCTTTTTTAACTCTCCCCCTCTTCCCTGCTTTAATCCACATCAATAGCTAGTCCCAACAACATTCTCTCCCAGAACCTCCCTGTCTCCCTTTTCTCATGCCAGCTTTCCTCTGCCTTTCAAAACCCCAGCTGTCTTGGACCACTTGAGTTCTTTTCCTGTTCTTCCAACACAAAAACCCCCTTTTGGGGTTCTGACATGGATCTGTTTCTATCAGGTAATAAAAAGCACGTCCCCCATCCTGTTTGGTCTTACAGCTCTCTGTTAAACGTTGCGTCTCTGTCAGTGGAATTGAGGGTCCCCTGCAGGCGGGAGCACTGCTGGGTTCTCAGTGCCCCTGGAGTCCACTGCTTTGTTCAGAACATGTGTTCCATAAAGATTTGGAGAATGAGTCTAGAGGCAACAAAAACCTGTGGAGCCCATGACCAAACGTGAATGAAATCTCAGGATTAGAATAAACAAAATGGAGAGGGTCAAGGGAAAGCAAAGATCCCCTTTCTTGGAAGGTCCCTCCCTCCTCTCTGCTGGCTGTTTCCTATGGAACCATCTCGGAAACTGACCAAAGAGCCAGAACCTGGGCAGACACGCAAAATTCAAGTAGATATTATTGCTATATCTGCAAGTGTGTGGTCCAAGAGATAAGATGCCAGTGAAAGGAATGTGGGCATCTTTAGAGCCAAAGATCTGCAGAATTTCATCAAATGATCCGTCTGGGTAGGAGCTGCAGGCCTCACCAGGAAACAGGAAAGTAAGGGCAGAGCGATGCGAAAATCCAGTGACCTCAGCTTCCTTTAAGGGTAGAGAAGTGACACTGAGACGTCGTAATCAGAGGTGAAGACTAGAGCCACCCTGGCTGAAATCCTCTAGTCATTAAGAAGGCTTGGCAAGTTACGGTACCTCAACCACCAAATGAGAACATAATCCCAAAACTGTGTTAAGGGATATGGCTGTACTTTAGGCACGGCTGAGTTTAAAAACGAAGTATCTGCATTTTTAAGAGCATCAAAATCATACATCTAGTACTTTTTTGTCTGTGAAAAAAGCGCCTGAGAATGTGGAACCTTAATGCTCTCAAACTGTATGACAGCTTTGGCCATTCAGAGCAACTGGTGAGACGTGGAATTCTAATTTAAAATATGTAATGGAACAACTGTTTTAGAGTTTTTGACTAAATGAAATCATACGTTTACATACAATTTTAAAACATCTACTAGAATTAAGACATAGGTTTCATTTTAAATTATGGTAAGAATTACTTAAATACTTGGGAAGGTTTGATAGTCAATTTAAGTACTTAAAAAGGAAAGACATTGTGCTGGCCACTGACTAATGTATAGAATTGCTGAGTCATTCTTATTGTATACCTGAACTAATACCTGAACTAATGTTCAAATACAATTACAAATGTTAATTGCATTTGAATTGAAAATAAAAAGCAAAGAGAGTATGTTACATCTTTAGTGGTTAAAGGAGTTTAATGAACCAAGTTTGTAAATGGAGTCAAATACTTAAATTTTCTAGTCTAGGCTACATTTGAAATTTAAAAGATTTTTAAAATTTGCTATTTAATAGGTCAAATATCAAATTTGAAATCCAAACTAACCCTTTAAGTACCCTTTCCTATGGACATTAACTATCCTCTGCAACCCAAAACTCACACTTGATACTTCCTTTTGGACTGTGGGTCAAATGCTGCCTCTCAAGGGAGGCCTTCCATGATCACCCGACTGAAAGCTGTCTTCTCTATTTTTCTCTGTCACTGCATCTAGTTCCTTTTATAGGTCCTCGTGTAACTGGCAATTAGAGATTTGTTTGTTTCCTGGCATATCGTCTATCTCCCAATTAAACTGTAAGCTCCGGAAGAAATAACCTTTTTTTTAATATACCATGGTGTTTCCAAAACCTAATACAGTGCTTGGTCCAAAGCAGGCACATAAGAAGCATTTTTGAAGGAATGAGTAAGTGAATGAAGTAAAAACTGAATACGCCAGAAATACTCAGGTCCATAGTTACAAAGGGAACCAAGGTGTTCTAGAAACCCAAATCTTCACAGATTGATTAGCTATGTTTTTCACTATGTGAATATTACTTTTATATCCGCTCTTACTAAAATACAGAGCAATTTCAAAGCTAGATGAAAACCTTGTCCACTTTATTGCCACAGCAAACTTTTTAAGAGATTTGTTTGCTATTTGATCTGCCAGTAATCCTAGTTTAGCAAGCAGATAATGTGCAGATGGTACCAAGATGTATAATAAAATGTTTGATAAATTACAATGATAACTTTAACATAAAGTATATTAAATAAATCAGTGATGTATTTTTTTAGGAGCTTCTTGTATTTGAAGAGTACACAGAATGGAGAAAAGGATTACTATATTTCAAAATATGTTCCTGTTTCTTAAGGAATCTGTGAAGCTATCATATAAATACAAGAATTCTATCCACTAGCTATGATATTAATACCAGTGTGCTATTTAAGTTTTAAGGAATCATTTACATTTTGATGCTGACTCTACATGTCATATAAATAGGAAGGTTTTTTTGTATAGCTTAGCATTTTGGGCAAAAAAATTCATTCTATTTTTCTTCTGCTTAGTGGAAGGAAAAGTATGTACTCTTGGGTCAACTTATCTTTTTAATCTAAGAGGTCTCCGTTGAAATTGACTTTGAAGTTTGCTAATTACAAAACTCAACAGGGGTTTTTCCTTATTTGGTATAACTCATATTTCTATTCATTAACCCCAGTATTAAAAAGATTAGAAAATCTGAATAGAAACAACTTAAAAGTTTGAAGCATAGCCTCTCCCGGGTGATATCTTTAGATACTTTGAGTGCAAACTTCCCCTCATCCGATGATCTAATTACAAATCTTTTGTGGTTGTGGAATGGGAGGCTCTATTCATGTATTCTGAGCCTCCTAACGATATAGTGCCGCAGGAAGGTGAGAAATCGGTCGATTTTTTCTCATTCCGTATATTGGGAAAATTTATGTCTCCCTGAGTTACGAGAAAATCGGGGTTCTGACGGGCAATCCTGCTAGCTGCTTTTCGTGGGGCCAAGCCACTGGGTTCAGATGCTTTCATTGTGGTGAAAAGATCATTACCAGGCGGCTCCGGGGAAGTTGGCCCTCCTGTAAGTGCGCTCCTTTGTTATGAATATGGAACAGATGGAGCCAAATCTATCTGCTCCGTAGGAACAAAAACACTTACAACCCAGCTCTCTCTATTAAAGACTCTACTTAGCTCCTTTATACCATTGGCTTTCTGTGCACTGCTGTGAGGTTTTGACTTTATAGAAAAAGGCACTTCATAAAAGCAACAGTTCTTACTCTTAAACCAAAGTGGCCTAAGAACTAAAGAAGATGAATACATGGTTTCACCCACAGGACTCCTTGGAGATATGCAGATATTCAATTAGGGGTGTGTGTGTGTGTGTGTGTGTGTGCGCGCGCACGCGTGCGTGTGTGCGTGTGCGAGACTGTGTTCAGTTCTGGTAAATGTCTGCTTTAAAACAACATGAAAATATAAAGGAGAACGATGAAGATATCACGTTTCTCATTACGAGGATGGCATCTAATTGCTCTAGCATAATAAAATGCCAGGATTTAATTTTGCATATATGACTGTAAGGCTAGCGAGGACTGTCTTGCACAAAAAATATGACTCTGCACAACAAAACCATGCGGGTAAACATAATTAGTAATTAGGACCACACTACAAAACAAAGGCTATATCTGATGCTTCCTCACCATGAAAAATAGTAATAATTACCTTCAGTATCAGGCCAATTTGCTTTTATCATCTGAAAGATGTAAACACTGCAGGTAGGTCCAATGCAGGTGCTTATTTATCATGCCGATGGGCTGAAACACAGCCAAGGGCCATACCTGCGAGGGGCTCTCGCCAAGGCCTGTGTGTGTGTGTTGACAGGTGGGTGGGGGAGGCTCGCGGGCTTCTGGGTGTGGGTGCCCAACTAGATGCGCACCTTCCCTTGACAGCAACAGGGGGAAAGGCGTGTCTGCCTTATTTCGTTACATTTATTATACTGATACATTTAGAGTCTGGCTGCCTCTTCCAAGATAATTGAAAAAAGAAATTCTGTGGCAGGAGGCTTTGATTCTGACTCAATCAAGTCTTCGGGCAAATTTCCTCCTGCCAGTGGAAGCACAGCTTGCCTGAAGTCGTAACCTTTGTTGGAGGAAAGGAACTGGCCTTGAAGCAGATCATGAAGCAGATGTTTTATGCCAAATCAGAGTCTGGGGATACGTAGGCTACTGCAAATAAAACTCTTCTTCTGTCTGTTCAATCATTTCAATTCCCTGCAGTGTGAAATATGAACTTGCCAACAAATGGCCAGCGTGCTGTGCCTCGCAGCAGGGGGGGAAAGTGCCACAGCTGTGCCAGAGACTGGAAAACTCAAGACGCGCATGACATGTTCATTAGTTGTGTACAGCTAGGGTCTGCGCCAGACCAGCTTCCAGAACCCAGACGCGGGGCAGGAGCTGGGACTGCCCAGCACACCAGAGGGTGGAAGACATGATTTCCACCAAAATGAGACACGCAACTTACACTGAGCCCTTGAATGACCCCAGAAGGTTAGTCCTGACAAGAAACCAAAGGGCACATCTTCTCTGGGTAGGAACAGATTGAAAAACTAGGTCTGCTTGTGATCACAGCTTTTTTTCTCCCCTGATTTTATTAGCAGCCTGCTCTGTGAGCAATTATAAAAAAAAGAAAGAAAAAAAGAAAGAATGAAATACACTTCAAGCCTCAAAACAACTGTGGAAGATTGAAATGGCCCCGTGAAGAATTTATCAACAAGATATCTTGTCTTTATCAGAAAGATGGCATCGTGGAAACCATCTGGCGTACTTGTTGGCGGCAAATATAATACTAGTTCCTTCTAGTATTCTGCACTGGCCTTCTAGTTCATTCTACATTACAGGTTCCCAATAGTGAAACAGTTAATTTATCCAAATTAAAGTAAAATGAACATGTTTCAGTTGGAGGTCCTCTGCAGCATATTGAACATGCATATTCACACATACCCTTATAGCTGTAATCCCAGATTATAAATATCCCATATTCAGTTCTATTGTGAGATTTTTCAAAGGTTATTCACATGCTTTCTAGTGCCACATTCTTTCAAGTTTTAATCATGAGCTCCTTAAATAGAAGTCATTTGCATCTGTAAACATTCCCTTGCAATAGTATTTAGCAGTATATTCTCTTTGTGCAGAGCTATTTTAAAAGGAAAATAACCTTAATATGGAATAACAATCAAGCACAGGCAGAAGAAGATAAATTAGAGGCTTGAGGAGCCTCTGTTACCCCTTTATGCAATTTCTGGGAAAAAAAAAAAAGAAACAACTTTGAAGTTTCTCAATCTTAAAATAGCCCAGAATCCTAGTTTGTTTTGGATGATGGATTATAGGAGTACAAATCACATAATCCAAAGCATGATCTAAATCATAAGGACATTTTCAAGAGAAGAAATGAGTTTAAAATAATTTATTGTTTTGAAAAGAGGCCAAATAAGTACACATGGTTCAAGCTCAAAAATGATAGACCATTATCACAACTAATGGCCAAGTTCTCATTAGTTTAGCATTTCTAAATGAATGCTGTAGTCAATAAATCTGTCGCAGAATGGTTACAAATGATTGTTATAAGGGATTAATAACAAGACTTATATTTTTATTTTAGGATTCTTTTGGCACCAATTACCCTAGAATATTATTTCTCCATAATATTTCTTTTTCTCTATTTAACTTGACCAAATACAAAATAGAAACATGAAATTATTTCTTAATTGATATGGAGCTTAGTGGGAGGGAACTCCATTTCCCTGCATAATAATATGCATAATAATAATAATTTTATTATTATTATAGCTACAATTTTTCTACTATTTCTACACACCAGGCACTGTGCCAGGTTTATTAAATTTAATCCTCAGAACAGTTCTGCAAGGCAGAATTATTATTCTCATTTAAGAGATGAGGAAACTGAGGTTTACAGGGATCAGGCATTAGTCAATGACATACACAACTGGTGTATGGCACAGCAGATAGTCACATCCACGTCTTTCTAATGCCAGAACTATACAACCTCAGTTTATAGTATAAATCATACTCCTATGTATGGCTGCCCTACTTCAAATATTTGTTGCATAATTTCCCAGAAGCTCTTAAAAGTCCTTCCAAAAAAGTCTAGGAGTAGGTTAAAACTTGGTAGAACTTGACTGTGTAATCTTAAGCATTTGCAAGAGGTTTTAGTAAGCAAACCAAGTGGGGTTTTGCTTGCAGAAACATGTCCTACCCACATTTCCCCATCAGGTGCGTGTCTAGAAAAAGCCATTTAATATTATATTACTGTAACTGATGTACTACTCCTAAGTACCCATATGTACCACTGTAGGAGAAAACATGAAACAAAACATAGTAACCAAATGTTCCAGAAAGAAAACTGAGAAAATTGGCAGCATTCTTAGTACATACTCCCCTGCGAAAGGAGAGATTGCTCAGCCTGGCAGTGCTGTCTCTGACCTCCTGGCTTCTCTTGGGATTCGGGTGGCTCCTGCCTGCTTCATCCCTTGCCCCCTCCCCCATCATGGTGCCTTAGTCTTGGCCTGGTGGAGAAGCAAATTAGGTGACAACGTTGTGGCACACGAACCCAAATTAACACGGAAAGCAGAAATTCCTCCTCTCCAAAACCCAACTGAGAGGGCTCCATCTGGGGGAGGGCCCTGCTGAGCCCAAAACTGCCTGCCTATTTACATATAGACAGAGTCAATGGCCTTTCTTGATGCCTCAGAAAAAAAACCCAAATGCAACAGAGTCACTAATTCTCACCCTAACTTCAATAAGGATAGGAATTCATTAGTAAGATACATGAAGGGTGACTTTGCATCTTTGTATCTTTTTCATTTTCTCTTGCAGTGTATGTATCTGGTCCACCAATGTCTACTCAACAGCATATGTAACATTTCCTGCACCATCTATTCCAAAAACTCTTCCCCTTTAGTGGACCACATCCAAAGGATCCCATCCAGCCAGAGAAACAAAAGATTCTGCTTCACCCCGGACAGGTGGGTAAGAGCTCAGTGTGACCGTGGTAGAACTTAAGTCAGATCATGTTCCGTCTCTGCTCAAAACACTCCAACAGCTCCCATCACACTCTGAAATCCAGAATCATCCACGACCCTACCTCCCAAGCCATCGCACACACTCCCACACTGTTACAGAGCTCTCTTGGGGTTCATCCTGCTCCTGCCATGCAGGCACACAACTCTGCTCTGCATTTTCCTGTTCTCTCTACCTGGAACAGTGACACATGGCTCGTGTCCTCTCTTCTTTCAGCCCCCCTGCTCAAGTGTTAACTATTAGAAAGGGCTGTCCTGATCTACCTCTTTGTATCCCCTACCTACTTCTCTATATCACTCTATATTATGATTATATAGATGGATAAACCTTTTATATATATATATATAAAATAGCAATTTCCCTATGTTTATATCCCCTATGCTCCTATTTTATTTTTCCATCATAGCATTGACCAACTACCTGACATATTTCAAAATTTATTTATTTGTTTGTTTATTCCCGTCCCCAGCCCCTGGCTCCCCAGCAGAGTGTAGGTTCTATTAAAGCAAGGCTTTTGGCTCTTTTTTTCTCTACTATACACAGAGAATCCAAAACACATCTGGCCAGCACTCTAGCACTCAATAATATCTGTTGAATGAAGGCAGGAAAAGAAAGGATAAATAAATGAAAGACAAGGTCACCCCAAGAAAATGCTTGTTTGCTTACTGATCTGCCGTAAATGCCCACAAAATCACAAGTTTAGGGGAGAAAAGGAAAATAAAAAAACCAATAACTGAGTAGGCATGTGAGTTTCCTGCAATGTAAGTAGGTCCTCAAGCCTGCTATAAATGTGAACGAGTGGCTTATTTTTCAAGATGGAGTGGTTCCCCCCCACATTCAATTAAGATGCACTAAAACATATTTGTATAAAGCAAAATGATTTTAAAGTCCTTTTTGAAAAAGCTTCTACTAATAACCTGGTGCTTGTTTTCAAGGCATTCCTGTGAAGAGTAAAGGCAAATGACAGCAAAATATCAGCAAAGCATTCAGTCCAAGAAGGAGGTCAGGCTTTTTTGGTGGCCTTTATTTGGAGTAATGCTAAGCAGCTGCAGGCCTGATTAGCCTGAAAATGTAAAAGGGGGTAACTCTGGACCTAGAGACAAATCTCATCACCATCGTCTATCACCAGCTAAACACTGAGCACTTTTGCCCCCTTATAACCAACCTGCAAGCTGACGTCACTGAACCACGAAACTCAAGGGCGTGAACCCTGAGAACAATCTAGTTCAGTCTCCTCATTTTACAAGTTTAAAAACCAGAACTTTAGCATTTCAGAGGCACCAAATAACCCATCAAGGTTTATCTTGCGGGGGTGGCGGTGGGTGTGTGTCGGGGGGGAAAGGATACTGAACAGGCTGATGTGGCCCAGGGACATTCATCACAAGAAATGTGTTCACTCAAGCTACCGCGGAGAGAACTAGGGCAAAGAAATCATCCCCAAAGCTCCTCTTAAATACAAAGAACCAAATTATTAGCAATTAAATATTTAATGAATTTATAGTATAACTAGTTCTGCTAAAATTTATGAAATAGTTTAGTTGAACTTTTTATTTGCTGAACATATTCTTTAGAGAGCATGTAAAATCAATGTGTATAATACATTTATATCCTTTTTATAGAAAAGAGTATAATTTTACTATTTTAAATAACCGTGGAAGATTATGGCTACTGCATCTTTGCCATTGACATCGGGTTGGTCATAGTTATGATTCATTTTTTCTCAAATATATGGTCAGAGATACAGTCTCAATTAAGATATTACTCCTGGAGGAAAATGGGAGGCACTTTACAACCCTCGCTTTATGATTCTATTTCCAGAAAGCACAGTGGTGAAAAGTGGGAGCTGTCTATGATACTAATTTGAAAAACTAATGAAGTTATAGAACATTATTTCTCATAAGTAGCTACCAGCCCCTATTCTCTGCACAGTATAATATTGTGTACAACTCCAGTGAAGCCCAGAGCTACTGCCACAGCCTGCCCTCAGCAATACAACACTTACATACCCGGCCCCCCACTCCCTGCCGCCATATTAGTAAGGAAGAACTTTATAAAATTACCTCAATTCTCAGGCACTGAGGATTTCATTGCACTCCCCAAGAAATGTTCTTCCCACTCACCTAAAGCTCTCTTTTCCAAATTTCCAACTACTTTTGCTCCCCTCGCGACCAATTTGATTCTAAAAAGTATACATCAACTAGATTTTTAGAAATCAAATCATTTAAAACATGCTCTAGGGCTACTGAAAAGAATTCTGCTTCTGTAAATGGAATGATCACTCTGCAATTTATCTTCTGTAAAATCCTAATTTTCATATGTCGTGCTTGTTTAAAATGACATAGACCTGTTCAGATTTCCTCAAGGGAATAAAATCAACACCAATTATTTCTTTCTACCCCATTTCAGTTGCAAACTTCCTCTAGAATAGAGAGCAGAAATGTAAAAATACTTGGCATTGTCTGCCTTGTCATTTTCTTTATATATGCATAGATCAAAAATGTCATAAAGCGGGAATCCTCACTGTCAAAATTTTAGTGGTTTCCATTGGAATCCCCTGGATTCTCACAGAGGTAGGTGGGTCCGTCCTTTATCTAATTCCGCTTCCCTTCCTTGTGGTACTTTATTTACAATAAGAAAAAAGAGATACACAGTCCTTGCCTATAGGACCTTACATTTTATTTTTATTTTTTTAAAGATTCTTAAGTAATCTCTACACCCAACGTGGGGCTCGAACTCACAACCCTGAGATCAAGGGCGATATGCTCCACCAACTGAGCCAGCCAGGTGTCCTGAGATCTTACATTTTATTTTATTAATTTTAAAATATTTTATTTATTTGACAGAGAGACCCAGCAAGAGAGGGAGCTCAAGCTGGGGGCATGAGAGAGGGAGAAGCAGGGTTCCCGCTGAGCAGGAAGCCCGATACAGGGCTCGATCCCAGGAACCTGGGACCATGACTTGAGCTGAAGGCAGATGCTTAACAACAGAGCCACCAGGCGCCCTGTGATCTTACATTTTAGAGGGTAAGATCCAAAATTTGAAAATTTTTTGAAGGAAGAACCGAGGAGTTTGACAGAAAGAAGTTGGAGACTCTGTATGGGATAGGGGGATTCCATCAATGGTGAACTAAAGGACCTAGCCCAGTGTGCCAAATTCTACATCGGTGCACAAAGACACTGAAAGCCTCCAAAGGGGCAGGTTCATTTTAGGCCTTTTGGCAGTTTGGACACACTTGCTGACCTGAAGTACCAGACAGAAAGCAGTTAAAAAGCATTTCTTGAATACCCATGCCATGTTCACCCTAGGAACTGTGTGTGAGTGTTGGGGGGAGGGTAGGGACTATGTCTCACTTGTTTTTAGAGGATTAGTGCAGGAAGCCCCTGTACAGCTTCATCCTCGAGTAGCTTCCAAAGATACCAGTCAAGGCTTTGGGGACCCTTTGGGCCCAGCAGACAGAACTTAACGATTCCAAGCACCAGAGGGCACATCCCACACAGGCCTGCTGGGCAGCAGAAGAACTCAGGAGGGTGCAGGGGGGACAATGTAGTGAAACCAGCCACGTAGGTGGCAGGACGCCTTTTACAGAAGAGTAAGACGGCAGATGAAGAGATTATGACGTAATACTGGAAGTGCAGAGCTGCCTAATCATGAGCTGCAAAAACAGAACTAACAGCCCTCAGGACCAATGGCGAAGGCATATTCGGGAGTGCCTCCCTTCCTTTTGTCCCCATCTTAGTCACTTTCAGGGTTATTACTTACTTTTCATTGAGAGACTTGAGATAGGTTCGAGAACAGGTTTATAAGTGGAATTATTTGAATGGGGAAACTGGTTCTTGAAGCCAACTAGTGAGATGGTACATTAAAGTGGGGTCAAGTTCAATACAATGAAGAACAGAAAAATAGCAGACCCCCAAGCAGCAGAGGTGTACCTCAGGAAAAACAAAACCCACCGAAGCTGCAAACTGAACTTGGCCTCAGATTGGTCTACTTCTTTATCAGGTCTGATCAAGTGCTGTCTTCATGCTTTGGATCCACATTTAAAGTAAGACTTAAGAGGGGCACCTGGTGGCTCAGTCCTTGGGCGGCGTTGGCCTTCAGCTCAGGTCACGATCCCAGGATGCTAGGATCGAGCCCTGCGTCAGGCTCCCCACTCCACGGGAAGCCTGTTCTCCCTCTCCCCCTGCTTGTGTTCCCTCTCTCGTTGTGTCTCTCTCTGTCAAATAAATAAAATCTTTTAAAAAAGTGACAAAAGTTATTTAAAAACACACACACACACACAAAACAACTTTCATGGGAACAGCCAGAACACTTTAAGTGGCACGATTCACTACAAACATATGAATCCTGGAAGGAAGAGAAAACTAGCTTGTGTTTTTTTGTTGCTCACCTTAATAGAGGATTAGATGCAAGAATACGGGTTCAACTATACAGAAAGCCTGATATGCTAACTATAGAGAAAGGGCTGGATGATGAATGGGATCAAAATAGATTTTACATTTTTCTGATTAGGAGAAGCACATACTTAGCGTATTTTAAAGCTGAATGGGATTTTATAAAGAATCTAACCTTCCTCCATGCAAGCCAGGTCCCTCCAGATGCTGCAATGAAAAAGAGTGTCCTATGTCTAATAAGTTCGGTGAAGAAAAGAGATCATCTCTCTCTCTCTCTCTCTCTGGAGATCTGCAGTGCATGGCCGTACGTTTAAGGGCCCAGGAAGTCTTGCCTTCCCTTCAAAAGAGGGGAAAAGAAGTGACTTTAGCCTAGCATTTGGCAAACTTAAACTTGATGACAGAAATTGTAACACCTTTAATTTCTTGTTCCTTGGGATCTCCAATCTAGGTCAACTCCGTCATTTTACATCTGAAGACAGACTCTGTTACCTGACTGATTTCATATCTGACTAGCACTGGACAGGGCCAGAATGGGGCTTAACTCATTCCACCGTGCATTTCTTATATTCTGCTGATGTTAATGAAAGAAAGCTGTAAATCTGCACGTAAGTATATTTCCCATCATCTGTCTGGAGTTTTTGCTTTTCGCACGGAAAGGAAGAAAAGCAACTGAATGTGAGGGAAATCTTAAGTGAAAAAGATGAGTCACATTCTCCAATTTGTTGGAACACAGTAAAGTATGCAAAAGTACTAGACAAAGATAAATTATTACTGCACAACAAATCAGAAATATAAATGTTAAACTGATGCTCTGCCCCTATTGCACTTAAAGGATTTGCCACATAGATTTTCTATTTGTTTTGAACAATCCCACGTATTCCCCGTTACCGTTCAACAATGAAATATATATACCCTTGTTTTGGCCAGTGGTCATTTTTGCCTTGTCAGCACCGATGCCTATCTTCTGGAGGCTAAAAACCAAACCACCACCGCAAAAACTTGGACGAACTCCTCTTTCCTTATTTCATGTAGTCTTGGTGGGGTTGTCAGTCACGGTGCTCTTTATTCTTTTCCAAGCACAGCTATCTATGCCAATCAAATTCCTTCTCCCGGGAAGTGGAGTCCTTGAGGACAGTGATACAAGGAAGGGAGAAACGTTAAGAGCTGAGGAAGTGGAATGGCTGGGTCTTGACAGGGTAATTCTAATTATCCACTTGTTTCTAGGCTCTGGATCCCCAGCACGGCCTCTATGACTGTTGATCCTCCCTCTGGTCTTCTGTTAAATGCATCAGTGTCTTCAGTAGGGAGAAAGTTCCTCTATTTTTGTTTAAGTTAGCTAGAACTAACAAATACTGTTTACAAGTTGGGAACCTTAATGAATATGGTATCCATCTGTGGTGTACTTTGCAAATGGAGGAGGCATTACCAGTCATATTTACTATAAGGGTTACACAGTGTGTAATGAGTTATCCCTGAAAGAGAGAGGACATAAAAAAATTATGTGATATTAATGTAGGTGTGATAGGTAAAAATATGGTTGCTAAAATACCTGAATTAAATAGGCATTTTTCTTGTTTTATCTATCAACAAGGTGCCAAAATTAAAAAAAATACATACATATGGGTTTGGTGATACTAATCTAGGGCTGTGTATTGATTAATCTGTTTCTGATGGTGGAAAGAATCAGTCTGTCTTGTGTCTTCACTGTGTAATTCTATCAGGGAAGTGACAAGCCTCGCTTTTCAGAGATGTCTTGAACTGAAGTGGAGTGTACAGTAAAATACAGATTTCCTCAAATGAATTGCCAAAACCATTAATCTTTATCTAAGGAGCCATAATAACAGTTTGTTCTCAGTAGCAGGTGGGGGAGGGAGAGAAAATGTCTTCCAGAAAGCACTTTGGCAGTCAATCTGGTTGATAATAAAACTTGATGAAACATCTGTGATTAATATTAATTCTAATTCTCCCTTTAATGGATAATTGTGAAAAAGATAATTTATCCCATTTCATTTAGACTACAGCTGAGTTTTTCAATTTAGGAAAAGAACATTTTCCCATGTTTCTCAGGTATGAGACTCCACGGGGAAGAAAAACAGGTGCTTAAAACCTGCCAGTGGCAATGGAGTTTTCCAGTTAGGCCTGGAAAATACTCTGTGTGAGTTCGGCTGACCACTGGAGTCTTGGATGCGACCCACAGAATGGTTCTGTAAGTGACAGACTGTATTTCTGTCTCTCCACCACTGTAGAACGTTCTAAATAAACCAAAGTGAACTGACAATATATTTTGATCATATTTGATTCTGCAAAGGGAGAAAAATGCCCTTGTGAGTAAATGACAGTAAGTTATTTCTGACCACTGTGTATTTCAAACTAGTTGATGATAGGAACTATTTCTGACACATGCAAATGTATAATTCAAAGTACCCATAAAAATTTGTCATGGAAGCTACCATTAATTTTGACAGAAACTAGGAAAGTAACTAATTGCCTTTCAAATATCAATATTAAGAATACCATTTATTAAACTAGCACTCTAACTCATTTATAAATGGGAAACCTGAGGTACGGGCTGAAGCCCCCTGTCCAATTAACACACCTAGTAAATAATGAAGTCAAGACCCAGCTCTCCCCTAACCCACTGAGCCACCCAGGCGCCCCCCTCTGCTTCTTTATACTTGCTAATATTTAAAACGGAACCTGTTAAACAATGGTCTTATTTTCTAGGAGTCAGAATATATTATATAATTAAAAACATGACTGCTGTCTAACCCAATATGTAAGTAGTAAAATAGTGGTTAATTATACATCCCTGTTGACCTTTAATCATAACTGAATCACGGCTCCATTTAGATATACTCCTTTTTTCATCAGACTCTAACTAAACATTGGGGAGAAGAAAACAAACTAACAAGCACGAAAGATCACAGTCAATAGGCAGCACCCACTTTTTCAACGTACCTTCCAAAACCTTGTGTCATAGAATTAGAATGCTATAGGAACTTCTTGCTATTCTTTCCTTTTCTCCCAAGTATACATTTTCCTTCCGAACTGTTGGTCCAAAAGGAGTATTTCTTATTGCTTGATATTGTGCCTGTTCCCTATTATTATGTGGCTTTCTGATTCTTATCCGCACTTTGCAAAAGGAATTCATTTTATAACAAAAATTGTATAACAAAATTTTTTAAAAAATTGTATAAGAAGTACAAAACGCCCAAAGGGTCACCTGGTTCTTGTTTGCATCAGCGAGGTAAAACTGAATCTTATTTATGAATGAAGCAAATGAGACTGTTTGTTCAGTGAGGCAGAAGGAAGAAGGACTGGTTATTACGACCATCGTGAATGTGCTGCCTCCCAGGATCTCCGTATCTATCTTAGTCTTTATTCTTCGACCAGCTTGATCTCTTTCCAGCCAGAGCTCCCTGGGTTATAAAAGCCCTCACACGACAAAGACTGCTTTTCCTCAACCCCAGTGCTACTGTTCCATTCATTCAAAGCTTCTAGTATCTACTTCTACGTGGTCTTAAATTTAGACCCCTCTACTCCCACTTTAAGCCAATGTTCCCAAAGTGTGGTATGAAGATCACCGCCAGGAGAAACTGCTGGAGAGCTTGTTAAAAATGAAGATCCCTACTGCAACCTCACAAAATTTAATGAATCAGACATTCTAGAAGTAGGTTCCAAGAAGTGAGATTTTTACCCCCCTCTGTCACTAAAATTAGGATAGCGTCTTCAGCCCTGAGACCTGAATTTCACCTTGCCCCTCAAGTCAGCATGTCACGTCTTTAATGTCTTCCGCCTAAAGCCATCCTCTCTCTTTTTTATGGATGGCGTCAATCTCTTAATTTACTTTATTTCTCTTTTTGCTGTTATTTTCATGGATATAGCTCGCTCACATTCAACTGTGAGGTCCTGGATGATTCAGAATACATCGAGTATTTTCTATTGTCACTTTAAGGTGTCTGCTACTTTGGCCTGATGGCTAAACACAGCTCGGTAAGTACTGATGGGTTGACTGATGAGAAAGTAATATATAATGCTGAAGTGTATCCTTCTGTAGCCAGTGTAGATTTCTCTGTAGCCACAAATTTAATGATGTACACGTACCAACAGCCCACGTAGAGTTAAATAAGTGGTGTTATACAGCATTTTTAAAATATAAATATTTCAAGAAATAGCTCAATAAATTTTCTAAAATGGTAAACACATCCTGCCAAAAGGTCAGAAATTCTGCTATTTGATTAAATTAATAATCCAGCAAATGTTATTGATGTAGCAATTCTACTTAATAAAAACATCACTAAAGCCTATTAAAAAAAAAAAAAGCTGAAGAGACACAGAAGGAGATATGGAAACAATTGAAATTCAAGTAAAGGGTATTAATTTCTCTGAGTTTAGAATAATTTCTCCATATGTACTGGTCCTTTTTATGCAATAAGCTTCCAAACATTACTTGTCATAAACGAAAAAGAGCTAAAAGCACGAATGTTGGTGTCAAAACACCTTTGCTCTACTCTGGGCTCTACCACCCATGGGCAGTAAGCTACTTGGCCTGTCTGTGCCTCAGTTTCCTCATCGGTAAAACGAGAGCAGTAACAGTGCCCAACATAGAGCTGTAATAACATATGGATGACTTGGTACCCATAAATGTGTGGAATGGGTAAGTGCTTACTACTGGCCAGCTTGGATCCTATAACCAGCCAGCATCTAGCCCTAAGGTACATTATTTCAAAGTATTTCTAGGATTAGGCCCAAATGAGTGTCCCCTTCAAAAATCTACTACTCCCCATTGCCTTCTAGATAAGTTCTAAATTTCTCAGAATTAATGGCCTTCCCTAATCTGGCCTAATAGGTAGCTATCCACTGTTATTTTTCAAATGCTTTCCATTCCAGTCAGACTTGTCTGTCCGTGGATTCCCAGAATCTGGCTGTTCTGATTTCCTTATCAGGAGAGGGGAGGCAGGTGAGCGGGAAGTCCATGGGAGTGGTATGAAGCTGGTGCTCTGGAGGGCTGCTGGGTGGTCTCCCCAACTCTGGCAGCCGCCCTCCTGAGCCAGCCCCACCCACTTCCTGCCCGCCACCCCCACCCCCGCCCCGCCCCGCCCCGCCCCGCCCGGGCTGTGTGAAATCCCGTGGATGCGCACAGCTGCTGCAGTTCCTCCCCTTCGTTCTAAAGATGTCATAAATTCTCCACAGGGCCCTTCTCCTCGGGGAATCACTACCCCCTTTCCTCAAATACACAAAAATGTGTTAAAAACCCCAAATCTGTGAAAATGGTGGATTTTAAATGGTAACAACACTAACAGCCACTACGACTAGTAATGGGAATGGAAACGCTACTTGGCTGCTGCCATGCGGCTTCCCAACAAGGGAGAGCGATCCCTATCATGTCCTAGTAACAAGCCCCCATGTGGAGATGGTGGCTCACGAGGCTTTGCAGTATATTCACCGATGTCTCCACTGGGCTATTGATTCTGTTAATCAGATTTAAAGCTCTGAAAAATGACTCAGGGTACCAAAGAGACATATACTTTCAACAGTCCTGCTAATCATTAAATGTTTACATCACATTCAAAATCGGAAGAGTGAGTGACACATCATTTTAGTCTGTTTTCACGTTCTGACCCCACAAGCCAGTCAATAGTGCTCCACTGTGTGAAGCTCAGGTGTAAGCGGACATGACACATCTCTCTGCAGGTACACGAGCCATTTTCAGAACTGGGTGTCCCCTAGGTTCCAGGGTGTAGGTAGGACCTAACATCAAGACTTTCTAAGATAGCTTGAAATCGATCTTATTTTAAATTTTTTTACTTCTTAAGATTTATTTCTTTATTGGAGAGAGAGAGAGAGAGAGAGAGTGTGTGTGTGTGTGTGTACCCTCGAGCAGGGGGAGGGGCAGAAAGAGAATCTTCAAGCAGGTTCCCTGCTGAGCATGGAGCCTGAGGCAGGGCTCCGTCTCACCACCCATGAAATCCTGACCTGAGCCAAAACCAAGTCAGAAGCCCAACCAACTGAGCCACCCTGGCTCAGTTTTTAACTTCTTTTAAAATATTTATTATGGGGGCGCCTGCGTGGCTCAGTCAGGTGAACATCTGCCTTCTGCTTCAGGTCATGATCCCAGGGTCCCGGGGTCGAGTCCCGCATCAGGCTCCCTCCATCCATCCCTCCCTCCTGAGCTTCTCCCGCTCCTCCTTGCCTGTGCTGTCTCTCTCTCTTAAATAATCTTAAAAAAATATTTATTATGAATTACATGAATGAAGAGCTTAGACTTGGAGTCAAAGTACGCAGGTCTGAATCCTGACTCCATTAATCTCAGAGAAGTTACGAAACAGCCTGTTTTCCCATCAATACAATGGGGATAATTGTACGTGCCTTACAGATGAGGAGCCGACCAGGGAAAAAAAGTACAGTGCATGGCACATAGTAAAACTGCAATAAATGTGAAATCACTGTAATAAGAGTCACCAGAACTCATACCTGTCAGTCAAGGTATGAGTAAACCTCCAGCAAAAGGCTGCTCTTACAATGATAATTGATCAGAATTAAATTTCATTTAAATCACTGAAGTATTCACTATATGGTCTCAAAACTGACAGAACTGCCTATATATAAGCAAGACCTTTAAGCAATCTCTTAAAAGTTAAAAAACAAAACAAAACAAACCCGGCCTATTCATCTTTTTTGATCTTTATTTTACTCTTCTTGTTTAGATTTGTTCCTTAAGAATTAGGTCTGAGGACACCTGGGTGGCTCAGCGGGTTAAGCCTCTGCCTTCAGCTCAGGTCATGATCTCAGAGTCCTGGGATCCAGCCCCACACAGGACTCTCTGCTCAGCGGGGAGCCTGCTTCCCACCGCCCCCCTGCCTGCCTCTCTGCCTACTTGTCAACTCTGTCTGTCAAATAAATAAATAAAATCTTTAAAAAAAAAAAAAAAGAATTAGGTCTGAAATAAAGCAAAAAGTTCGATGTTCCAGGTTGAGGACCTCCTGAAACTGTTAAAGTAAAACATACATGGAAACTGCATGGATTTAGATTTAGCCAGAGCCTGTGATAATGTATTAAGGAGAAAATTAACCCGAACAAATTTTTGTTAAAAAAAAAAAAAAAATTAGAAAAAACAAATTCACATTGGAAACCAGATACTAGAGCTAATAAAAACTAGTCAAGTTTAAATTAAAAGCAATATATATTCTCTATTAATGACTCAGAGACATTATTTGGTTTTAAAGATTAGGAGTGTAAAAGGGAGTGCTAACTAGAAACTAAAAGTCACCTAACATTCACGTAGATCAAACTAGCTGGAAATACTGCACATCTCTGAAAATAGTAAAACGAAAAGACATTATCATTTCAATCTCTAACAATAATAGACTGGCTGGCTATTCTCCAATTTGTGATATTTCACTTCTGGGGCTCAGAATGAATTAATATTTTGTAAAGCTATAAATTTTAAAACCAAACCTGGATCTAGCACATATATTACAGTTCCTAATGTGAATCTTCTCCAAACTGCCTAAAAATATTCAATGGTAAAGGAAGCCTGTTGTTGAAGTCCACACATTTCCCCTATTACACGGAGGTAACCCATATCCCCAAGAAACCATATTTCAAGCCCACAGGATACTCATGAACTAAAATAATGAATGATAATGCCTCACTCCCTGCATTAATATTAAAGAAAAGAGAAAATAGAAAACTTTATAGCCACTATCAGCTCTCTGAACCATAAATCTCAAGTTTTGAGAATTGCTTCCCAAAAGGGTAGGGAGCAGGGATGAGCTGTGAGAGTACTGTGCAGCCTAGAGATATTTTTTTAGCAAGCCAGCAAAGCACTGACACAAATTTCTACATATCTCTGGCTGTGAAAAGTCTCATTTGTGGTGATTTATATTTCCTCATAAAGAACTCTGTAGATAATATAAGCCTGCTGTGAGGCTGTATGACAACTTTCAAACCAAGAGTTACATGACCATTCTGTTAAAATAGAGCAAGAGGAGATGAGTGGGAAAATCTGTAGAAATAGTATGTCTTCTGATGAAAGGCCAAAATCTGGCTCGTTCGGCATGCACCGTGTTCAGAGACTCACCTTTCACTCTGTGTGTGTGTGTGTATCTCTGGGATAATATTCCAGTCATCCATACGAGAAAGTATAATTTTTTTTTTTTTTTCCAAAAGATTGACTAAGCACGTTTGGTGCGTGCGTGCTTGTGTAATTTACAACAAATAACACTTAGACATCATCACACTGGAGTTCAGTTGCCTTAATAAGTTACTAAGGGAAACACGGAGAATAGCATGCTGACAACCCAAAGTCAATGAAGTATAAACACTGTTATTCCAAGTGTCACTGGCGTGTTATTTCCATTTCTCCTGGCATCTGCGCTATGTAACACTGCACATACACGCGATGCAGCAGCTCATTAAACTGTTTTCAGTTAACTCTGCAACCAAATTAGTACATTACATGTTTATAAGGCTAAGAAATACTGCTTCCCTGTGAAATTACACAATTAATCAGGTGCGTTATTTCTCTGGGAGATGTGGCTACTTTTGACATTTAGGGATGAAAAGCGAAACCAAAAAACAAACAAACAAACAAACAAAAAACACCCCAAAACACCCCACAACCAAAAACCCAATCCTTTCATTTATTTCATTTCAGCATTTAGTCTCAGCGTGGAAAAGGAACCAAAAGGTGGCATAATTCTTTCCTCCCCTTTAGGAGGTCAGAACGCTACATGTTCCCTCAGTCTCATAATAGCATTTTAAATTCTTAAAAGGAGCCCAAATAAAAATGATTGTTTTTGAACTCCTTATCTGAGTGTCACAGCCTTTGAAAAATTCAAACAATGAAAATAGTACTTACAAGTCTTTAGTTTCATATGGCTTAGACCATGAATTTCCATCAAGCCCCAATTATTCAATGGCTTTTAAGCTCCCTTTGCGAACTTTAAGGCGGCTCCCAAAGTCAAAACCTATTAAGCCGGGATGTTTATTCCAGTTTCCTTTTTTACAGACCTGGCATTCATTTCTCTGTCTCCTCTAGGCAAGACATTCACGAGGGCATACATTTCGTTTTTAAAAATCCTCCCCACCTGACCAAATAAGACTGCCAACTTTTTAAAAATAACAAAATGCTTTAGAATATCCTATTCTATTAATTGCCCCTCCACCTTAGGTTCTGCTCAGACTATCTGAAATGCGGGTCAAGCATCCACACTCCAAGCATGCCTGAGCCAATGCCAGGCATTCTTGAGCAGAAGGTTAACAGGGCGCCTGGCAATAAACAACCATTTTTGTAGAGAAACTTACAATTAGCATAGAAAAATATCCTGAAGTCTCAAAATATCCTCTTTTATGTTCTTTCTTTAACCTTCATTTAAGAGCCCTTGAAATCCATTCACGCTTTCCTAAAAGATGGCTAGGGACAATTTGAAATAGACACAATTCTCTAAACTCACTCTTTAAATAAAAAGGTGCGTTCTTACAGGTTCACTAAAGACCACTGAGGTACACAAAGGAAACAGAACAACTTTTCGGACAGAAATCTGATGTAATCTAGACAAACTTCCAAAGTTCAAATGGAGGAAGACTGTTCCATTGGATATTCAAAACAAACCAAAACTTAAACAAACAAACAAACAAACAAAAAACCTGAATACGTTTGATGGACTCTGTACCTGAGCAATTACTCTTTGATGCCTGTGCCATAGTCTTTCTTTTCCACTTTAGCAAAGATTAAAATGTGTCCATTTCCTCACACTTCCCGTCAACTCTTTTCTCTATTGATATAAATATGCCTTGCTGAACACTATGTTCTGAGTCTACATATTTAAGAAATTACAGGAGGTGAATAATATTCAACCAAAGTCCTTCTGGAAATTCCAGTTATAAACCCCTTGAATCTCAGCTGAAGTACATGCTAGAGCATTTAATGCTAAAATAAGATGCTAGTAATCAAAAACATTTTTTGATAATTAAACCAAAATGTGTGCATAGGTGTGCGCAAGTGTGCGCGCGTGCACACACACACACACACACACAGAGACACTGAAGCAAACACTGACTTATTCATTTTAAGAAAGAACATAGTACTTATAGGTCACCTCCCCAGCAAGAGTAAAAGATTAAGATAAAAAAGATTACCTCCTGCTTTGATAAATGTGCTGTGTTGACACTCTTCTATTTCAATAAGAACAATTCAGAAAAGAGGCAGATTGGTGTGAACTGATAGGACCAAAAGAATTCTTAATGTACGTTACTAAGATAAGCTGCTGAAAAACTGGACATCCACAGGGGAATGAAGACTTCCTTAGGCAGATGTAATCCTAGCATAACATTCCTTCAGAATATACGGTCCAGACTTAAAATGTGAATCTTTACTAAGCATTTAGGAAATTTTTTACTAAAGTATCAACGAGGGCTATTCAAGGTGCTGTAACTTTTCAAAGGACACAGAAGTTTTTGTTGTTGTTGTTGTTGTTTTTAAATATTTTTGTTGCTGTTGTCAGAGAGAGAGAGAGAGAGAGAAAGAGAGAGCACAAGCAGGCAGAGAGGCAGGCAGAGGCAGAGAGAGAAGCAGGCTCCCGGCTGAGCAAGGAGCCTGATGCAGGACTCCATCCTAGGACCCTGGGATCATGACCTGAGCTGAAGGCAGCTGCTTAACCAACTGAGCCATGCAGGCATCCCTTGTTGTTGCTTTTTAAGATTTTATTTACTTATTTGAGAGAGAGCATAAAAGAGCAAAGAGAGGGAGAGAGAGAGAAAGAGAGAGAGAGAGAATGAGCAGGCAGAGGGGGAGGTACTCAAGGCTTGATCCCAGGACCCTGAGATCATGACCTAAGCTAAAGGCCGACGGTTAACTGACTGAGCCACTCAGGCACGCCTCAAAGGGCACCCATGTTTTTGGATGTGAATTGCTGAAGTCATCTTTTTGATGTTCCAACTGGTCTTTAAAAGTATTTATTTGAGCCTTGAACATAAGAAAGATTGTGACAATAGCCTATTATTATATATCCAATTTATAGATGAAGAAAGTAAGGCTCAGTGAGGTTCAGTTACCCACTGAACCCACAGTAACCCACAGTTACCCATACCCCAGTAACATGGCTATGAAGAGTATAAGAGAATTTGAGGGCAAGGCTGCATTCACCAGAGTCTTGCCTTTTTTCTTTTACAGCCGTATTTTACTCTCCCCTTTGATGTAGTGTACCCTCATTATATGATCAAAAAACATTAATAAGAAACCAGGCAATTGCAGTGGTGGGTACAGTAAAACCTAGGGCTTCCAATTCATCTGCTTTTCTTAAACATCAGCATATAAGGAAAACAATTTAATTGCTTTTTGTCCGTTGTTTACTATTATGGCATTTATTGATTCAACAAATATTTATTGGACACCCATTCTCGATGCTATTTTCTATTATTTTTCAATGAAAAGATACAGTTTTAAATCAATATTATGGTTAAGCAGATTCTCCACATTACGGAGAGCTTGCCTGATTTTAGAAACACTTCTATGAGAAACTATACTCTCCGTTCCAAACGACTCACCTGCAAACAAGCTTTTGGAACAGAACCAGCTGGCAAGTGAGGGGCTTTCTTTATGTTAGTATTCTCTGGCTTTACTGAATATCCTTGTATCTTTTAAAAGGATAGTTAATAACTGTATTATACAATCAAATGATTTTTGAAGCAGATCTTGGTCATTTCAGTAAGTCATCTCCTTAGAAGTCAGGTTACTTATTTTGTAACTTTTAAGAAATGCACAGTGCATATGAAAAATGCCACATAGCTTAACTCTGTAAACTTTTAAGTAAAGCACATAAAGCAGAGATTTAGTAGTTAACCACATATATTCGAGTAGCTATATACTACGGAGTTAAGAATGATGCCCATAGGAACACAGACTGTCCTTATGATTTTCTTTTTTTTTTTCTTTTTAAAGATTTTATTTATTTATTTGACAGACAGAGATCACAAGTAAGCAGAGAAGCAGGCAGAGAGAGAGAGAAGGAAGCAGGCTCCCTGCTGAGCAGAGAGCCTGATGCGGGACTTGATCCCAGGACCCTGAGATCAGGACCGGAACCGAAGGCAGAGGCTTAACCCACTGAGCCACCCAGGCGCCCCTATGATTTTCTTTTTAATTCTGAAAAATATGTATACTAAAAAGAGTGGAGCAGAAATCTTCAGCTCCCTGATTGTTTTTTCATTGATGTTTTCAAGATTCTAACTTCAAAGAAATGGACATTTCTTCAGCTCTGTACTTCTATAAGAGTGTCAATATTAATACTAAAACAACATGTTTATACAACTTTACTTGCCAGTGAGCTTAGGAAGAGTGTGTTTTCCAATAATCTCTCAGAAAGTCCCGAATTCTGTCTGAGTGCTAGGACTATAAACTTTTACTCTGAGTACCTTCTTTTGAAGAAAACCAACTATACCTTAGATGTGGCAAATGCCAGAAGATTTCTCTCTGCCTTTTTAGTATCAATTTAAGAAAATGACGTTTGTCTTCTTGATTGTCGGTTTCTCATTCCTAAATCAAGTGTGCAATCATGATTCAGTGCAGAGGCTGAATATTCACTGAATTTAAGAATTCCTCTGACCCAAAATCTGGGTCAGAAAGGTTATCGTACGTATTAAAAGGGTCACCTATCTGAGAAGATACAGTTGAAATATCGCTTAGAGATGAACGAGTATTCCTCAGAGAGCTGAAATTGCATACATGTTTTGTTTAAAATCTATCTTGCTACTATCTGAGTTGGGGTTTCTGGCAGAGTTTATAAAGTAATATTCTCTAAACAACAGAGCTCATTGTTTTTAACCTTTTTGTTTAAAAAAAAATAAGCAAAATATAAAATAAGGAATGTTTTCCCCTTTTAAGCACATGAGACTGAGGACTGTATCTCTTCACTTCCTGTTAGTTGTTGGCTCACTTAATTTCCTCTCAGATCGGCCACTTCTTATCTGTGTGAACTTTCCTCTAGTTACTTAACTGTGCGCCTCTGTTTCTTCTCCTATAAAATGGGACATCAGAACAGAACTTCCTCATACTGCTCTGAGAATTGTGGGGGTTTAGAACAGCGCTTGGAATCGAGTGCTGTGTAAATACCGGTGACCTTTACTTACTGAGCATCTACTACGTGCCAAACAACGTAGTACAGGGCATAGAGCAGGCAGGCCTGGGCAAAGCGCCATAAATACATAGTGTCAGGGGTGACGAGCGCTTGAAAGAAAATGAAGCAGGGTAAGAATGTTGAGAATCACAGACATATTATCTTTATACGGGGAGATCAGAATGCCTGTCCGATAAAGACATTTTTTAGAGCCGACCTAAAGAAAGCAAGAGCAAGGGAAGTGGTTCCCTGAAACAATGAGAACCCCAGGCAGACAGAAGATAAAGTGCCAAGGCCCTCTTGTGGAGTCTGGGGGTGGGCACTAGCCAGGAAGGAGGGCTGGGGGTGTTGCTGGAGGGGAGACAATAAAGGAGAGTGAGAGGACAAGGAGTCCAAGAGGCAAGCTGGAGAATGCAAGGGGATCCACCACGGAGGACCTTGTTCGCCAGATTAGAGACTCAGGATTTGGTCTTGCTCAGACAGGAAGTCACGGGAGGGCTTTGACAGGGCAGTGACACGTGCAGGGGGTGATACAGAAAGCCTGCTGCACTAGTCAAGACCACAGATGACAGTGACCGGATGGGGTGGCGGGGCTAGAACGCGTTCGGTCATGCTAAGATGCCTCTCCACTCTGCATTCTCCCTCAGCATCCCCCTGTAACTGGCATTCATTGACCTCTTACTAAAGTAAGGTGTTGGGCCAAGACACTTTACCGGTGTTATTTCTTACGGCGCCAAGCAGACCTTTAGCTAAAACATAGTTAAGATTAGAATATTAAAGCTCCAAGAAATGTGAAAAACCATCTCTTGCAACTACGTCATTTTACAGTTGTAGAATCAGAAATCCAGAGAGATGAAATGATTTACCCAAGATCATACAGTTAGTGAGGCCAAGAGAAGGGCCCAGGCCATAATATTCCTTCCTTTACGAAAGGGGCTTTTCAAAATCAGTGTCCGTGTTTTACGGACTCAGAAAAATAACTGGAAGTACCTTCTTTAAGTTATTTCTCTTTGCCTCTTCTGATTTAAAAAGAACAGCAGCAACACTTCTTTCGAACTTGTTCTCATTAGGTTAATATTTATGAGAATCATTTCTAAAATGAGTACTTTTGAAGTTTCTAAAATAACTCTTTGCCTTAGGAAGTCTATATAAATGACTATTGCCATAATCTATTGACTGGCAGTTCTGCAAATCTATCACCGACTTTCTGTAATTATTTCAGTGTGCCAATCTCTTACCAAAATAACTTCTGTAGATTAAAAACAGTATTTGTCATATTCAAGAAGGGGCTCAGTCTGCCTGCACAATATCAGCGATTGTAACAATATACTGCCCGTTCCCAAGGAAAGGAAGACATAGCACAGAGTCAGTCTCGGGAACAAATAAAGGATCTAGAACAGTGATCTAGAACAGTGAAGGACGTCTGATTTTGAGAGTAAAGAGGAAATTTCACATATTTGCAGCTACGCTCTGTTCTCTTAACTTTGTATAACTCAAACACATTAAGAAGGAAATAAGCAGAACTGAGGATAAAGCAGAACTTGGTAAGAACGTTCTAACTTGTGCCCTCCCTGAGGATGGCGATGGGTGGATTTTCTGATACAAAATCCTCTCTTCTCCTTCCCCAAGGCCAAGTTGTGTATTTGAATTTGGGTTCCCATTACTAGACTCAAGACCCTTCCGCTAGCACCCTAAAGCAGGACCGCCAAAGGGCTAGAGTTTTCTCTTGGAAGTCTTGTTAGAGATTTTAAGCCCCCAAGGATCTGAAATACATCCCTGGTCTAGTTAAGAACATTTTATAAAACTGACTGGTGGACGACTAGTCAAGCCTTGTTGCCCAGATCAGCAACAGCGCTTCTTGTAAGGTAATAAGTGTGAAAAGAGCCATTTCCCAATCATCTTGTTCATTCCATGCATATTAGGAGAGAGGAAAATTCAACTGAGGGCCAATTTTCCCCTAAGAATCCTTTAGTTTAATTATGACCACAGTATATTAAGCGTCTGCAAGACTTCCACACCAGCTCTGCCGCTCTTGCTCTCAGCAGTGAAAGGAAGAGAGAAAACACTTTCCCTACTAAAAAGACAGAGAAGGATGCTCTTGTGGTTCTAAACCATGGTTGAAAATTCAATTTAACTGACTACGAGGCCACTGTGCTTCTTATAAATGAACATCTCTTTGCTGCTAATTTTGTGCTATTTTACCTTTCATTAAAAAAAGTAATTCAGGTTAAACTCAGCTGAACAGCAAAAAGCTCTTGATATTTTGAAGCATTTTGGAACAATTACTTTGACAGGAGCCCTTGACAGTTAAATGACTCCGTTAAATGAATGTTATAGAAGACACATAATGATTTTTAGTGAAATATTGAATTTAACCACAAACGAGGAAAAACCAGTCATAAGCACTATGGGTATATTTGAATAATAACATCTTGCTTATGAACCTCAATGGATTCTATAATTTCTAATAATCATGCAATCAACTAGTTAGCTGTATGCTTCCTATCTCAGTGCTCTCGATTCGGTTTTGGTTTTTGCTTTTGTTGTTGTGTTTTAAGCTGAAAAATCAATATGTAAATTGTGAAACTGGCAAGGATTTCCTCTTACATCAGTGGGGTATTTTAGAATTAGGCAATTAATGATTGCCGTCCCGCCACTAAAGCCTCCCTCTTTCCTTTTTCCCATTTGCTGAATGAGATTCTTTCACAGGGTAAAAAAATCAGGAAAAGGCAGGAGCCTGCTGCCGGAGAACGTGTGAAGTCAGTGTATGTCCGTGTTTCCTCCATCTGTGGGACTCAATATTCCTTTTCTTATTTTATGGATCGAATGTGAGATGGTATCAAGACTCTTACGTGCTTTCTCATGACTAACGTCTAAAATATGTACTGAAATAATAAAACTGGTACTGTTCAATTTCCTTTTCAAGTTCAATCTCAATATAAGTGGGAGTGCCCGTGTGATCGCAAAATCCGGCTTAATATAAAATTCTGTTTTCTGGAGAAGAGAAGCTAGATATCCTTGTAGACTTAAAACAAAACAAAACAAAACAAAAACGTAGGTTAGGAGTCAGTGGGGACATTCAGGGTGAGGAAATGAGTCAGAAAAAAAGGAATGTTCTTTATATTGCTTGTCCAGCAAGGAGGGGTGACAAGTCCATGCTAAGCATACCGGGTGGTATGGTTTGGACCGCTCCCCCTGTGCACAGCCAGACTTCCTAATTCTTTCAAGGATGTGAGGTCCATGTACTCTTGTACCCACTGCTCCCTGCATTTACCTTCCTTCAGTCACTGCCGATTGATTTGCTTCTCCTCCCCACCAGATGGTCACTCCTTGAGGACCAGAATGTCTTTGGATTTTGCATCCCCCAACTTTTCTGAGCCAGGAAAAGTTGTTCGATCAATGTACTTCTGAGCAAAGAATGTTTAGCTCCTTCGGCTGATTGTGAAAATACTTGGAAAAGACCAGACAGTTTAATATATGTGCTGCCGAAGCGAGCACAAGACCAGACAGTTTAAGTATTTGATCCTAGTGAAGGAGAAGTCCAGATATACAGCAGTAACTGTAACCATCCTAACTCCAAGTGTGGTCCATAGACCAGCAGCAAAAGCGTCGCATTGAAGCTTTATAAATATGGAACCCCAGGCCCCACAGCAGACCACCTGAGTCAGATGTGCATAACGAGATCCCCAGGTGACTGACACACAGTGAAGTTTGAGAAGCATTTCCCTAGACTGTATGACTAGTAGGACGCCCGGAGCCGTGACGGTGTATGCCACGCACAGGAAACAAGACCACAGCGATATGATTAATACAGGGATCAGCTGAGAACGTTTTAGAGCTCTCTCAGGACAGAGTCACCAGTGGGGAACTCACTTATACCAGTTCCTCTGGAAGGCTTTCTAGATACTTCTTCACGCGCTTGCCTGTTTAAAGACACAGCTGCTCTTAATAATGGTCTTTTCTCCTTGGTGCAAAGAGAGTATTTATCGTCAGCATGCTGACATTTGCAGGAGTTCTGGCTTTCTCCACTGCAAGTGTGGATGATTGAAAGGATATTGCTGACACCTGAATAAGAAATCCAATGACTCCAAGCTATGTAAATTTAATTATTTCCTTTAATTTTTTTTTTTTTTTCCCCAGGAATCTCTTTTTCTTTTCCTCAGCTTTGGAGAAGTCCTAGCAATTTTCATTTAAAAGAAATACAAGTCAGCAGTGGTTCACTGAACAGGCTGACACGCAATTTCATAGGGGGAGAGGAGCTGTGTCTTTAATCTAATTTGTGCTCTCAATTCCCAGCTAATGTATCTAGGGATCGTGATGTATGCATTTACAAGGAGACATCTGTAATGCAGAGTCCAGCTCTCCGCAATTCTCTGAAACATGGGTAAAAAATTAGCCTGGGCGCTTGCAGCTGTCCTACAACCCAATAAATCTCTGTATACTCACAGATGTAGAAATATTCCCGGCCTGGCCTGAATTCAAATCCTAGGGAGAAGGGTGTGAAAAGCTGGAATTTTTCAGAGAACTTGAGCGGTCCGTTTGGAGAGTGGGGCCGGTTACATTCCCATCTCTTGAACCCTTTGGAAGTATGGTCACAGGCACTGTACCCATCAAAGTTCACCATGTAGAGGACATAACGCTCAGTCTTGTCTTCTGGGACCGAGTCCTCATAGTGAGGGCAGAAAACATCCAGGTAGTCATTGATACAGACGTCAATGTGGTAGTCGCCTCTCTGGAATCTGTGGGAAGATGAAGAAAAAAATGAGATTATTTGCACAGAAAAGACTTCCTGCTCAGAATCATCAGTGGTAGAATAACTTTAATACCGCAGGTGCTAACAGATTTATCATAGTAAGTTTTTACTGCATCCCATTAGGATGTGGGACATGTTACCGTCCCAACTCTCAGGAACAACAATTTTACAGAGGAATTCATTTACCTTTGTTTCAAAACACCCTAAACATGGAACTCCTCACATTCATTTTCAGTCATGAAGAGGCTGACTTGCTATGTTCCTCTCATTCTTAAGATCACACATATTGAGGCAAAGTTTTGGTATTTTGAAACAGCGTTTCATTTCATGAGTATTTTTGAATAAATGAATAAGTCATTTAAAGAACAAATGAATGATTGAATTGTTCTTGCTATAATTGAGACCATTCTCAATTTCCTATGCAAATACCGAGAAGCAGAGTCATAAAATTGAGAGAATTAGGATCATAAAATTTAAAGGTTGGAAAGAAAATTCCTAGAACACTTCCACGTTAGAGGAAAATAAAAGCCTAAGGCACAATGATAAAGCAGTGAGTGACAGAGCTGGATCTGGAACGGTGACTTTGGATCCTAGTCAGCTGTTTCCCCTAGTGAATCTGCTTAAGTCACAAATTCATTTCGGTAGATCTCTTTTGATGCCCCAGCCTTTTCTATATTAAGAAAATTAAAACCAGCTAAGTCCAATGAGCTCCTCCTCTCATTTTTTTTTTTTAAAGATTGTACTCATTCCTTTGACAGAGAGAGACACAGTGAGAGCGGGAACACAGCAGGGAGAGAAGAAGAGGGAGAAACAGGCTTCCTGCTGAGCAGGGAGCCTGATGCAGGGCTCAATCCCAGGACCCTGGGATCATGACCTAGGACCAAGGCAGATGCCTAACTTCTGAGCCACGCGGAAGCATCCCCTCCCCTCATTTCTTTGTGCTCTAGAGCCAGACTGGACCACTTCCATCCTGAAATAGTTAAATTACACACACACACACACACACACACACACATATACACACACACCACTGTATGCATTACACTGTCTGCTTCAATTCCTAACCTCACAAAAGTTTTGCTTATTTGTGTTAACTAATGATACTCTCCCCTTCAGATGAACAGACTTCTCAGGAACTAATGACGTGTGAAACAGGAATTGTTATGTATACTATTTTCTAAAACCAGAACAGAAAACCCTACAAAACCCTCTTTTTTTTTAAGCTAAGGAGGAAAGTCTCTGAGCGCTCTGAAAGTTCATCATAAAACTGTTACTGCCAAAATACAAATGCCCATCCAGTCATCTAGTCTTCGAGTCAGCCGGTCTCGGTGTGAATACTTTCCAGGGGGGCAAGTGAGCTGGTTTATTCCATTTTGGGCCATCTCTAAATTTTAGCAAGTTTCTTCTCATATTGAGCACAAATCTGCTTCTGTGTGATTTCCACCCAGTGATCCTGCTCCGGCTGCCTGACATCACAAAGAACAAATCCAATTCCTCTTCCTTCCTCCCCTTTATGGATGAGACAGTCCATAATAAATATGGAGTTGTCAACTACATCTCTGTATCCTCCTAGCTCCATACTTGAAAGTCCTGATTTTTTTTTGTTATTTCTGCTCCCAGGCTTCTCACATTCTAGATTCTCAACTCTCCTCATGTCCTGTAGTTTCCCAGCGTTCTCCTTAAAATGCAGCTCCCAGACACAACCAACCTCTCGGACAGGTCACTGTGACCCGCACCCAGCCCAGGAGACCTACTACAAGCTTCACTCTGGATGCTAAGTAGTCATCGACGAAGCTGAGATTCTTTTCTGAAACAGAACACGATACAAGTGGAAACTTCTCATGTTAGTCGGAAGAACTCGATTTAAGGATTGCTGTTGGTTGAGTGGGGGAATCAGAAGCCATTTGAGCCTCAGTTTCCTCAAATGTAAGTGGGAATGATAACAAGGATCTGCCTTGCTAACCTCACATGACTGCTTCAAGTCCCAGGTGATGAAATGGATAAAAAGCCATGCGAGTATACAGCATTATTATCAGGATATATTAAAGCACATTAAAATTGGTAACTGACAAAATATTAACCTTACAACCACAGCAGTCAATGTAAACCACAACAATAAAAATAATCCCCGTTTCCCTTTTTAAAATCTCCAAAGACAGGAAATCATATCAAAATCCTAAATTCTGTCCTCAACTATCAAACGCTCTGCAGAAACTTCATTTGATCAATGCTTTTAAAAAAAAAACAGCCTGCTGATTTACATAAGGACAAAAAGCAGAGATGACCAGGTCACTGTTCAGTTAGAGAATCTCAAAATGCATGAAATTTTTGAAAAAGATTTTATTTATTTGAGAGGGAGAGGGAGACAGAGAGAGAGAGATAGAGAGCTAGCACACATGCAGGGGGAGCTGCAGGCAGAGGAGGAAGCAGGCTCTCCACTGAGCAGGGAGCCCCATGTGGGACTCAATCCCAGGACCCTGGGATCATGACTTGAGCCAAAGGCAGAGGCTTAACCAACTGAGCCACCCAGGTGCCCCAAAATGCATGAACATTAAAAAACAAACAAACAAAAAACACCCCCCCCAAAAAAAAACCATGGAAATATTTTTTTCTCTATATTTACAATGATCACGGAACTAGGTTTACTTTTTCTTCATTACCAGCAGATGATGATTTGTCAAGACGCAAGGAAAGCCCGTGTTGCTTTTAAAAGATTTCTGAACATCAAGGTAACATCACTGCCAAAGTACAAAGAAAAGACACTGCAACGTTCAGATAAAAGGGTGCTGGGGTATGAATCATCAGCACTCAGGGTAGCCTGACAGGTCTGGATGGGAGCCAGACAAGAACAGCCGCAGAAGGCAATGCCCAGATGCACTTTATATTATTATATTATTATTATAGATTTTAAAGACATTCAAGGGGGAAGTTTTCCCTTTCTCTAAGTGTCACTCATTTTAGCTTCTACTTGTACTTGACACAGCCTAAAAGTGAAAAAAAATAAGTAAATAAAAAAGAATTAAAACTGCCACTGTCCAGACCCATTCTGTTATTGCTCTAGTCTACAAATTGCCATTGTTTTTGATGCTTTGAACTGAGCTTCCTCTCTCCAACTTTTATCCCCATTTTTTTTTTAAGATTTTATTTATTTATTTGACAGAGAGAAATCACAAGTAGGCA
The DNA here is from genome assembly GCF_020171115.1 of Neogale vison. NCBI lineage: Eukaryota > Metazoa > Chordata > Mammalia > Carnivora > Mustelidae > Neogale > Neogale vison. The sequence goes on along the minus strand of NC_058091.1, from coordinate 187,401,887 downwards.
GAGAGGCAGGCAGAGAGAGAGAGAGGGAAGCAGGCTCCCTGCTGAGCAGAGAGCCCGACACGGGACTTGATCCCAGGACCCTGAGATCATGACCTGAGCCGAAGGCAGCGGCTCAACCCACTGAGCCACTCAGGCGCCCTTTTATCCCCATTAATACTGTGTAAGTTTTTTTTTTTTTTTAAAGATTTATTTATTTATTTATTTATTTATTTGACCGAGAGAGATCACAAGTAGACAGAGAGGGAGGCAGAAAGAGAGGGAAGCAGGCTCCCTGCTGAGCAGAGAGCCCGATGCGGGGCTCGATCCCAGGACCCTGAGATCATGACTTGAGCCGAAGGCAGCAGCTTAACCCACTGAGCCACCCAGGCACCCCAATACTGTGTAAGTTTTAATAAAACAAGCCATGAGCTTGAAGACACCCTTTACATTGTGTTGACCCTATTCCTTTCTGATGACATTTTGCTTTGTGTGGGGTGTTAAATGAATCACCGTGGAGCCTACTTTGAACTTGTGATCACCCCAGTGATTAGTAATCCTACCCCTCTATCCATATGACAAAGATGATGATTCACCACGGAATCATCTTAACCTGTTTGAGATCTTTCATTTGCACAAGTTGGTGTACTAATACGATTTTTAAAGGAAGGACAATATAAACATAAACACAATGACAAACTAGAACTCATAAAAGGCATTCCTGTGACATACTCAAGTATAATCCAAAGAAGAGTTTAGGGTCTGATATTCTAACATGACCCCATATCATGCTCTTTGGCTACAGAGTAGTACTGAACCATTCTTTTCTGGCCCTACTGTGGAGAGGCACACATGTATGGCTAACATAATTGAGTGTTTATTATGTTACATTCAGCACCTTGATTTAATCCCCATCACAGATCCTATGGAACAGACATTATCAGTACAGCCCTTTAAAATGAGGATTTCGAGGCTAATTAGCCAGGCAATGTGCCCAGTGTCACAGAGCTAGTAAAATGTGCAGGCAGAAGTCAAGGCCAAGCCTTCATAACTCAGAACTGAAGTTTTTCTATTCTACTTCCTGAGAGATAAAATTGCTAAAGTCAAGTTTTTAGGTCTCTTCATCCCACAGAGGGACAATTCTAATTCTTGCTGCTACACACACGTGCTGCATCTAGGATCTGCCATGGTATGGCTTTACCTACGTTGTCACGGAAACCCTCCTTTGGTAGTTACAGTTAGTTTCATTTTCCCAGTGAGGAAATGACATTCAAAGAGGTTATCATCCTCTGAGTTCATTTTTTCCCACAGGAAACCAGAAGCAGAGTTAGGATTTCAACCCGAGTCTTCTCTGATCCTGAAGCCAATTCTCTTGCCTCCTAAATGCTGTGGTTCCAAAGTTTTTACCAATTGTTGTAATTTCCCTCACCTGAAGGAGCCCTTTTAAGGTTTTTGGTGCCATTAGGTTACCTTATGTTTATACTGACCTTCTAGGAAAGGCAAGTGCAAGGTGTCCTGGCCCTGCTCCCTCCCTATGACACTGGCCCCAAACTCCTAAACTGAAGGGTGTGTCGACATCCAGGATAGGGCTCACACAGCAGGGTTAGCTCCCAACTTAGGCACAAGAGTCTGGTTTTTCGTGGAATCAAGTGCTGTTAAGCTCAGCAGCTGGGCCACAAAGGGATCTCCCCAACCCCGCCCCCTCGACAAACGGCTTTCATGAGCTTTCGTTCCTATTGAAAGAGCAAGTTCAAATCTAGTAAGAATGATTACACATGGCAATATTTACAAAGGTCACAGGTGGCAAGGCTGGTGTTTTAAACACATTTGCAAATTTCTTGGACATTTTCTCGTAAAGGTCTCCCCCGGACTCCTTATCTTTAATTCCATCCATTGTATCTGTGGTGCTCTACCTCTCTGAAATCATCTCATGTTAAGAACTCGAGGAACTTCTGGCTGCACACCAACAAGCCAGCAATAATTACAGTACAATCTTTACTAAATTATCACAGTGGTTTACAGTGTAAAATCATGCGCCGTTGCCACACTTAGAAAAGTGATTGTGTTTGAGTAATATGATTATCGCCCTGTGTTCTCATTATACAAAAGTCTCAAATGCCAGGAAACATCCTGTATACATGAAAAGATGGTGCTCGCTCTCCACTGACTTGCACCACTACAAGGGTCCAAGCTCCAACTAACATATAACAGTATCTATAACTCTGTGAACACATGAATACATTGTATACATTTACCAAAATATGACAGTAGACTGGTTGAGAATCAATGTCATTTATATTAGGGAATGGTCATCTTAGTTAATTAAGAGGAAGAAAACTCAGTATGGCAACTAGCTCTTTGTTACCAACTCAATTATCAAGCAGGAGTTATGCACTTTATGGTAGTTCTTAATGCCCCAGAAGCTGCCTGGAAGGGTGGGTAAAAAGCACATTTCAAGGCTGTTGAAGAGCGAAAGTAACAAACTGCCGTTGGGATTTGAGTGAGAAGGTCTATTTGCAGACATGCGTGTTTGTCTCAGTTTGCCTTCAGTGTTTACCTGAGGACATCCTGCAGCTAACTACAGTTTTGATTATACACTTAAAACTATTCTTACTATCTCTCTCCTTATCCGGCCTGTCTGCAGAAAGTGATTTGTGACTTGAAATCAAATGAAATAAAGACCCAGATGAGGTAACCAGTCAACAATTTGCCTTTTCACTTTGTTATCAATAGGGCCCCAGATAGGGACAACACAAGGCTTCCTGACCAGTTAGCAAGGACCGGGAAGACTTCATTCCATCTAAACCCAGTGACTTATTTTCAGACGGTAACAACGGACATGTAGGACTCAAATACTCTAGTTCTGGGCCAACCTCAAGGAGAAGTTCTCAACGACCCTGGGACCGGTTCCTTTTGGGTGTGGCAAGTAGATGTCACCTAGGTTTCTCTGCCAATGGATGGCCCTTCCTGTCATTGCCCTTACTTCTTCCTCAACCCCATATAGCCTTAGGCTGTGAATGCCGACGGCTGGGAAGACCAGCCCCAAAGGACACACAGGCAGGGCCCTGGGTTCCAGGCGTTGGAAGAGCAGCATCACAGCTGTCCTTCTCTAAGTTCCTCTTTAGCCACTTCTTCCTGGGTTGCTGCTTCTCTCCTCCCTTCCTCATCTGCTAAAGCCAAAATGCATCTCATTTTAGGAGCTGGAAAAGGAAGGGTACGATGCCTATTTAAAACATTCTAAATTGGCCTTTAGCATATGTCGGTGGCACAGCAGAGAGCCTGCTTCCAGGGAAATGTGTACTGAGGTATTTTATCAAGCAGCTCCTGACTGAAGTTTCCTCACTCCATAAATATAGAAACAGCATTAGTGAAAGAAGACAGAGTAGTTATTAGAGGTTAGGAAGCTGTGAGACACTTTTATCCCACTCTTTCATGTAGTGTTTTAAAGGATTCAGTAATGAAAATGTTATTTCTCATGAACTGGATAGTTGATTCTTACAGTTTAAATGTATTTTAATCTGTCAAAGAGGTGATTGTTTTAATATTCCTATTTGAACAGAACTACAATGTCACTTCTTTAATTACAAGGCAACTTAATATATTACATTCTGAAATTGAAATGTAAAAGAAGGATATGATTTATGGTCAAAGATTAAGCCAATTTATCAGCTTGGGGTTCCTCCCAAATTTTACATCTAGAGTGAATATATCTTGGCAGCCCTGTCTTTCGCTTCTACCATTATTGATTTAAAGGCTAATTTCAGAGTAAGAGGTCTCTTTTTAACCAGAAGAATTTCTCCTTTGTCCTGGAAGTCCTCCTGGGCCCACAACAGACCTGGGGTTTGGTCTGTAAATATGTTTCGGGAGGAGACGGGCAGGCCAGCAGTCTCTGTTGCAACACGGCCCTCCTCATCTCCTTCTGTTATTCTCTCAGCACAGAATGCAAGCCTTATGGTTTTCATATCCTAAGTCTGAAGATGCTCTTTTTATTTTGTTTTGTTTTCCTGCAGAGGTGAAAGCATGAAATATAAACAGCAAATCAAACAGGGTAGATAAAGAATAGCGTCACTGGGGGCTGAAGCGAGATGTGTTTTGCTGTTTTTTAATGTCTTCCTTCTCTCATGGGCTGAAACATGTCTGTCTTCCAAATGTATTGGTAATTGACCTTCATTTTCAGCTCTGAGATAGAGTCCTGGACAGTTTCACCACTACCAAGCCGGTTGCTAAGGCTAAATGAGGGAAGTCTGAATGAGGTCTGATGAGTGCAACCCGTCATTTCGGGCAGTCCAATCCAACTCCTCTGGCCTCTAGAACATACCAATCACAGCTAAAGTTCCCACAGAAGTGAAGATTTACAAGTTAAAAAAAATACTCAAGGATGAATTTCAGAGGTGTTTCTTACCTTATTTTTGCAGTCAAAACACTATATGTTCTAACACATACATTTTTATCCAATGAAGCACAAGACAGTTACAAAATATTTAGAACCCAGGGTTGCTGTTCTAGCCATGAGTATCAATTCCAGTAAAGTTCTTATGCATGCATGTTTTGGTAATTACAAATTCTGCAGCGTAAGAGCTTTGCCTTGAATTCAGTAACCGTTGGTGATGGGAATAAGACGTAATTTACTTGGCCAGATATTTAGAATTCATTAGTGGTTTAGTACAGTAACCTGTCACCTTTTCTCTTTCCACGTGTGTAGGTGTGCGTCCATGTGTTTTAAAAACAAACGGTCTAAAAATTTCACAATTAATACCAACTACGCATATCAAACAGATGGATAAAAAGATCAGCAAGCTCTTGTTTTTTGCTTTCCTCTTATCAGTCACATCAGGCTGAATGACTTTGTAAAATTGGTATCTCCCAAGAGTAACACCTGTTTCAAATACAGGGCCCACAAAATCTTCTCTCCTCCAGTGTTTTAACTCATTTGGAGTTTGTTTTATTAGCTTGACTGAGGAGCTCCAAAGGAAACAAAGCATTAAATTGGCAGGGCCTAAACAAGACTTGCCTTCAGGAAGGGACTGGGAGCTTTGGGTGACAGTCTAATTGCTTCTAAGCCCCCAAAGCGGCCTCAGGCATGGAGTAAGAATGTGTCAACATCAACAGGCTAAATCAGCCAAAGAATTAACCAGGCGGAGTGTTACACACCCAACACAGTGCAGATCACTGTAATGGTTTTCAAAAAGGGAGTAAAATAAAATAAAGAATTGGCATCTGGCATCCAGTGTACGTCCTAGCAGAGGTCACGTCCACAGAGCAAAACAGGCTCTTTCCTGACTCCCGCTGCTCAGGAGCTTCCTGACAAAGCTGCCCTCACACCCCAAGTTCTCCGGAGTTCGACATCATGGCAAGCACACGGAACAGAGCACCTGCCGCCTACACATGGGTCCAAAAGCAGATGCAGGAAATCACCGAACAGGTTATCCAGCCACTGTCCTAGGAGAACAGGATTAAATAAACGGATTCTGTTCGGAGGAATGCAGGAGTCAATCAAACAAATAAGCCACCTGCCCAAACTGCTTACACACTTGGAGCCCCTTTGTATCCTACGGGGATGGAGTTACCTGGTGGAATTTCAGGCCATTCCCAGTTTTAAGAGTGATAACAATAACCAAAGCACTATCATAAATGTTTCTCTTAACCGATTCAAGTAACGATTTAGTAGTTTTTAAATACTGGTAATGCAAACCCTGAAATAGACATTTATATTATGGCTTGATCGTAACTTTCTGGGCTTATTACCACCTGAGTCTGAAATCTGGCCCTGACTTCTCAGACGTCGGGATGGGGTATCCGAAAACCTACATGGCGAGGAACTCATCTCTATTAGTTTATTGTTAAACAAACAAAAAACAAGCTGGTGAGAAGGAAAGGAAATAACAGCTTTCTTCTGTGTTCGATCTCCACCCTACAAGGAGAAGTGTGTATTTGGTAATGCTAGGGCAAAACAATAATAGTGTTTCGCACAAAGCTTTAGGATGCAGAGCAAACACTGTTGTCGCTCTGGTGCAAACTGGCATGTGAGAAGTAGTTACTTTTACTTGGTGCGTTTTAACCCTGTGAGCAGGTGGATACAAATCTGAAGCCTGAAAAGAACCCAAGGTGAGAGAAAAGAGATCCGAGGCCATTAGAAATGAGGTGGTGGGTCTGGTCGTCAAAGGCAGTGAATTCATTTTAGGTAAATGCATAGATTCGGAAGGAAAACTGGGGCTGTGCTGAGCAGATCACTGTAACAAAAATAATGATCATTGTCGTATTTTTATGCAGACCTTTTTAAATAGACTTTTCCTTGAAGACAGTGCTGGTGTTTATTCATCCCCGTACCCCAGCACAGAGCACAGCATTTGCACAACTTGATACGTGTCTGAAGAAGGAAACTGCTGCTGACGGACGTTACAGGCAATGTTTAAAGGCAGAACAACTGTGTAAGGTGCCCCACCATCTCCTTCTGTGTCCTGGGTCCCAGTATTCAGTTCTGAGAAGAGCTAAATAATATTCTAAACAAAGGCCAATATCAGAAAACAAAATAATGGCTGCCTGCAAAAAGGAAAATTATAATCAGGACTGTTGTTCAAGCAATGCTAGAAAATTATGCCCAGCCGAGTAGACAACTTAAGCACCTAAGGCAGAATGAAAGTTTCTCTCTTGTCATTAAGTCCTCTATTCAATTACCATTTATCGGGGTAATTAAACACTGGAAAGTGATGCCAGGCTAATTGTTAGATTATGATAATTACATGTCTTTGCTATGCTACAGCTGATCAAAATAAGATGTGGTCCCGTGCACTTAGCTAAAGCTGCTCTGTAATCGTCAGACTTTCGTAGAGCGCTAGGCCATTTATTACTAATTCATTACAAATCAGGCGGAGAAGCTTATTATTTGTAATGCTTCTTTTCTCCCCCCACACACAGTCTCCTGGAACAAGCCTCCCAAAAGGTTAAGCACAAACTGTCGCCTCTCATTGGCCCGTTTCCATCCCAATTACACAGCTGAGCAGCATTAGGTGCCTCTGTTTGAGAGGGTTCATCAGCCTGCTTCACAAAATCCTGCAACCGCCCATCACATTGGCAGCAACATCTACCGCTCCCTTTCAGCCTCCGCCAACCACTGTTCTGCTCTGAGCTGTGTCCCAGCAACCACGAGCTGGCAGTCCAGACGGTGTTTTGGGTCTGAGGCTCCCTTCTGCTCGGGTCAGGCCTAGCCCAGGCTGGGATATGCCCAGGGTTTGGTCCAGCCAGCAGGAGGCATGGGGAGTACAGACTGCGCCCCCTCCTACTGGGACGTCTGGTCTCTGCTCCTCAAGCCAGGGTCAGGAGAAGAGAGCAGCTTTCTCAGGAGCCGACCAGAGTCACCTCAAAATGACCAAATGGGATCCTTGTAGGAGTAGAATGGGACCAATCCATTGTCTGGGGCTTCCCGGGGAGGTGAGAAAGCTGTCCTTCCGTCCCTCTACTGAACACTCCGGGTCACCGTTAGAAGATGGGAAGGCAAACGGGATTTGAGATTTGAGATTTTCCCCCCTCGTACTTGGGCATGATTATTGACTGAATATTTGTACCTCCCCCCACCTCCCACCGAAACTCGTAAGTCGAATCTCCAACCTCCAATGTGAGTGACTGTATTTAAAGACAGGGCCTTACCGGGGTAATTAAGGTTATGTAAGGTCATAAGGTGGAGCCTTGACCCAATGGGATTATCGTCCTAAAACCAGTGCCTCCTCCCACCTCTCCTCTGCCCCCTTCCCTTTATGTGCCTCTGCAAGCCGGGAGGAGAGCTCTTACCAGAAACCGACCCTTTTAGACCTAGATCTGGGACTTCCAGCCTCCAGAAGTACGAGAATAAATTTCTGCTGCCAACAACTGCCAACAAGTATCTGGTGTTCTGTTATGGCAGCCTGAGCAAACGAATATGGGTAGTTTAACATTTAATTACTGGAAAAGTTTGGGGTGGGGCGGCATTGAATTATATCATGGGCAGAGACTTCAGAAACAGACACACACGCAAAACTGATGTAGAACAAGGTAACCAGGGCTGGGAAGGGAGGGCACGGGAGAGGGGAGAGAGTAGAAGGGAGCCCATGCTGGCGCCCCTCACAATACCCTGCATGTGGGAGACACCCAGTATCCATCTGCCGTTCTGAGCAAATGGCTGGTCTGAGGGAGGAAGGCACCTTATTTTCCTAAGTAAGGATAGTTTCACCTCTTAAATTAACTCATGGCACCATGAAAACGACTGTATTATCACCCAGCAACGGTGTTATCTCACTGTTTCAGCAAGGTTTTCACCCAAAGATAGAATGAAGGGTGTTACAGAGAAGTCACAGGCTCTATTTTACCCTTCCTCGACCCTGAAAATTAAAACAGAATATGCCACCGCCTTTCAAAAATCATATTAAGTGCATTCTGGGGACAAAACAAACCACGAGGTACCTTTGTTAACACCAGAATACATAAAACTGTCATTTTATGCACACATTTACTGGTGGCCTGTGGCTTAAGACAGGGGAGCTGGGGGAACAAAGGTACTTTGGTTCATCACATAAAAATGGTTTTGCACTACTTAGTATTATTATTTCCTCCCACACTCATTAAAAGGATATTCATTCATACAGCTGGATCCTCTATTTACTTTTATAGCCTGGACCACAGAAAGATATATGCAAGAATAATGCAATCATAAAAAATAAGAAACTAATTGCTCTATCCCAAGGAAACATAAGGGGGAGAAAGAAATAAACAATTCACCATTTATTTCTCAGAAATAAATCTCGGCACTTTAGGGGATTCTCAAGAGCTATAATATCTCTGCCTACTTAAATGCTTGTCTATCTCAATGTCAGAGAATATAGTTGTTGTCTCTCCCCTTCCCCTTTCATTTTAATAAGCTCGCTTTCAAAATGTCTACCTTGGAAGAGAACTACAGTTCAAAGCAAACGCACATGACCCTCCTCTTGAACTTTCAGAATGTTTGGTCCTGCTGTAATCTCTGAATCAGCCGCTCGCGGGGACTGTGAAGTTTCAGAGGGATGGTTAATGCCAAGACACAAAGATGATGAACTAAGAGGGTGATAACGGGCACTTCATGCTGGGTGACAACTCAGCATCGCAAGCCTTGAGAGGACAGGGTCACCACTGGCTTTCTTCAGCACTCTGCAGTACAATCCCAGATCCCCAAGTTCCTTTGACACGCACATTAACATTTTATTGCCCTTCAAACTGTTCAAGTCCAAAAGAGACAGAGAATGTGAGTTGCGGGTAAGTTACAAACTCGGAGGGAGGAGGAGCGGGTCAGAGAAACAACAAAGCAGGTAGGAAACGCACAGGGGCTCTGAGATGAGCCTGGGACTCAGCCCAGAATCTGTATCTAGTGTGAGGACAAACGGCATGAGGTCTCGCTGAGCAGTCGACTTACGAAAACGGGACGATTTCATTTATCCATGTTTTAATTCAACGTACACGCACCTACTCTGTGCATGCTGGATATTTCATTAAAATCAGAAGCCATTTTATGTTCTAAAAGGAGCTTCAATTTTTTTTTTTTTCTTCCCATTCCACAAACACTCATATACTTTCCAACCCTCTCAGTGGGAAGAAGGGGTGAAGGCAAACCGGGAATTCATGTTGGTACACTCCGCATTTGCTGTCTCAGAACACTCTGTAGCTGAGAAAAGATTGGTAACAGCTAAGACCCACCCAAGGATGTTTTAAGAATCCAGCCATTAAATGAAAAGCCTAAGTGTTGGTCACTGAAAGTGCTGGTTACTATGGTTTTGTGAATACAACTAGAGAAAGGAACATAAAACATACGCCGGCCAAGGGGGCAGCTTAGAAGCATAGTCTTCAAGGCTAATGGAAAGCGCCCCGACTGTCACAGCTGTTCAGCCCACCCTGAAATTCAAGGTTGGAGGGGAGGCTCTCAGGCTGCAGAAATGCCTTTTCCTTCTGCTAGCAGGGGCAGTGAGGCTGTGGAGCACTGTGTATACCACACAATTGGGGGGACATCGTCTGAGGCTTACACACACCTCCACAGGGTTTTGAATCTTAAGAAGTTACCAAGAACTCTGAGCCACCACAGGAAATGAACTGAAAATTAAGGGATTATGGGGAAAATAAAAAAATTTTCTAAAAATTTTTTTTTTAGTTTAAATACGAGTTTCTAGGATATAAGCTGAAGGAATAAACTTATGTATGCCTTGCAGCGCTTCCTAGTAGCATAGTAAATGTAGTTTTGTCTATTTTTTTTAAGTCAGGGTGGTGGCCTCAAGATATAATTGATATCTCAAAAGACACCAGGATGTTTGGAAGTATATGGAAACAAAATACTGCCATTCTCTGTTAGACGATTACAATATTTAAAAATTTCTATCACATGAGAGGGAATTTTGTTGGTTCTAAGAACTAGAAAAATTTATAGGGAAACTCAAATTTAGACACATCACTCCTTTTTTTTTCCCTAAATGGCATATTGCAAGCCAGCATCCCCAAGCACTCACGGTATTAAAAAGTGGCATTCTCAGCACTGTATTTACAACTAAATATTTATGTACACGATTGAATCTATGAACTCCTCCCACATAAAACTTTCTATAATTGGTTTTGACTCAACCAACCATGATCAGGCTACGAGAGTCAAGAGAGACCAAATCTTAACTCACCTCTCCTTAAAAACACCAAGTTTTGCCTTTGTATTCCTAGACACTACTCCTATTTACTAGGCTTAACCTATAGTAATCACGAATTCCTTAATTCACAGAGCGTGCAAGATGTAGGCTTGTAAGGAGATGGCCTCTGGTTCTCCCTTGGCACACAACAGTCAAAGATAATTTCACAAGAACACGGCTGCTGCATCAAGATGATAGAGATACACACCAGTGGAAGGGACTTTGAGGCACCATCTCTTCTAGCTGTTTCCTTTCAGGACTGTTAATTATCCAGTCTCTTTTTAAAAAAATCTCCAGGGAGAGTTTGAGTCTTAAATAGCAGCTCTTCCTAGGACCTGTAGATGTCATTCAAAATTCAATGCATAAAGAAATTCTCTACTCTGGGGCACCCGGCTTTCCAGTGTTGATCAGAGCATTTTCCTCACCCCTACCTTGTAAGAAGATTTAAAAGAAAAATAGAGGAAATTTAGCTCAAGTTTGCCGAGGAAAGTCAAGCTGATTGTATTATTGACTGCCTACTGCATTAGTAATTTCCAACTGAATTACCAACTGTTTGCCCGCATTATATTGCTATTGTTCGATACCATTTTCATTGCCCTAATGAAACAAAGCTATATAATATAACCATAAAGTACTGATTACAGTTAACCATAATGGAAGAGAGCTAAGGAAAGACCTATTTTTAAAATATGCACAGAAAAAGATAAGAAATGCTGATCCTCAACAGACATTTTTTTTTTTAAACTCTTTTTGGCTTTCTGGATTGAGATCAAAACAACACTGACAAATTAATTCTTCTTTCTTTTCCAACAATACAGATGGTATTTCCCCTAAAATAGAATTTCTAGAAGATTTCCCAAAGAGCGAAAGTTCTCTAGGTGCTAAAAAAAAAAAAAAAAAAAAAAAAAAAAAGTAACATCTTGAATTTTACACATATCTTAACAAGTACCTACTTCAAACCAGAGTATTCCCTAATATCACAAAAGAGGTTATCCAAATTTTCCCTGGAGTGCAGATTTTCTCCCCGTCTATAGGTGAGCTCTTCGGAGAAGTGCCATTCTGAAACCAGAAGGGTGTTTTTTATTCAGCCAGCAACACAGATGATTGGGGTGCAGTGCTGGGCTGAAGCGGCCCGAGTGAGACAGCAAATTCATGGCTGAGATTTCTGCCTTTTAGCAAAGGCACTGAAGGTTACTTGGCAGCCCCTTGTACACCCAGCTCCTTTCCCAAAGACAGAAACAGTAAACCAAGAGTTGGAGGCAACACGAAGAAACGGTAGAGAAAATTCTTGGATGTTGCTGATTATATTATGACTCCAAGCTGTAGTGTCAGACACTTGCTCCCTTCTGATATTTGTGCCAGAGCTACCAAACCCCATACCCCACCCCACCCCACCCCCAGGATGGAGAGTAACTGGTATAATGGGAAAGAGAGCCCACCGTTGTCACTCCCTAAGGATTCCTTGACTCCAGCTGGTGACGGTGAATGAAGTTACTGTGTGGTGCTGTAGGGACAGATGATCTGTGACTGTCTGGGTCCCAGACACCCAGGCATTCCACATCTGATTAACCTTTCCCGCCGTTTCTCTAGTGGATAGGGTGTAAACATACACTGGAGTACATTGGAAATGCCTGCATGTAAGTTTCTTTTTAATTTTTTTTATTTTTTAAAGATTTTATTTATTTATTTGACAGGGATCACAAGCAGGCAGAGAGGCAGGCAGAGAGAGGAAGGGAAGCAGGCTCCCAGCTGAGCAGAGAGCCCAATGTGGGGCTCGATCCCAGGACCCTGGGATCATGACCTGAGCTGAAGGCATACTGAGCCACCCAGGCGCCCCTGCATGTCAGTTTCTTGACGACAAACCCCGGTCCCGGAACAGACCTTTGTACTTGTGCAACAATGAGCAACAGTGATGACAAGGCCATCCGTGTGGACACACCATGCTGAGTTCTACAGACCGTATTTGATACACTGATATGATTTCCGCAGTTCAGAGTAGCTACCTCAATGTTAAATTTACTTGCGTTTTCGAGTTCCGGCACCGCGGACAAAAAGGCAAAAACCAAGCCAAGGTGATATCTGCGAGACCTCTTTCCATAATGTGTATTGCTTGAAAGATGGAAGAGAACCTGCATTTATCTTTCCCTATTACAGTGCTAATTTATGCAAGTTCATTTGCCTTTTGCGTCTATCGATTGGATTCTTGTCTCATCCCCTGCATCGCTGACTAAACAATAATGCAAAGCCAGACAAAATTTGTACAGATTTTTATATGCTCTTACCTCTACAGCCTATTTAAAAGTTTGCATAAGCCAAACAGTGCAAGTGGAAATTACGGGTGACATGAAAAAGTTTTTCACTTCCTCGCATCCAAAAGAGAGTTCCGCGACAATGAGAACACTCAGTGGTAGAACTTCTCTTTGCACTTTTAAGCAGTCATGTCTGAACATTTGAAAAGAATCCTGTGCTGTAGGCACGCTCAAGTTAAAATAGAAGCACAATTTGAGATTACAGATTATAAAACCAGTAAGCACAGCTGCTATATGCAGTGCAGGAATGGCTCTCCTTTTCCATATCCATTTGTGGAAGACAGTCAAACCCCGAAGGAAAATAGCCTTTACTGCAAAAACTAGCAAAAGGGCTAAATCCCAGGAGGAATGATTTTCAGACATAATCTGCCACCTATCTGCTCCCAGTCTCAAATAATGCTTTTATTTAGTGCTTCATTCTGGAGGGGGGGAAAAATCTATCTATCTATCTATCTATCTATCTATCTATCCCTTACGGCATACTTTCCAATATTTTATTATTTAAATGCTTTCTGTTTATGGGTTCAAGTAAACAAGTCTAATTTTAGTCTTGGGACTAATGATAAAATAGCTTATTTAAATATAAAGTGATCCAAAAGCTGTTGATAAGACAGGAAAGTACAAAAGTTGCCCTTACAAGATACGAGATTTTTAAAACCCGAAGAGTATTTTAATCCAACAAAGCACTCATGTGCCCTACTGAAGGATTTCTAACTATTTCCTCTTGTTACCACTTCGCTAATTTACTCATGTCCGAAAAGGGGGAGAGAGAAAGGAAATGTGGAAGTCCAGTGAGAGTCTGCTCTCCTCCTCCTCTGGGGTGATTACTGGCCCCGGGTTCGACAATGGAGAAATCACAAGATGCTTCGACTCTGAACAGGGAAACTCTTCAGTTTATTGAGCATTCTAGAATTGCTCAGGCAGGGATATTTGACAGGGGCAGAGGGACACCTGGCAGGTGTGGAGTTCAGCCACCTAGACCTCTCTAAGGATGGTTGCAAATCGTACAAGATGTCCAGAAACACTAATAGGCATTCTCTGAACCACTTGGGAGGTGTCACTAATAAAAAGTGGAAATCAGAGTGGAAGGAAATTTTCATTTCTAATCCTCCTTGTGGCACCTGGCTTTTTCAGCACATATGGTTTGTAAAGTTTGCTAATGTCTGGTGGTTATCAAGGAAATCAGTGTTGATTAAAGATATTTCAACTTTATCTTCATTTTCCAGACATTGCAGGCATCTATCTGATAATGGAGAAGAAACAACTATCTTACTGGTGTGGTAGGCAGCACAGGAAAGAAGTCAAGAGAAAGAGGATAGAGAGCCATCTGCCTAGCTTCAGATCTGGGCTCTGTTACTACTGAATGTGCAACCTTGGCAAGCAACTTTACCTTTCTATGCCTCAGTTTCCTCAACTGTAACATTGGAATAACAACAGACCTCACTCTTAGGACATTATTTAGGATTACGTGAATAAATTATAAGAGTAAACCAGGATGGAATGGGAAGCACTTAGTCCTTGGCAAATAGTACAGGTAAGAGGAATATGGACAATTATATTATCTCCCTAACTAGTATTTTTTGACTAAAGACAAAGAAGTTTTCTACTTTGAACAGTATCTTAAGAACCTCCAAAATCTTTAGAAATAAAAATTCTGATGATCATTGCAACACCTCAAGTAGGTGAAGTGTTGGTATAACAAATTTTCGTGGAAGTAATGAAAAATGGCTTCTGATAAGTTTATAGAAATGGGGAAAGAGAATATGCTGGCTCTTTGGACAGGCTGCTTCAGAGTATGTAAACGCAGAGAAGGGGCTTTTCTAAGTGTGCTGGGGATATAAATACACTCAGTAAAGGTGGGCAGTTGCCTTTGTAGTAGGAGTTCTGGGACACAAAAGCCACCTTTAAACAAAAATGCCTTCCCTAAAGTAAATTTCAGTTCTTAAATCTGTGCAGTGTTCTTTTGCCTGGAAGGGAACTCATTCTTGCCAGCTAATGCATTAACATACTGTCATTTCCCTGACTCATTAATACTTGTCACCTAGCAGAGTTGAGACCCCTGAGAGATGAAGGCACATGATGGGTAAATTCTGACGAGAAAGAGTAAGTGGTCTTCAGGGTCAGGAGAAGAGGCTTCAGGAAAGGGACCCCAGGCAGAATGACTGAAGCGCAAGGTGAGATCCTAGAGAAATACTTGAGAATTCCCAGTTCTGCTGAGGTTCAGCTCAACTGATGAAGTATCATCAAAATGCATTAGAATAAATGACATTTCTCCAGAAGGTCTATTTTAACTTAAACTTGAAAATTACACTTCACTTGAGCAATATGATATTAGACTGACCTTCCATCTTTTCTTAATTTGATTGACTTTTCACATATTTATGCCTGCTTCTTTCAGTTAATTAATTAATTCGTCCAATGCATTGATTGCTTCCCTGTAACGCAGGTGCTGTACTTGAAGATAAAGAAACAAAAATGAACCAAGACAGAGTCCCAGGCTACAAAAACTGACAATCTAGCAGGGGAGACAGGCACACAAATAAATCACCGCAATAAAATGCGTTCGAAGAGAAATTTTTACCAAATGCTATGGAAAATAGGAAACAGCAACAGACTCTGAAAGAGTTCAGGAAGACCTCATAAGGGAGCCAGGTCTTCGAAGATGAACAGAATTATCCCCAGAGAAGGGGAAGGAATGGGCTTTCCAGGCAAGGGTGATGGCTGAAAGCCAGAAGGCTTGAAAGCAAGGAGCTTGCTGAGAGGGCAAACGAGGCTGCGCAGGGAGGTGAAAACTATTTTGAGAACGGAGCTGGGCGGGCAAATGAGAACCAAAGAAGACTTCTAAGGTGTAGAACATAATTGGATTTGCACTTTTATTTATCTTATTTTTAATTTTTATTTTTTTATTTTTATTTATTTATTTATTAAAAGATTTTATTTGTTTATTTGACAGACAGAGATCACAAGTAGACAGAGAGGCAGAGAGTGAGAGAGAGAGAGAGAGAGAGAGAGAAGCAGGCTCCCTGCTGAGCAGAGAGCCCAATGTGGGACTCGATCCCAGGACCCTGAGATCATGACCTGAGCCGAAGGCAGCGGCTTAACCCACTGAGCCACCCAGGCGCCCTATTTTTATTTTTTGTTTAAACACTCATCTATGCGAGAAAGAGCATGTGCTGGGCGAGGGGCAAAGGGAGAGAATCCAAGCAGACTCCCTGCTGAGCCCAGAGGCTCAATCGCAGGTCCCATGAGATCATAACCTGAGCTGAAACCAAGAGTCAGATACTCTCAACCAACTGAACCACCCAGGTGTCCCTGGATTTGTATTTTTTTTTTAAATATTTTATTCATTTATTTGACAGAGATCACAAGGAGGCAGAGAGGCAGGCAGAGAGAGAGGAGGAAGCAGGCTCCCCATGGAGCAGAGAGTCCGATGCGGGGCTCGATCCCAGGACCCTGAGATCATGACCTGAGCCGAAGGCAGAGGCTTTAACCCACTGAGCCACCCAGACGCTCCTGGATTTGTATTTTTAATTGATGATTTTCTTAGTCCTGGAGGAGACACACTGGGTGGGAAGAAAGCCTAGAGAGAGAAGATCACAAGGACTCTACTGCAACAGACCAGGAAGACATAGGCACAGAGAGGTCAGCCTGCTGCTGAGGACTGTCTGTGACAACAAACTTCACCTACTCTCCCATTCAGCCACGATTTGCAGAGACTCTACTCTGCGCAAGGTACTTTGTGTGGAGGAAACTAAAAAATAAGTCAGATACAAACCTCTTCACTCCAGCTTCTTATGACTGCCTCGACATGAAGAGCTTGAAGTAGGGCATTTGAGGGATTAAAAAAAAGTCACGAACAAGAGAAAAGTAACAGGCAGAAACATCAGAAGAGGGTTAAAAGCAGTTGTTAACTTTTGTTCGTTGCTTTTGCAATGCTTAGGTGTGACCAAATATGTTAGAAGTTAATGGAGAGGGGTGCCTGGGTGGCTCAGTGGGTTGAGCCTCTGCCTTCAGCTCAGGTCATGATCCTGGGGTCCTGCATCGGACTCTCTGCTCCGTGGGGAGCCTGCTTCCCCCTCTCTCTCAGTGCCTCTCTGCCTACTTATGATCTCTCTCTCTGTAAAATAAATAATAGGTAAAGTCTTTAAAAAAAAAAAAAAAGAAGTTAATGGAGAGCAGCCAGAAGAACAATGAATGCGAAGTTAAAAGATCTGGGTTTAAATATAGTCTTTGCTTTAAATATGGTGTGACTCGGGCAGGTTACTTAATCTCTTTGTACCTTCACAAGTGGAAAACTAGATGTCCTCAAGGTTCTACAATGCTATTTCAGAATGCAGAAGAGCTGGTATTCGAATTATTTCAGAAACTGAATGCCAAGACTTGGTAGAATGCTAAGATTTCACCCAATTCCACTCTAGGTTTCCATTCATTATACCATTTCAGTGGTGTGAGGAACAGCTTTAACTGCACACTCAAAACTGGTACAGCACCTCGCACCCAGGGACCCAAGGAGGTCATGATGATTGCGTATCCTGTGTCTAGCACGGAAAGTTGCGAAAGACAAGAATATGGCCAAAATCATGAAAAGGATTCCATTCTTCCTACACAGAAAGTGGCAGAACTTGAGATCATCTAGGTGGTAACAAATGATAAAACGTCCCCAATGAAAAAAGCTAAAAGGGAGGCTACATTTACGGTTTATCACAAGATTGTTTTCCCCCCACACCTGCTTTCAACCCTACCAAGGGCCCAAGCTGCACAACAGGAAATGGCAAGCATCGTGACGAGAAAAATCGGTGAAGTCACCATTTAGAAATCCCCTCCACCAGGCATCTTCTGAACTGTTTCGTGGATTCTCATAACATCTAAAGTCCTTGAGGAACTCTCTGGGTTCCAACATCCCGGTTACAGGGATATAAATACATAACGTGCACTTCATCAAAATTGTTTTACACCTGTTCCCTCCTACTAAAAACGATAGAAAAAAACCATGCATATTACCCTCTCTGGACAGATAAAACTTCTTCTCTTCCAAAGTCTTTTGGAAGGTAATTAGGTGGCTTAAGTGCGGGAGTAATTTAAGATTTTGTCTCTCTCCAAAACTGTTGACAATATGTTAAGCAGATGGAGGTCATTTCTTTTATTTCTCTAACTTTCCCTTTTGGCTCTCTGATGAAGGATATGCTGACATAAATGTTTTGTTGTTATGCATGGTAGATAGACCTGCAGGTCCCAGAGGTGAGGCAAATCATGTCCTTTCAAATGATCTGTTATTTTTGGCAATAAATTTGGATTACCTATGACAGAAAGCCTTGAAATACTTTATAGGCCTCAACTTTAGTATGAGGAGGAAGGAGGGAGCTTATGAGAGAGGGGAAGGGATGTGCCAAACAGAAATGGTTTTTGGTCGTTTTGATTCACCAAAACAAAATGGCCCTCAGGCACGCTGGGACCTCTGTATGTTTGAGTTTAGGATTCCGAAGGCAAAGTTCTTGGCTTCTCTAGATGACAGCAACGTCTTCACTTCCTGAAAACCTGTGCTATCAGCTTAATGGTGACTTGATTTAAATTAAGTCACAGGCCTTGGACTGGGAACTGCCCTCTGCCATTCTCCTGCTCGTCTTCTTCCTAAACTAGTTCTGCTGACTAAGTATTTTCCCCCTGATGTCTTTAAGCATGTTCAAAGTGGTAATTCATACATAATACTCATGACAGCCCATTGCTTGAAAGTCTTGCTCAGTAACTCAATTTTTTTTCGACTTTTGCTCCTTAAATTTTGCTTCTAATTGATAAAAGCATGAAAGACTGAGCAATTAGAGGGCTAAGGGTGAAAACGAGGGCAATGAATGTATGTGGTTCATCTACTAAATCCTCCAACAAAGTACTCATTATTTCACATGAACTGGACTCTGTTTTGTAGGACACACTGGGGGTGTTTAGAATTCTAAAATTATATACTTTTGCTGAGGTCAACCAGAGACCACGCAAACCAACCCGGATAAGAGAGTTTTGCTTATATGTCGCAACTCATAAGTAACATTTAAAAAGCCATGATGCTTTTTCATTTGTTCCTTTTCTTAATGGCACAAAGGTAATCTGGAGGCTTTTCATTTTCTTTAGACAACTGCAGGAAACCCAGAGTGGTCTTGGCATTTGATCCCTCAGGGTTAATCCCTGGGGGAGTCAGAAACTCTCTTCACAGTGCGTAGAGGACCACACTACTCTATCGCATAAAAGCTATAGATCTCACCAACACGGAAAACCTTAGATATAGTTTATTAGACTATTAAAAGTTTATGACATCACCTCTCTACTCTCTGGTGTTCATCAATAACCCCCCATTGATCTCTATAGGAATCTCAATGTAGCCTCTTGTACAGTAATACCTATGTGTTCAAACGTCAAAGACCCATTTACTTCACATGTGTAATTTGCCCACTTATTCCTGCTGAGATAATACTCCTGGTTTAATTGCCCATAGAGCAACTGGATAAATCAGCTACTTTGGTTTATATTAGCTGTCTCTGCATATGTGTAAAACAAAAAAACCAAACCAAAACAAAGCAAAAAAAACAACAAAAAAAACCCCACGCAAGATTGTTCAAGATATAAACTGCAAAAATGAATCACAAGTAAATCCAGCAAGTACTTCTAAATTTTGCAAAATATAAGAAAAAGGAACCTTAAAAATACATTCAGAGATATCAACTACTGTTTTGGAGGTGCAGAATAAATACATGAAAATCATATTGCATATATATAATCAATATGTTTATATTTACAGATTTATTTACATAGGAAGAATGATGGTGAATGAATTAATGAATTCACTTATTCAAATTTCACTTATTTAAAATGAAAGCTTAAGTGAATGAATAAATATAGGCATAAAGAAACTATATAAATTACCAAAGCCTGGATCCGTGTAAGAAATGCCAGACTCATGAAGCTGACATTTGCTTGTAAAAATTGCTTCAATTTTTGGGAATCCTCATTTTCATTTAATGATCAGAACTATGATGAAAGAAAAATCTCTTCATATAAAACAAATGATCGTCTCCTTATATGTTAAACCCTTAAAGAATCATTTTCTCATTGATCATCCCTGTTAGAGTCATTAGCTAAACACAAGAACTGGAAGGCATACACACGAGATAACGCATGAACACCCAGATATGCACGCAAAGACCTAACTCAAAAACATAAGATTAATATTTTAATAAAACACCTTAGTCTTTCAAATAACCAAAAAAGAATGCTTGCCTGATTTCCCTTTATTCTTTCTTAAACAATTTACATGAATGTTGTATCCTTATATAAGAATAACAAGTTTCATAATTATTTTTTTTTAATGTTTTAAAAAATTTGTTTGAGAGAAAGAGAGACAAGCAGAGGGAGTGGCAGGGAGAGGGAGAAGCAGGTCACCCCCTGAGCAGGGAGCCCAAAGTGGGACTCGATCCAAGGACCCTGAGATTATGACCTGAGCCAAAGGCAGGTGCTTAATACACTGAGCCACCCGGGCACCCCAAGTCTCACAAAGTTGTTTTTTTTTTTTTTTAAATATTTTATTTATTTATTTGACAGAGAGAAATCGCAAGTAGATGGAGAGGCAGGCAGAGAGAGAGAGAGAGGGAAGCAGGCTCCCTGCTGAGCAGAGAGCCCGACGCGGGACTTGATCCCAGGACCCTGAGATCATGATCCGAGCCGAAGGCAGCGGCTCAACCCACTGAGCCACCCAGACGCCCCAATCTCACAAAGTTTTAAAATAAATCTCTATTTCATCTTCTGGCTTCATTCTGAAGATGCTTTACTTCTAAATGATAATATAGCATTTTAATTAGATATTGAAATAAATAGTAAATAGTCAACTATAAAATCTTGCAGCATAGTTGTATTCTGGACTGAGTTCTAAAACTGGGAGAATGCTCAATTAGAAAGATATGGAGGCTATTTTGGACATAGTAGATAATAAAAGAATTGCTAAGAGGCATTGTATTTTCGGGGGTGATGGTGGACTCAGTTGGTAGAGCGTGCGACTCAATCTCAGGGTAGTAAGTTCAAACCCCATATTGGGTGTGGAGATCACTTAAAAAAAAATTAAATGAAATCTTTTAAAAAAGAAAAAGACATGGCTTTTCTGATTAAAAAACTTCAAGAATCTAGTAAATTCAGACAATGACCAGGCTAATATACTCAGCAAATCTTCAGAGAGCCTCGGTCATTCAGTTGTTTAAGCTTCTGTCTGAGGCTCAGGTCATGATTCCAGGGCCCTGTGTCTGCTTCCCACTAGACTCTCAGCAGGGAGTCTACTTCTCCCTCTCTCTCTCCCCCCACCACTGCTCATGGTCCCGGTCTCTCTCTCTCTCTCAAATAAATAAATAAAATCTTTAAAATAATATGAAAATGTATTATGCCAAATGGGTTTTATGTCATTCTTTTTTTTTTTTTTTAAAGATTTTATTTATTTGACAGATAGAGATCACAAGTAGACAGAGAGGCAGGCAGAGAGAAAGAGGGGAAGAAGCAGGCTCCCTCTACAGAAAGCCTGATGTGGGGCTTGATCCCAGGACCCTGGGAACATGACCTGAGCCGAAGGCAGAGGCTTTAACCCACTGAGCCACCCAGGGACCCCTATGTCATTCTTATTTAAGTTAAGGTTTAAAATCTGCTAGGCCTATTACATGTGGGAGTCTTATGTACTGCATTGACATGCATTTTACATAGGATACAAACTCTATAAATTGAGTTCCACAAGTGCATAAGTACAGAAACAAATGGAAACCTATTTATAGGTAATTGATTTCATGATTTTTGGAGCTATTGACTACGGGATTTTAAAACGGCACTAGCAATGAGGGCTGCCAAGTTTCCACTTTTGAAAATTTCAATACCTTGTGGTCTCCATTTAAAATAAACAAGAACTCACAAACTCAAGCAATTCCAGAGATGAAAGGCAGACCCTAATGACAGCAGGTAGAGCAGAGCAGGTATTACTGAAAACCTGTTGATATGATTCAAGGGTCTTCAAGGCCATGTGATGCTAAAGGCCCCACACACGAAATCAGCAGAGGTCTAACCTGGTTAATTGTCTCCCCTGACTGGGACAGTTTTGATTAGAACTATAATCAGCTCTCAGCAGACTGTAGGCAAAAATGCCAGCTGAAGGGTGTGTGTGTGTGTGTGTGTGTGTGTGTGTGTGTCAGAGAGAGAGAGAGAGATGGGTGAACAGCTGAATGAAGGCGCAACACCATTAACCCACTCTTCAAACATTAAAGGGGTTCCAATATGAACAAAAGTAATCATTCCCTTCATAATTAGTGCAAACATTTTCCTTCTGTCACTTTGCAATTGCTTTTATACAAACTAAAGCAAATGCCAATATTCAGGCTTGTTAAATGTAAAAATGTATTCAGATCTTGCCACTGAAATTTTGAAGACTGAAAATTGAAGTCATACAATTCCATAACCCACTTTTAAGAGTTACTTTAAGACAGTTTGTGCTCCTCAATGAAAAATTATTTTAAGATTTAAAAATAGAACTTTTTCCTTCTCTGTTTCTACTTCTTTTATCTAAGTATTGATAAAAATATAGCTATATTTTTAAAATAAGATGAAGAATAGACATTTAGTCACCCAAAATGCCATGTTAAAATCAGCTCATCATTTGAAGCTCACTTTGGGATCTTCTGCTTCTTTCAATTTTAAATTAAAATGATTTCAGCCTCCCATTAGTTTTGTGCAAAGAATTTTGTACTTGGAATGGTAATTGACTCCAACTACTATTCTTATGTTAGAAACTTTTAAACCTCAAGATTTAGAAATAGAAAACTTCCAGAAGTTATTACAGCCTTAAAAGTAAAAATTTAGAGAAATTTTGTAATATGCAAATACTAACATTTTCAGTGCCCGTAATAAATATAAGGTCATTTTGTTAGAGTAAGAATATAAAATGTATTATGTATGTCTTTATTTGCTCACAAATTTATCATGTTTAGTATCTTTAGAGATGGACAGGGATAGAATAGGGCAGAAAACATTCCGGGGGGTGGGGTGGGGGAGATCGTACACCTGTTTGTAAATGTAATTTTTACTTTTTAAACTCTCTTCACATTGCGGCTATAAAAATGAGACAGTGCGAGAAAACCAGAGCGAGTGAGCAAGAAAGAGCTAAAACTAGATTAATTTAAGCTCAGCTCCATGGTCAGGGGTGGTTTTCTCTTCAGTTAATTGCTCAAAGGCACGTGATAACATTAAATGCAGATTTTCATCTACCTAGTGGTAGACAGAATCTCAAACCCTCAACCGGGAACTACAAATGTAACTGTCAGTCAGCTGATGTCAAAACCGAATGTCTTTGCCGTGGCCTTACACATCTGGTCCCCGTCAGTGTCACAGGGGTTTGCAGGATGTGGTGCTGTGGCAGGCAAGATGATTTACATGCATGGACCCAAAGCTCTCAGAGCGCCTTTAGAGGATGCGTTTCGTCTGGTGTACTTGCCATCAACAAATGATTGACTGAAATTAAACAAAACCTTATATCCTGAAACCTGAGCTGTCTCTGCTCCTCCCCTCGTTCAGATCACGAACACACTTAGTCAGCCAAGGAATTCACAAAAGACCCATGTCAACAGTCTATTAGTGAGACGGAAAAAAAAATGCCCATTAAACACCTCCATGCTTTAGCCTCTGACCTCCGTAAGCTGGTACATTTTTAAAATTCTTTGTGGGATAAGGATTTACTAACCAACCACACTGGGAACTCAGGAGCTGGTGGCCTTCAAAGCGAACCAGCATTTTCCTTGAAAATCTTTAACTGAGAGGAGAATCGTCCTACCACGTATGTAGCAGGTATTGCTTTTATCAAGTTTACTATTTAAAGTACTGCATCAGGTTAGGATGCAAAGTTCCTTACTCTCTGTCTTTAACCTCTCTGGAACAACACACACAGGCTTGTAATGTAAGGCCCCCCAAATGCCTCAGTTTCTCTGTTGTTAAAGCTCACAGTTGCGATGTGGTGATGGAGAGTGCTCTCCACTTTACTCAGCGTGAATTATTCCTTTTCACAAGCATCACAATCTGGAAAAGGAACACTCTGGTCCAGATAGCATGAACATCAATTCCGAACAACTTTAACGCACAACTATCCTGACCGGGTGCGGAAAGATTTCGGAATCCTTCCTGCAGAGAAATGCCATCTGCCGACTGGAAATGTTCCCCACTCTGCTATTGTTTGACTAACCCCACTTTAGTTTTGGTAGACCTAATATAAAACGAGAGACGTGAACGGTCACTTCACCTTAGAGCCCTTAACTGAAAACGAATTAGGGACCCAGTGACCAGCTACAGGTTTCTAGTCCCCGCGAGGAGGCCGAGTATGAGCTCTCGGGTGGGGAGTGTGCCGTTGGGCTCCTAACAGAAGGTGTCCATATTTACAACCTCAAGTTAATTTAACCTCCCCTAACTAGGGTGTGACATCTATTTTTATCCCAGGGCTCTAGGCCATTTCCCACATACTTCTTCTCCAACATGCCGAAACTTGTTTAAGCAGTGAAGGAAGGAAGGAAGGAAGGAAGGAAGGAAGCGGTGACTGTTCAGGTCACATCAGGGCAGGGCGCATCAGCTCCTGAAGAAGCCAGCTGTTCCCGCACTGTCATCTCTCCAAGTGGGCTTGTTTGAACAAAGCAGTGGGCCACAGTGCTTTCCGTCTAGGTAGAGAGGTAAAAAGTGGCATGTGTTGCAGCCAGCCCACAGAAGCAAGATCTTTTCAGATCTTGCAAAGCCTCCAGAGAGCTGAAAAATATTCCATTTTAAGACGAGTTGTTCTGACACCACACGCTGCTGCAAGTGTGCCAGTGGCCGGGCTCCTCGCCTGTGGCAGGTGAACAAGCTACTCGTGTCCCAGCAAATCAGTCTGGTCTCACTGCTGCTCCAGACATGGGGGTGAGGAGGGGGGTGGGGGTCGGGGTGGAGGCGTGCTGATCCCTCACGGTCGTCGCTTCCTCACGGCTCCCCTTCTATCCACAAGAGCGCCTGTCTGCTCTAGCTTTCCCCGGGTCCGTGCCAGCCCAGCAAGAACTCTGGGGTTTGAAAATCCACTTCCTTGAAAACAAATGCTACCTGTGGCTCGCAGAGCTTCCCAAGAATCTGCAGGACCCTGAATGGGCAGTGGCTCGGCCCTCGTATACTGTTTCCTTCACGCTCACGGTGGATTTTCAGTTGGGGAGACCCCTCTAAGCAGGTCAGACACTCTGCACTCTTTCCCCTTTGTCCAGGGTCCACAGGGCCCACAGATGCACAGGCCCTCCAGTCAACCTACCAGTGAACAGGTGCAATGACCTATTCAAATGCCCCTGGAAACTATCCCTCATTTTGTTCTACAACAGACAAATGTGGAAATTTTAAATTCCAAATGGAAAGAAACACATTTTTCATGACTTCCCCGTTTTGACTTTTATTGCTGACTTGTTGTGGTCTAAAGGCGTCTTCTCCCAAAGGAAGCTCATTTGCCACTTGATACTGTAGTCCATTGAGGTGACAGAAAACGGCCAAATAGTCTTTAGAGATAAAGTTATTTTACTTGGCTTCTGACCCTATCAATTCCATATTTAACTTAAAATCCCAACAGTTAACTGCTCTAAAGAGTGAAGTCTATTAATTTAAAATAGCAGCCAAAAAACCCATAGTGATCTTCTGGAATATGTCACTCTTGAGCAACAACTATATTACTTAATGTACATTAATTCATTTACTCCTTAGACAACTTTATAATGTAGCTGTTAACTCCCATTTTGCAGGTGCAGGAAAGGAGATGAAGAGAGATTCTAGATTTTGTTTAAGGTCACTGTAAATAGTGGAGCTTGGATGCAAATCCCTTTCTCTCTTGCTCCGAGTCTCCTGCCAATCCCTCTAAACCATACTGTTTTCTACTATATTTTGGCCACATTTTATTTATTCTTGGGCTTGGCTGCCAAGCAGCCTACAGCTAAATTTAATGCTTCAAGAGAGTAAGATATTACCTTTGATATATTTTTTCCCTCACTTCTTTATACTTTAAAAATTATTATTATTATTATTATAGTCTCATGTGATAAGCCTTCAGTTAGTTAATCAGAAGCCTTCACTGAATTTTCCCTACATTAGGCATTATGTTGAAGATGAGTAATAAGATGAATAAAATAATTCCCTGTGCTCACAGAATTAATCCCAGTCAGGGTGACTTGAAATTATATTTTGAAATATAAAGATGGGATCCCAAATAGATCCTTAGAGATAAGAAAAGCCTTCCTAGAGTCAAAGTTGGCACAGGAGTCATCTCCAGTTAGCAGAGGCAATCCGGGCAGGGTGGACAGCACGGGGACAGCAGAGGGCCCAGAGGGGAGAAAAAGGATGCCTGGAACACGAACTCCTTACACCTTTTGGGAAGCAGACAATAAGCCATGGTTATAAATAAATACTTTATTATAGCAATTTTGTGATGCAGAAAACAGAGTGCTGGAAAACCTTAGTGCAGGTCAGGATCATGAATTATTTGCAGAAGTCATAAGAGAAACTAAGCACTGAACTCCCTTCTGCTTCAAAACCCCATTTAAAACATTTGTTAAAGTGACCGAGTCTCTCTGTGGAAGACTAAGCGTCTTAGAAGTTTTGCTTTGTTTTGCCATTTCTGTGTTATAAGCAACAGAAACTTTTATCTCTCCTTCTACCTCATGGGAGAAAGCAACATAATTTTCATTTTTTCTTTGGAAATTGCAGGACATTATGGATATTCCAATACATTCCAGAGCTTCGTTTTCAGAAGTTTGCTTCTCATAGAAGCTCTCTAGGCATAAGTCTTGCTTTTTACCTTGAACTCAAAATATACTTTTTGGTAAATGCTCATCTGACAAATCTTTGCTCTCTGACTTAGGAAGCATCTCTTTAAGAGCCTCAAGCTCTACCGGCTAAGCGGGCTGGGTACCCCTTGCATCTCTTTCTTTAAATTTACTTCTCAAATTAACAGTGTTTCATTTTAGGACTTAACTATCCATTAAAACACATAGGATTTTGTTTATTTTATTTTATTTTATTTTTGCTTATGCATAGGACACAAAAAACCAAAATGTTTCCGGGAACAACAAAAGTCTAGAACTATGGGCAAAGGGAAGGTTAAAGTGCAGAGGGCCTTGGGGTCACCCATCCTATTCCCATAGTTTACAGCTACACATGTGACACCACCAGAGGCGGAATCACTGGGGAAGATGACCAGGTTTATTAGTGACCGAGCTCAGAGTAAAGTGTCAGGACGATGGTGCAGAAACAACTTCCTGGAGGACCGGGAGGGCTGAGGAGGTGAAGGCCCTGTGAGGTGGCTGTCCTCCTCCACAGGAAGATCATAGGTGCACTAGTGTGGGAGAAGAGTGGCCAGAATTGAGCTGTTAAGCAACGCCACAGGGCAGAGAACGTGTGGAGCTCCAAGTGTGACAGGGGAGTTGACCCACTTCCTCAGTGGGAGTACCCCCCTGGCCTTTCACGGGAGGAGATGTGGGCTGACATGGCGGTCCCTTCTCCAGGGTCCAGGGTAGTGGCCCCCACCCTGCCTGCTGCTCCAACATGCCCCAGAGCCGGCGGGACACCTGGGCTATGGGTGCTGCCAGGCATTTCCTACGCTTTCTTCTCCTGTCTCACAAACTCAAATATCCGTCCTTAGGATTGTTTAGCTACTGAAAAGGTAACAAATCTGAGTGCAGGTTTTAGCTTTTCTGGTTTCACGCTGCTTTTTGAATTAGGAAAGACGACTGTGCCCCACAGATGGCTACAAGAGCCAATAAAGAACTGCATGCAGGAATGGTCTGCTCTGTTAATCAGAAGACACAGAGACCCTTTCTGTCCCCTCCTTTAACAATCTGGATTAGAATTAAGGCAGAATGGTTTGTCAAGCTTTGTGAAGTATCTGCTTTTTGATTTTGTGGATGCTATACTCGCATTGAAGACAGAATTAAAAACAAAACAAAACAAAACAAACCCACTCAAAATGAATGTTAAAAATGGATCCAGCACCATGGAGCAAAGGATTATGGGCCCCATCCATTTGGGCTCCTTGTCTTCTATTATTGCCTGCTGACTATGTCTGCTCATAAGGGACCGTGAACCATCCATGAGTGCAAAATGGATACAGCACAAATTGATTCGGTAACATCACACAGACATGTATGAATAATGAGGTTCAGTTGCAGTCTGTCACACAGCAAGCGTATCAGTGTAACTGATTTATCGAAACTTGACTGGATAAAGTCTCATTCTTGGGAGAAGGTATCAACTGTTTCTTTATCTTTTTGGTGAAAAAAAAATTTTTTTTGAGCCAACTCAGACCCTTTGGAATGTTAAATGTAGAAAAACCTGAAACTGGCACAGAACTGACCTACTTCCTTTCTCTTAACCAAAAAGAGAGAAGGAGGAGAAAGGGGAGGAGGAGGAAGAGAAATGATACCAACATTACCAAAAAGCTTGAAGGCTCATAAGAGATGCTAATCAGGGGCGCCTGGGTGCTCAGTGGGTTGAGCCTCTGCTTTCGGCTTGGGTCATGGTCTCAGGGTCCTGGGATCGAGCCCCACATAGAGCTCTCCGCTCAGCGGGGAACTGCTTCCTCCTCTCTCTCTGCCTGCCTCTGCCTACTTGTGATCTCTCTCTCTCTGTCAAATAAATAAATAAAATCTTTAAAAAAAAAAAAAAAGGAGATGCTAATCAATTTCAGATTCCCCAAGGACAGCAGCCTCTTCAGCTCTATGGGTGTCTCGGACTGTTAGGAGAATATAGCTAAGTCATTAGAACAGGAGAAAATGTTAACCCCTCATTTAGAAATATCCTAGGATATTCAGTGAGAAAAACAAAAAGATACTCTGCATTCATTCCCCATTTGTCATGCAAATACGGTGGGGATAGGTGTCAAAACCGCAAGGGAAGGAACAGTGACCACCTCAGGCACAAGTCCAGTACCTCAGAAAACTTGCCCTGTAATCCCGTGTTTTCAGGAGGGAAATTTCAATTTCCCACACCTGCCCATTTAAATGAAAGAGGCAGGAACCAGACTACCAGACTCCCAAGGTTTCTTCCAATGCCCAGGTTCCAGAGACCTTGAAGTTTAAAAATAAAACCAAGATAGAACAAGGAACGTTAAGGTTTTCTGAAAAGAGAAAGAGACTGAATGTAAAAGCATGGGTTAAAATACCCATAATTACAACATGCAGCCCTATGCAATTGTCAGATGAAGCAAGGACAAAGTATAGAGATGTAGAGATTGAACTTGCCTCCAAGTAGAGAGAAAGCTATTCAATAGAATTCTTTAAGGGTACAAAGGTACCACTTAGCAAGTCACTGAGTTCAAGCCCCAAATAGCATCTTTGTGAAGCCAGTCGATACACCCCTAAAGAGAGGCCCTACGTGCTAGATATTAAATACAGAGAAAAAGACCCTTTCTACAAGTTGTAATCTAGGCAAGAGCGTGTGGGGGAGGAAGGTGAAGAGAGCTCCTCAGAAAGGACCTGCAACACCTCACAGATGCAGCATGGCTTCCCCCTGACTGTTGTACAAGGACAACAAAGGATCCTGTTACTACCTCTTTAAACGCAACATTCTTAAAAAAACGTGGGGGAAATTAAGCAAATTCAGCAATAACTTGATTAACATATTTAGTCACGTTGGTTCATAAAAAAATCAATTATTTAATATAGGCATTAAGTTAAAAAAAATTTTTTTTTTAAAAAAGCATCTGTAATTTATTCACTTGGCCCTAGGGATATCTTTGGAATCAAAGACAGCTTAACTGAGTTCTGAAGTTCTCACCAAATACTTGTACACGTTTTCAAAGGGCCCTGAAAGCAGTTAGACACTTTCTGCTTCAGGCTACACATTAACTAAATTCCAATGTGCCCTGCACAGAGCAACCTCTTGATCAATTATTTCCTGCAACTCTTCAGAATGTTCTTTCTGCGGAGTGTGGTGGTTAGGACCTGGGATCTGTGTAGAGATCCTGACGATGCCAGGACCCACACGCATGCACTAACAGGCACTCAGGAGCTCCTTGGTCCTGGGACACATGCAGGTGTTATTCTCACAGCAAAGAGTGAACAGTGAGAGAATTCAGAAGACACAAGGAGGACAGAGTATGTGTGTGTGTGTGTGGGGGGGAGGTTGCACAAAGAAAAAACCAGAGAGGGAGAAAGACAATGAAAGTAGAAAGTGGGGGGGGGAAAAAAAGAGGAGCACCTTCCGTCTCTATCAACAATTTCTGGATTGGGATCGTTATTTTTTGTTGAGAAATCAAGTGAACAAATGGGACAAATGCTATCCCGAGGACGTGCTATCACCATTTCAGATAGAAACTCTGTCCCACAACATACACGCACAATGCAAGAAGCCCCACATTCAAGGCCCCCAAGTGCGCACTAGGAACCAGAACTAGAGCTTCACACACAGCTAGTATGTTCTTGAGTCACTAATTTAAGTGACTTAGTGAGTTTAAGTCACTAATTCAATGGAAACACCACCCCTACCCATCTGTGCAACAGTCAAAAAGCCAAGATGACACCTGGCAAAGCATAAAGTTGTGTCCTGCTGGGAGGGACAGAATTACCCCAAATGGCAGCTTCCTATCACTGAGAAGCTCGGCCACCTGTCCAATAAGCAAACAAGTTTGTGTCCCTCTTGCCCCTGCTCCCAAACCCATTGTCTGAATGGTTCATGCCTTCTTTGCACTAAGATTCGAAAGGTTCACGAATGTGAAGTTTGTTCATGGGCAGAAAGTCAAAACCCGTGCAAAGGCCTGTACTGGAGAGAAAACACAGCTGGCTGTGAGGCAGCGGGGTCGGATTCCAGTCCCTGTTCTGTCAGTGATTTCCAGTGTGACCTTGCCCATGACCTACACTGTCCAGGGCTCCCTTTCCTTATCTGTGAAGAGAGGGTGCTGAAATGAGATGGGGGAGGGGGCAGTTGAGGGGCTCTAGTCCTACATTTTCTAATTCTAACGGAGCATACTTTTCATTTTGCTCCAAAATAAAGCCATAATCTTTCTCAAATGAGTCTGAGAAAGTTTCATTGGTCATTGCTCTAATTAATATATCACTTAATGAAAAAGCCTGTCATATCACTTAATGAAAAAGCAGATTACAAAAATAAAGTAATTTTGGTCATGTTAGCATACACACATACACATTGAGCCCTAGCTAAGAAAATCAATACCCTGGATGGTAATATTGGGGATAGTTTATTTTTATCAGCATATTTCAAAAATGTGTGTACATATATATATATATATATATGTTTTTAAAGATTTTATTTATTTATTTGACAGACAGAGATCACAAGTAGGCAGACCAGTAGGCAGAGAGTGAGGGGGAAGCAGGTTCCCTGCTGAGCAGAGAGGCCGATGCGGAACTCGATCCCAAAACCCTCAGGTTGTGACCTGAGCTGAAGGCAGAGGTTTAACCCAGGGAGCCACCCAGATGCCCCTAAAAACGTATATTTCTAATTTTCTTCAATGATAGTACATTTCTCTCATAATTAGCAAAATGTTAGAATTAAAAAGCTAAGTTACCATGCCTAGCTATTTTTAGTATATCTTCCAAGATTTTCCCAACACACATCTGTGACAGACAGGCCACGTATGTGTGAGTGTGTATAATAAATCACTGAGATTCAGTGAGGGGAACTGTTACACTTTCGAAAAAATACAAGCGACTTAAACATTTTAGAGGACAAAAAAAATTAAAACCTGGGAGAGGGCTTAGAAGAATTTGGATAATCAGCAGAGTGATAAACTCAGGATACCAAAAGAAAAAAAAAATTAAAAGCATTGCTTGAATTAATTTGGGGAAGCTCCAGCTTTAAGAATTCTCTTTTAATCAACTTACAATTCATTAAAATTGGGCTTTTCTAGATCCTTTCATATGCTCCTGTATCTTTTCTTTCCATAAAATCGACACCACTTTGCTTCCCGTGAGGATGAGCAGGATTTGCTGATGCTGATTTCAAAGGCGCCCCTAAAAATGAGGCCACCCCTGGCCACCTGTAGCAAAGCCCCAAACTGTGAGCAGGCCGCAGGTACCACCAACCCCCTCCTACCCGGTCAAGGTTAACTCTGTAGTACAGCAGCAAGGGCAGTGGGTTGAAAGCATTAAGCAAATACTTTTAAAGCTCAGGAGAACCTTGAGGAAGTTGCAATGACCATCTTTGAACTAGATGCAATGATTGCAGAGAGCGGACGATAGGAACTCCATCATGTTGAAATAGGAGGCAGGGCCTAACTCAGGCACACCTGCCCTGACCTTCTCACCCTTGGAGACTCTGGCCGGCTTCAGTTCAGCCCCAGGGCCAGCTTTACCAGCACCTTCGAAAGAAAGCCAAGAAGAGTCTCGGTCCACTCTTGTCCTTTGGGGATGTGTCTCAGCCTGTCCCTACACTCTTCATCACCTCTGCCACCACTCGGGCCCCACTATGGAGTGGGATGCAAGCTGCCTCCCCCTCAGAAAAGACTAGATCAAGTCTGTGCTCTGGCAAAGGTGGGGGTAAAAACATGGAGGTGAGGCCGCTTCAAAATCTACTGTCTGTACATCGTCAGGGGATGAGAGGGAGACATTCAGCACATAATTTTCCAGAGAAACAAAGTATCACAGGGGATTCTGGGCCCAGACGCTCTCCTTCCCTGCTGCAACTCCTTTCTCTGGGGTGCTAAACAGTTTCATTTCCTGCCTGAGCTTTCTACAGTGAACTCGAATAACTCAGCCCTCTGCCATCCTGACAGTTTAGTTAAACCCACAGAGCAGAATGTTACAAATAGAATCCCAGGCAAGAGGGGAGTTGCCCATAGGCTCAAATTAACTACCAGTCCCCATGTAGCTAACCTTCACTTATCACACAGAAAGAACTCTGAAGCAAAACCAAATCCATGAGCAAAATTCAACATACTAGGAAAGAGAAGAGGAGAAAATAAACACCTCAAGTCCATAGCTGCTGTTTCTAACTCTCCCTCCCGACTCCAGTCCTGACAGAGACTGTGTTCATAGCCATCCCTCTGCCTGGAGAGGTAAATCTGTTTTTAATGCAAAACTTCTTTCTCTCTCTCTCTCTTCTTTTTTTTTTTTTTTTTTGTCCTTGAGACCAGCTCTGAGCTCACTGAGGAAGCAAGGCCTAAGGGTTTACACCTGTGACCCAAACTTTCCATTCTGTGTGAGATTTTTTTTTTAAAGAAAAACAGTTCAAGGCAAGTTTCTGAACCACTGCTTTTCCTTGGGCCAATGGTTCCCAACAGCGACGGCAACGCTTTTTTTTTTCCTTTTTCCCAAATGTGACCTAAATTATGACTTAAAATACACCAGACTTCACCTTCACTTCCTTCCAAGTCCCTCCAAAGGCCATCTCTTCTTGCATATCTGGAAGGAGTGAACAGTTAAGCCTCTAGAAATAATGGTCGACAGTTACCTAAAATGACAACTCAAAGTCATTTCCTTCTGTTTCTTAGATCTTGCTCTGTCACAACATATGTAGAATACTAGGAGAACTGATATGGCCAGGGGTGCCTGGGTGGCTCGGTTGGTTGAGCGTCCAACTCTTGATTTTGGCTCAAGTCACAATCCCAGGGTTGTGGGATGGAGCCCTGCATCAGGCTCTGCACTGGGCATGGAGCTTTGCTTGGGATTCTCTCTCTCTCCCTCCCCACCACCCTACCTCTCTATCTTAATTAAAAAAAAAATAATAAAGAATTAATATGGCCAGATGAATACTAAAAGTGAGTCGTAGATGACTCCTACTAGAGTAGAACACCAGGTTCTCTTCTATTCCAGATACCACATAAAGATGTGGCTTTCCCTCATAAAGTGTGAGCCAATATGACAGTGAAGCCAGGATGGTGTTCATGAAATTATGGTAATTAGCTTATGGGAACTTAAGTCCAACACAAATGAAAATCAAATGAATAGGTAGCTAAATAATTAGCAGAGATTTTATTCCCAAGCGAATCCATCATAGTGGCATACATAAAAAAATGTAATGAACGATAATAAAGATCCTCTTCTTTCCATCTCTGGCTGTTCCAGTTTGTTTGCACAAATGTTACCTCATTTTAAATGTATTTTCATGGTGTCCATTAGTACATTGGGAAAAAGTGGGGGAGCACCCCCAAAGCTATATACACAATCTCAGCCAAACAGAGCCCAAGATCTTCACGAAAAAAAATACGTGAAAGTGGAACGAGCCAGGTTTCATGACTGCTGGTGTCAGACTGTGTTGTGCTGTGTGCCCCTCAACCACCCTGCCTTCCTCCCAAGTACCCCCAGCAATGCTGGCAGGAAGGTCTGTTCTCCCGCTGTCATTTCCAGCTTCCCTGACAAAGTCCGGAGTGCTAGGAGGCTAACTCACTTCGAGTCACCAGCTTCTACGTGCAGGACGTGGATTCAACCCCAGGTATTTCTGACTCCAAAGCACTTTTCGTGGCACCACGACAGTGCCTGAGGTATTTTGAAATGCCTCCCTTTGCTAAAAGAGTTCATCCTTGGCACTACCCATGTTTCACTAGGACACCAAAATTCCACTGTGGATTCGGAGACAATGAACAGCTCATAAACTGTGTTAAGCCACAGTCTGTGTCAAAGGAGCAGGTATTAAATGCTGAGTCACTGCTATGCTTTGCAGAGATAATACTTTATCCTCCCTGTCCACATATTCTAGCCAGTCAGCTAGGCTTGGAGAAAAATAACTCAAGCGGAGCTGGGTATCAAAGCCAAAGAGATAGAAACCGTTTCTCCTTCCCAAAATCCTTTCCCGCCTCCCACAGCAAGCCTCGGTGTCTGCCTATTTTCATGAATCATACACAGGAACACAGCTGATGTCACTGGGCCTAATTTGGGTGAATGGAATGCTACCCTTCCCAGCTGTGTTGCATCAGGAATATTCTTGCAAAATCAACGAAGAAAAACTTGCTTTGTGACACTCGCCTTTCCTAGTTTCTGTCACCGTCAGCGAAGTTAGGTCTCCGGCTCCTATATACCACTCCTGGGGGGTCTCCTAGAGGAGACAAGGCAAGCTCACAACCGACTACAGTGCAAGATCCATGTGGTTCTGCAAGCAAGAGGGGCAGGGCCATCGACATCTGGGGGCCGAGTATAAGGGAAGGGGCAGAAGTGTTGGCCCTTGAGGCTCGTCTTGTAAAACTGTGGCAGTCGGAGTTGGGGGAAACAGACAAGACTTTCCCAGGCCAAGAAAGATACCTAAGAAGAAATTATAGCCCTACGTTCATTGTGAAGGGGGTATGTCTGTCTCCAGTCTTTCTTTTATTCTTGTACGGCCCGGATCTCTGGCCTGCGTCCTGCTTTGGTGGAGCCTTAGTCTTAATAAGGAAAACCAATCTTTAGAAGACTACTAAGAGGTTACAGAGCAATTTACATTTAAATAGGTAATTACGGAACAAAATCGAAATATAAATCTAAAGGAATGATGATAACGGTGGAATCTGAGACAACAGGACAAGTGAGGGGCCCTCTCAGCATCCATCAAATCTGATCACTTGAGGCAGTAGTTTCAAAGTGAATCATCTAGACCTCTAACAGTATTATGAGAACTATAGGTGATACATAGAGATAGCCTTAACAAACAATGAATCATGGAATAAGAAAATGATTCCCGTATGAACCGTCTTTCAAAGTAGTCAAGGAGAAAAATCTCCGTATGGTGCTAACAGACCTTTAACAACTCTCACACTGGCTAATCTCTACTTTTGACAAAGAGAAAACAGGCCTGAGGAGTAGAGTTTCGTCTATTATGGCAAGTAATAGTATCCATGGCAAAGGGATGTTTAGGAAGACACAATTTCCACAGAAAGCTATCAGGTAAAGAAAAGATCAGGGTATATTTAAAAATATATATTAAGTAAATCCTGGCAATACATGTGCATAGCAAATGTTCTGCTGGTGGTGCAAGGAGGACCATAGTCGGGGAAACCCTGACTCATAGTCTGTTCCTAAGGCGGCTTTATCTCTTGGCTTTATTGACCGGAAGTAAAACCCAAGAGTGAGAACCAGTAGGAAAAGCCAGCACTGAGCATTAATGGCAGTGGAACCCGGAGGCAGGGTCTGGAGATGCCATCATGTTGGCTTTCCCAGGCAGAGGCAGGGAAGAGAGCTGTGACTCACTGTCCAAAGTCCTTTCTTTGCACAGCACGCCAAAAATAATCAGAAAAGTAACTAACCTATGTATGCACGCATACATCCTGACATGAACCTCAGGCTTTCGTTTTTTTTGCAGTAAATTCATAATCATGGTCTAGTCACAGGAATGAAACATTTAAATCCAGATTTTGAAATGCAACACGGCATTTTGTTCCTTTTGTGACCTATTTATGCTTCATTTAATGCTCAACACCACTGACATCTTTGTAGAACTGATTACACACAAAGCTGTATAACTTTCTTTTTTAAAAGCAGCCTTATATAAAATGTGTTTTAAAACGTGTAAAGAAATGCGAAATCACAATTTTTTAAAAGGGAAGAAATCTCGACTGTCCTTTGTTTTGTCAGAAAGAAAGTTTATCACCCAATAAAAAAGAAATTATACTTACAGCTTTAAATGGGCTAGGCGCACATTGTCAAAATGCACATATTTTGTTGAAAACAGTCTCCCTTAGGCAGGAAAAACAAAATTGCTTTTAATGACAGAACTTTTTAGATTGTACTTGGGAGGGAAGGGTGTTTGTGAGAAATAAAGCTAATGAGTCAGAGAGCAAAGCAAAATGCATGGAGTCATTCCTCACTTGTCAGGGCATAACTTGATAAGAAATCAAGCCCTGCCAAGAGGAACGGGTAAAGGTCCATTCCGTCCTGTACCCCTGCCAGGTGACCTCCCTTAGAATGTGCTTTTGAAATCTTCCAGGTCTAAACAATCCCACCTGTAGAAATTAAGGAATGCGCCTCAAGGTGTGTGCTCAAACCTCACCAGTTCTGGTATTCCACCAGATTTAATGGTTCTTTTGGTTGAAATATACATTAAAGCTTCTGAAACTGAACTCTTCATTAATCCACCGTATTTTGACATACATTTGTAGCCTACATTGGATACAATAATACTGAATTGAAAAGTTTAAAAAAAAAATTAGGTCAAACAGGCTATTTGCCATCGTACAAGCATTAGGAAATATAGCTACTTAACTAAACAACATTTCTTTTTAAAGGAACGAGCCTGGGGTGCCTGGGTGGCTCAGTGGGTTAAGCCTCTGCCTTCGGTTCAGTTCATGATCTCAGGGTTCTGGGATCCAGCCCTGCATGGGGCTCTCTGCTCAGCAGGGAGCCTGCTTCCTCCTCTCTCTCTGCCTGCCTCTCTGCCTACTTTGTGATCTCTGTCAAATAAATAAATAAAATCTTAAAAAAAAAAAGGAACAAGCCTGCAATGTTGTCAAACCAGTTCCTGTGTTGGTAGGAGTACAAAATTTAATTACTTATGGGGGGTGGCGTTGAAGAGAATCAGGCTTCCAGGAACGCTTGGTGAAACTCAAACCATACTCACTATGCTCAGCAGGACCCACTACACGATTTGTGGGTCCCAGGGCAAAATGAAACACGGGACCCCTTGTCCCAAAATTATGAAGATTTTTAAGAGGGCAGCAGTGTAACGTGACGTCAAGCACCGGGCCCTGTGGGCCTCTGCAGGTCCAACACCCAGTTGGCTTGGGATTCTTCCTTCCAGACCCTAAAAAAGTTCTTTCCAAACCAGAGTCATTGAGGTGCCCATCCTACATTCAAATGAAAACACACCATCCAACGCCCCAAATGGTAGTTAACAGATTCGAAGATTGACATAATTCTGGTATTTCCTCTTTCTCTCAGTTTTTCTTTCCCCCCCCTTCGAGCCTGAATAAAGACTTCTCAAAATATTTCCGTTTCCTGCTGCGGAGCAAATCCAGGGAATCGCGTGGCTGTGAACAACAGGCAGTTCAGTGTATTGTAAAAGAAGATGTTAACAATCATCTGAAAGTCAAGGCCTGCAGCCCACCACTGTCTGCATGACCTTGTCACAGTGGCGTCTTTCTTTTCTTGTTAATGTGTCTTTCAACACTCAAACAGGATGTCAGCTATGAGAGAGAGCGGCTGCCCTTTTCCTCCCACGGACCCCAGAGTCGTTTCCATGCCACACAGGAATCCCCGGTATGTTCCAGGGATCAACTATGCAGTGCCGCTTACCCTCCAAAAGCAGCAGATGCATAATACCTTAAAAGCAAACCAACGCAGGCACACGCAGACCCCAGAAAGAGAAGTCATTCTACAAATCTTGCCCCCGAATTCTAGCATCTTTTCTTGTTTCTCCATTTAGAAGCTTCAAATTATCCTCTCGAAGTTTAACAACTCTTTCTGGCAATGAAATATGAAGAGGTGATGATTTCCTCCAAATTAGGAGGACATTAACAATTAAGTGTTAATGCGAACACCGTTAACAGTAATGCAATTATAACTGTATTCCACAAAGGGCAATAGGAAATAATTACTCTGATTCTCAAGTGATAGTTCTAGGAGAATGAGATTCTCAGTCTAAAATTCATTAGGAGGGGCTCTGAAACTCAGAAGCGCACCTCCAGCTGGAGGAGCCTCTCCTTCCCGATAAGGATAACCCCATCCGTGCCAATGCAAGCTGTCGCTGTCTCTCTCTCTCTCTCTCTCTCTCTCTCTGGCCGTCTGCTTTTGTTCTTGAAAAAAAAAATGGCTGTGGCAGGAGACCTGGGACCACTAACTTGCTGCTCCTGGGGCTGCCCCACAGTCCCCGACAAGACTTATCTGAATAGCCAGGGATGCCCTTTGAAACCCCCCAGCTGGACCCAAAGCAAATGACACCCAATCTTGGTTATATGGCTTCTAAGGACGATGAAGTGTATCCCAGGAAATGACTAATCTCCAATTACCATATGCATGTCAGCATGGAGATTTGACCAGAGAGAGTGATATAAAAGCAGATAAACCATTAATGCCTGTCTCAGTCCTATTTGATTAAAATTGGAGAACTAAACAGAGACGCTGATAGAATCAGTCAATTGCTAATGTTTTCTCCTAATGATGCATAGACGGAAGTTTAAAATGTGCCTCTCAATTCCGTAACAAACTTCGATTGTAGGAGTCCTTGCTTTCACAATCCATAAATCCTTCTCCCCATTCATCAAAGATTAACATTCCTAGTAATAGATAAAATGTATTTTTCGAAATTTCACTTTTCTATTTCCTACTTTCTGATGGGCTTGTCCACAAGAAGAATGACAAAATGAAATCGGGGGAAAGAGGTCTTATTTACTTATTTATTGGTCTCTTCCTTTCAACACAAGATCATCTGTCAACAAATCCTGAGGATTTACTCCCTCATTGTCTTGCTCAGAGCTATCAGAGTCCATTCTAACAGGGAAGGTTCATGTAGGCCTTGCTGTCACGTGCGTGGACAGTGGAGATGAGTTCTGTCCTCATCTCCCAGTTCATCAGGACTTCCCAGATGGAGAACACCAACAACTCCCCATTCTGGAAAAGCCACTCTAACCCCTGCTTGGTCCTTCATAGGCTCCATGTGTGAGCACCTTTCCAACCTCAACTCCCAGGACCCCTTGTCATCCTGGTCTTCTTGCCTGACCTGCCGACTCCTACCTTCAGGCCTCTGTTGATTCTATCTTTACCTCCAATTCCCTCATTGTTCTCCTGGGCTTTTTCCAGTGGCTATACTCCTCTATAAAGCTTTCACCACCTTCAGAGTCCACAAAGAACTCTTCCTTTTCTGAGAGCCAACAGGACTGAGAAAATTATTACACGGGAAACATGTATTTATAGAGATTATCATTTCTAAATCCGGGGCATGGTCCCAACTACACTGCACATTTCTTGGCATCGGTAAGAATCATGTCTCCATCTTCTCTTTATACTTCATTTTAGGCTGCGTAGTCTACAAGTTCATTGGGCACTGAGGACAAAAATTGCAGTCCTCCAAACTGAACAATTCAACCTGGATAACTGATAATGAACCACTTCTTCTATTAGTCCACTTGCAAATTATTGGTAAGGTGAGGTCGTGTCTCTTAGTGGTGCCAGACCATGAACGGTCATGAATCAGGACAGCACGCCTTCTATTAAAAGGTGCTGAAAAGATGTACTTAGTGAGTTTCGATGTAAATGGTAACCAGTGAAAATAGAATTAAAAAAACCAAAGAATTCAGTATTTTCCTTCACAGCTTCTCATTATATCTATGGGGAATAATGAAGTCATTAATATTACATGAAAAGTCGTTTTTATATATAGAAGATTGCTCTATTGTTTCAACATTTAATAAGTGACTTCTTTGTCAGGGTATTTTAGAAGTAACTGCTATAAGATATCCTTGCAGAAAGTCAAAATAAATAGCCCTAACTATGGGCTTATAAACAAAAGTTCTAGAAACTGTACAAAAAGTTATAGCTATTCACAGAAAACACACGCACACACACACACACGACAAAACCACATACACAAAATATAAAATGATATTTAATAATTTATGACTCCAGAAAAACAAGAATAAATATAGATGTTGAAAGACATAAACACAAATCCCATCTTTACAGTGCTTGGGGCTAGTTTTCACCCACAGTAATTGGACATCTTGCAGATCTCAGAACTAGTCAACCCAGTTACTTCCAAACACTTATTTTATTATGTGTTTTATCACCATCTCACAATACTCACTGAACGGTCTATGCTTGCAATGAGCTAAGACCATGTTTCTCTCAGCTACTATAAATAATACTATTAATAATTTTAAAAATTGTAATCTTTTGAGTATTAAAACACTAGAAGCTGAAGATCCTTTGAGGGTTTTTTGGGTTTTTTTTCCCCCCCCCTCAGAACATAAAGGAGAGCATGAGACAATTTTTACATTCCTGGTTCTCCATTAGCAACCATCAACACTGCACAGTTCTCACATTAAAAGCATGGGCACTTAAAGACCTTAGCCCCTCATAAACTCTACCCAAAGGATATGAGCAAGAAGCAAGTATCAGGAGAAGGGACAGTGCCTCCCAGGACAGGGGGATTTGTCAGACTGTGTAACAGGATCCCAGGGACCTGTCTCAATCAAGTTAATTAGAGACATCTGCAGCACAGAGATCAAGCCAGGCTAGCCCTGGCAGCTTATTTGCACCAAAAAGGTACAACTCACGTGGGAGGTAAGAGGGCTAGAATGACAAGCAGATAGCCATCAGTAACAGGAGCCGGCTCGGCTAGGTCATCTGAGCGTGCTTACTGCTGAAATAAAGCTGGTAGGACCAAGGGATGCAAATGTCGAGCTGATGAAAGGGCTGAAGGGCATTTGAATAAACCTTTGATAGTCTTAGCCCCTGCAGGAATCTCAA
The DNA here is from genome assembly GCF_020171115.1 of Neogale vison. Lineage (NCBI taxonomy): Eukaryota > Metazoa > Chordata > Mammalia > Carnivora > Mustelidae > Neogale > Neogale vison. The sequence continues at coordinate 187,360,571 of NC_058091.1, read as the reverse complement.
CACTGTAAACGGAGCCCCCTCCACCCCTACCCCCAGCACCTGCTTGAACTCTTTATTCACCTATGCATTACCTCGCAGGGCTGCTTGCATTCATTCCAAGGGCCCTGACCGCTGTTTTTCTGCAAACAACTTTGCCCTCTTCCAAGATGCTGTTGCTGATGGAGGCAGATCTAGCTCAGGGACATGCTGTGTTTGAAGCTGTAGCCTTTGTACGGCTGACACTTTGAAACTTTGCTTCTAGAACTGACACTCTATGTATCTCAGATGCTGGTTTCAGAAAGCCCCACCATCCCGAACGCTACATTCCAGGCCTGTTTTTTAAGCAGTCTGGCCCCACTGAAGTTAGTAGTTTGAGTCCTTAAAGTATTTCCTTTAATCATCCTCTCTGTTGCTACCATTCTTAAACATTCACCAAAGTGGTAGCTGCCAGCTTCTCACAGATTTCACCAGATTCCATTGATTCAGCTTTTCATACATACCCTGAGGAGAGTTAGGAGTCCTCACCTATGACAGGCTCTTTCCCCTTGGTAATACTAGGATGCGGTCTTGTGTTAATGTTAACGACACGCAGCATATGAGAGAGGCTGAAAGAACTATGCCCACAGTCAAGAACTGTAGTTAAACAGACCCAATTCTCCAAGCTCCATAAATCTGAAAAGACAGTTAGCTTAATCTTCTATAATTTGGTGTGGGATGGATATCATATCCCAACACACTCTTCCAGCTCCAGAACATGTTTTGATTCCATGTTCTAATTTATTAACAATATCTTCATTGGACTTTAACATCTACAGAGTCAACATACCACCATGAAGGCTTACACATGAATCTCCGTACAACATTATAAACCATTGGCCTACGGACCAGTTTCTGCTCCGCATGTGGAAGTTCTGGCCAGCACAGGTTTCTTTTGAGTCATCAGAACCAATGTTTAGAAATCCAAAAATTTCATGTAAAAGTATGTATTTCTGCCTTCTTGTGAAAAATTAGATCTCACAGCATCGGTTCCATCTTCTTCATCCATGGAAATATTCTGCCAGAATGGGTGAGCAGTCACCCCTCTTTTTTTTTTTTTTAAAAAAAAGATTATTTATTTATTTATTTATTTGACAGAGAGAGAGAGAGAGAGAGAGAGATCACAAGCAGGCAGAGAGAGAGGAAGGGAAGCAGGCTCCCTGCCGAGCAGAGAGCCTGACGCGGGACTCGATCCCAGGACCCTGAGATCATGACCTGAGCCGAAGGCAGCTCATACTGAGCCACCCAGGCGCCCCAGCAGTCACCCCTCTTAAGAGGGTCCCTAGTCTACGCTGCCCTTACGGTCCAGTTTAGACACAAGGGCTGTTGGTAGATCCGTGCCTCACTGCAGGAGCCAACCTTCTGCAGGAAGGCTGCATCCCCTGCAAAAAAAATACCCCTTTCTGTCACTTCTCAGAATCTGCCATGTAATCAATAATATTTTACAGACTGTCTTCTACTTTAAGAAATATTCACCAGCATAGAACAGCCGGCATGGAGTTTTCAAGGATCTCAGACCGTCTGAATTCCAATTTTGAATGTAAACATTCCCCAAAGGATCAGCAATTCTCGCTGAGTTTTCCTACATGCATGACTAATACAATACAGGAAGCTGTTACCATGTAACCAACCATCCTGGCACGGGCAGCGAGGAGTCCCCCGCTGCAATCCTCCCACTGATACGATGCCGTCCCGGGATGGCTTTAACGTGTCGGCAGGCGTATCTCTAGGCCACCGACTGCTATAAGGTGCCAGGCCTGTTGGTATCCAATGTTGGCTGACAGAGGGACCAGCGCTTTAATCTCATGAAGTCTGTTCTGGTGAGTAAATTACAGACATTAGGCCCCTCGGCTCCAGCCAAGAGTCACTCACATCTTAAGACAGAGGGCAGACCATTCCCGAACGGTGCTAGCTGACCCGGCAGTGTGAGGGGACAAGGAGAAGCCATGCCGATCAAAGACAACGTAGTTGTGTGACTATTTAAAGCCACTGTAAGTGGCAGGACAAATAATGGCAACTCATAACTGTCCAGGCTACAAGCGTTCCAGGGCTATTAAATTTCCATAAAAAGCAAGGTCTGTTACAAGAATTCTGCCCCAATGTGAAGGCAGTGATTGCCAAGTGAAGTGACTTCCTGCTTCCGTGCTATGACTGTGCCTCACTAAATGCACTTCTGGGTGACGATGTTTACTTGAGCGGGAAATGACTGCTAATAAGCTGTTGAAGGACATACCCTCAAGTGACAACCTGTAGCATTTGTAACACATTCCCCGTCGAACAAAGGTGTCACAGTGGCACGGTGAACCAACAATCCTCTTCTCTTCCTGTAAGCTATCCAGTATTCAATGTTAATAATTAATTTGTCTCTGTGAATTAACACAGATGATCTTTTCCAACAGGTACTGGGGTAACCTCACCCCACTCTTGTGAGGTGGCTAATCATCTCATACACTCCACACTCACCCAGCTCGGTATCGCTGACCTTAGCCAGCTAAGTGTGAAACGGCAGATGGTTTGCAGGGCTCAGTAACGCCCTGTGAAAATTTGGCACAAGAGACAGGTTTTGGGGGAGGATGGTGGCTTATGTGAACTTTCCAAGAAACTCCAGAGAAACAAAATGCCACTCCCGGCTGTGTTAAAGAATTTGGTGAGGATCCTGGGAGACCAATTATCAAGAGATCTCTTTTGGCAGCGCAATATTTTCAAAGGGTTTCAGAAGTTTTTTAATCTGCTGTGTTGCTAAAAGGGGAACAGAGCCTGAAAAGCCAGCATAATTTTTAGGGCTGCTCCAGGCTTATGGCAACAACACTACAACCTTGCCAAAGACTTTGTCACCTGAAGATAGATTTGTTTAGGGTATCCACAACCTTATTACGCATTGCTCACGAGAATACCCCACTTAACCACCCCAAAGTAAGAAAGCTCTCTGGATTCTTCTGCTTGAGATTATAGTACTTCCGAGTCTCCAAATGTCCAGGCTGAATGGTTTCTGAAGCAATGGATGTTGTTAATTAGTATCAACACTTCACAAATACTTTAAAATGTCTAATGTCGAAATATTTTACAAGAGTGAATTTCAAACTGTGTGCGTGTTTTTCACAGCATGGCACCTGTCTGAAATGGTATAGTTTGAAAATCAATAAAACATGAGATGGAAGATATCAGGGTAGCTTGAGAGTTTTTAAGGAACTACACTCTTGAGAGCAAAACAGAGTACATAACTTAGAACGAAAATATGTAAACCTTCACAAGTCTCTATTTTCCTAGCTCCCTCATGAAGGGATCCAGGGCTGTTTTACTGATAAACAAAGCCATCAACTGGCTTGCTCACAGTTTTAAAACAGGCCCCTCTATTCCTGCTGTTTCTCCCTCTGCTTTAGTTAACTATAAAATAAATAAAAATGACCAGTTCAAGGAGAATAAGGAGAATATCTGAGTAGAATTTTTTGGAGGGGAAATACTTCATTACCTTTTCATCTAGTCCAATTTTTAGAATCTTCAATGTCAGGATTTTTTTTTTTTTCTACTCTAACTCCTTAAATAAATACTTTATTCTTAGTCCATTTAGCTGCTTTAAAAAATGTTTATTTTGTCTGTCTGTCTGTCTCTCTCTCTCTCACACACACACACTGACAAAGAAACATCCAAACCATGTTGTTACCATATAACAGAGGCATATTCTTTCCATATTTATTATTATATCCTGAGTCCTTCACAAAATGATTTGATATAGTTCACAACTTAGAATCAGACCTAATGACATCGTTAAGCCTTAGACAACTCAAAGATAAAAAGCCAAATACAAAGAAGACGGCAAATTGTTTATAATAAAAAAGACTTTGAGTCATACATTTGCTGGCTATTTCTTGAGCAAGTATTACCATGTGCTAGTGCTGCTGGCCTATGGAACAGGAGAAGCTGCGGCAACTGCGCACAAAACCTAGCTGAGCTTCCAAGTGGGTGAAACAAAAGAGGAAACACGATGTATCACACAGTTTCAGAAGGGAGGTTACTAGCTTCTCAATATAGTTTTTCTTGGTAAGAATGTTGGTAAGAAGAGCAAGTTAATGAATCGGTCAATACATATATGTCACTAAATGTAATAATAATATTAAAACGTAGGTATCTTTGTACCTATCTTAAGGCTTTCTCTTCCTCTAAAACAGATGAGATAATTTGGAATCTTTTGAGCTAAGCGATCCACAGAGTAACATCTGGAGAAAACTTTATCTTTCTGGGCTGTCTACAGGTGCAAATCTATACCTAAAATTGCATGTGGGACTAACACAGCAGAAAGGGCATATGCAGGAAAAGGTCTTTCTTTATTACTAGAGGTAATATTTTATACCTTTCTTTCTCGAGATAGTACTGCTCTAGAAAATGGCCTATATTTTATTTGTAATAGTCAAAGAATCTCTGGCAATTGCATTTCTTACATCCCTTTGTTTTTTAGGTGTCTTTGGTGATATACATAATTTTTTAAAAAATGTCTCTATATAATCCTACTTTCTTTTGGGTGGACCTAATAGTAATAACCAAGCCAGCAGATGAAAGGTGTCTCTTGGTGTGGCTTAACTAATTTCTGCCTTAACTGTCTCCTTCTATCAGGATGGTTCTTATGTGACAAATGTAGGCTACAATATATGAATGGATTTTTTTTTTTTTTAAATTTAGGTAAGGGTAAATGTCTCCAGATCTTTAATTATATAGTAGTTTATTTGCTAAATTATGCAAATCAATACACCCTAAATCAAATACATACCTAGTCGAAACAGAGTTCCCCTTGGTTTTGAAATTCACTTTAACAACCTATCAATCATCGGCTGATATTTAGAGGTAGCATAACTGATTGGTAGCTGGGGGATTTCTGGCCACTTTTAGTGATAACCACTGCAACACAGGAGCAGGTTTTCAAGCCCTAGGAAGGATAAAGCCTGACAAGAAAAAAACCCTGACAGATATATAATGCCATGATAGAAATACTACTCGTTATGTCATACCTAATAATCCACATGTGCCTCATCACACAGCTGTTTGTTACACCCTGTTGCCAAAGAAATCTCCTTGCTTCTCTTCCTCATCTAGCAATTAATATGCACATCAAGCACAGTGGCCAGACACCCACAGAGAAAGAAGAGGCGGGCAGGGGAATCCACAGGCATAAAGACCTAGGCCAGTAATATTCTCAGCATCATTCAGGAATGTTTAGTTGCTTGCTCAAATTCATCATTAACAAAGGGCCCATTTCCCAAAGGTTTGCACTGTGTAATTAGCAGCAACAAACACTGCCCCTGCTCAGGTCAACCTATGGGATTAGTTACAAAGGTTTTGTAAATTTCAGAAGATATCTACACAGATGTCTGGGAAAAAACACACAAACACACAGAACAGCATAATGGATGCAGCCACAGCCATTAAGTAGTTTAGGATTTGTGAGACTCAGACAACCAATACATTTTATGGGGCAAGTCATAAAAGTCAGACAGGAAAAAATATACACCATGAAAGTTGCAAACTTCTAGACAGCAAGTAAAAAATGCTGAAAAGTAGCAGGGGCAAAGGAATAAACATACCAACCAGAGCTCATCAGTCTTAATGAATAAGACAGGGTCACCTGAGTTTACTCCTGGAACCAACAGAAGTCCCTTAGTATTTAATTATTTTTGTAAAAGGACTGAACTTTCCTCATGCTCCCATTTACCGTTGCCATTAGATGGGTTCATACTTCATTAGTCTGCTTTCTAAAATGAAACTTTTTCATTTTATGTATGAAGTTTTATACTTCTCTAAGCCTACTCCAAAAATATAATTAAGCAATGCTCACCTTTCACAAAGGTATACTTACCAAAAGAGATGCAAATACATGTTGACAATTTATATCGATGAGAAGGACTCAAATCATCATACTGTATACTTTAAATATCTTACAATTTTGCCAATTATGCTTCAATAAAGCTGAAAAATGCCTTAAAGGAAGTAATTTTAATTTCAATTAAAATAATTTGTAAGTGATGGGGTCTGAAATAACATTGTAAATAAAAGTTAAGGCTAATGACCTCATCTTAACAATGAATTAGTCTACTTGTAGGGATTTGTCTATCCTTCGCAAATAGCACTGCTCATTTTTTATGACGGTTATTAGTATTTAAAACAGGTTGATGACTTTCAATTCAGAAGTCAAAACTATTGTCTTGGTTGCCAACAAAATTAATTAATAAAAAGCCTCTAACCCCAGGGTAAATATGTAAGCAAATGCATGGTAATGGATAATAAAAATAGCACTTCCTTCTACATCTGGTGCTAATTAAAATCCGATCAGAGTAATAATTGAGCAGTGCCCAGGCTACCCTTGATTTTTGTCAGATTTCAACTGTTCGACACAAATGCACTGACCTCAATAAATGAAAACATATTCAAAAAATCCTAAATTATAGCTATCCATATTCAGGAGAAAAAGTGATTCACTGTCACCACAGGGTTTAAAGGCTTCAGGAGACATAAGTTTTCTAGGAGGTCACTCACTGCCACTGTCGTTGATGAACTAGAAAGCCCCAGAATGTCCATGAGACTTCTCTACAGAGGTTTTCCCCCACCGAATACATGACTCCCTATGGAGATCCCAATTATAGCAGAAAAATAATATTACCTAACCTGTCCTGGGTAAGTGTGTGCTGGACACTATGCCAAGAGCTTTAAAGGTACTATCTCAAATCTTCATAGCATCCTGAAGTCGGAAGATCATTACTGTCCCCATCTTACAGATAAGGAAACGAAGTCTCAGATCATCTGATTCCAGAGTCCTCCTTCTTAGGTTGCATACTATCTTAAGTAATGGGAAAAAAAAATGCATGCCAATTATTTTGAAACACAAGATAAAGGAAATATGGTTTCCATGGAACTGAACCTGATTTAATTCTACAGTGCAATGACCAAAACCTACAAGTGCCTCCTTATAACAGTCAGTTAAAAAGTTACTAGAAAATATGGAGTAATACATAGACTTCCACGTCCAAAGTGCCATACGGATATGCTTTCATAGACACACGGCTCTAGTGAAATTAGAAAAGCCAACATGATTCCTATTTTGGTTTGATTATTTAATGAAATGTACACTGATGCTCGAATTATTTTTCCATAAATCAACATATTTCTAGAACTGTCTGCATTTTTATCCGCTCAACATTCACTCTTTGTATTTAAAATTAAATTCAACCCCATTTGTGTGAACCTACTTCTTGCCTTCTGAATGGTACAAAGATGTATCAGAGATGCTTTGTGTTCCTAAGGAGTTTAATGCCACGTATCACATTTCAACTACAATATATGGTAGAATAAAATAAAAGCTAGAATTTAATTTTTTTTAAGATTTTATTTATCTATTTGAGATAGAGAGTGTGAGAGAGAGAATGAGCATGAGAAGTGGGAGGGCCAGAGGGGGAAGCAGACTCCCTGCTGAGCAGGGAGCCCGATATGGGACTCGATCCCGGGACTCCAGGATCATGACCCGAGCCGAAGGCAGTGGCTTAACCAACTGAGCCACCCAGGAGTCCCTTTAATTTTTTTTTCAAATGTGATGCTCCAGGCTATAAATGAAGCAATATCCAAGGTACGGTGTGACAGATACTGAGACTAAGGGACACAGATTCTGCCCTCCAAAGCTTCTGAGCAGGAAAGAGCAGGCGTTTAATAAACCTGTTATATGAATACCTGGTTCCCTTTGACAAAGAAGGGAAAAGCCCAACAAAGCCTTAACGGAGAATTTCATAGGGACCTTGTCAGAAGCAGCCATAGTTAGAAGAGAACCCAGCTGCTGGGACTCTGGAAAGACTGGGTCTGAGTGGGAAGAGACAGAGGGTGGAAAGGGAAGTGAGACAGAGAAACAAGGGCCAGACTGAAAGGAGCTTTGGCCGCCATGAATCACGAACCATCCTGACTCTGTTGTGACAGGAGGTGATCTTATGCTTTTCAAAGTATTGAGGTTTGTGACTGGGAAAGCAGTTCTGACAGCAGAGTCAGGGAAAGATTCCTGGAGTAAGCAGTCCAGGGAAGACCAACTGCTGGTTTGCACGAAGACCGGCTGAGGGTTGAGAGGCCATGAGGTAGCCCACCTCCCAGGCTGGGGGACTACTGGGAATTGAGCAGAGAGAACTTGGAAATGACTGAAATCAAAGGAGGCAAGCCGGCCCCAAAGGACAGAACCAAATGAGAAGTCGGTTGGGTAGATAAGAGAAGTAGGTGTGGTGACAGACTTCTTGAGTCTGAGGAGCTGATGGGGGCCATCCTGGAGAGGCAGACACGAATTCCTTCAGGATATCTTTACTGAGCTCCTACTACAAAGCAGTGCTGTTCTGGAGTCTAGGGATACAACCGTGAACAAAACAGACCTAAGAGAGGTACAGCAGGCAACAGGGAGTCAGCAGTTCCTGCTGAGAGGCAAAACCAGGAATAAGGACTAAGAAGTGTCCATCTGTAAATAAGGAAACCCTGTGGCTTTCCTGGATTCAGAAGAGTTTCAAAGGGGGGAGAAGATAAGTGTGTTACGCCCTGAATGACAGAGCGAGGTGCAGGTGACAGCTTGGCTTCAGGAGAACAGAGATCAATGGATCTGGTAATAAAGATGTTATCAGTTACTACGGAGACAGCCTTCTCCCCAGGGCTGGGCCAGAATCCAGTGAGGAAGAGACAGGAGCAGCAAGAAGTTTGATGATAAAATAAAAAGAAAGAGGATGGTATCTTTATGCATGGTTTTTGTTAAAAAAAGAAAACACAACAGGCCCCACATGGAGTCACTGGTGCTAAGCCCACATCACCAAACCAAGGCTTTCACCTAACCTAATTACAGTTTCAACCTCTCCCAGGAATGTGTTCTTAAACCCGTCCATCTGGAATTTCCTGGTCAGCACCAGTGAAGTAATCCATCTGAGGAGACCCCTTCCATCCCCTGAAAAAAGATGAGGCGATGGGTTCCTTTCTTGTCCCTGTCCCCTTCCGCCTAGAAAGGTCTCCCATTTTGTTCGGTTCCTTTGACCTCCTTTCTATTGGCGAAAAGGCAATGCTGCCTGATTCATGAATCACTGAATAAAGCCTATTTGATCTTTAAATTTAATCAGTTGAATTTTAGGATTTTATACCTGCTTCTCTGAGAATAGACAGAAAGTACTGATTCATTCAAAGAAACCCGGGAACACTTATGGCAGGAAGCAAGGATGCTCCCTGTTTGGGCGCAGTATACATGAGCAGAAGAAAGATGGAGAGAGTTCCAACAAAGTTCACCTACTTTCTTAATAACCTACTTCTAAGTCAAGATAAATTTTTGAAAAAAAAAAAAAATGTAAATGTGCCACATTAGAAAAAGAAAAGCTTCCGATTTTAGTCTACATTAAGTAAATATACTTCTCTGTTTTTTGGGCAATAACAACTTATTCCTGGCTGGTCGTCCACCCAGAAAACATGTGATTTTTTTTTTTTAGGACAAGAAAGCAGCAAATCTCTTGTTTGGACGACGGCATTTGAAGTTGAGCAGGGCAGGTGCCCCGCCCCGACTCTGGGTCCTCCTGGCCTGCTTTCAGAAAAGACCCAGCTCCTGGGAAACCAATTAAGGTTGCGTCCACAGAAGTGGGCCTAACCGTAGTGGGAGTGGCAGAACCTTGGGAGCAGCAGCGGGAATTCCTCTGGGCCTTGTCATGACATCATTTGCGCAATGTAGCCTGCGATGGCAGAAAATGAAGCTGGTATTTATACAGGGTATTAGAGGAGGACCCTCCCGCACCGGGCTTAAGATGACAAAATGTCAGACTCAATCATCTGACAGGCTTTGGTCTCCCTCTGTAACCTCTTTCTTTCTGGCTGCTCTTTTTTTATATACATATGACACTAACAGAAAAATAAATTGAAAAGAGCACTGAGGCAGAGTGTATTTCACGCACTGGTGCCAATGTTTCATATCTCATGAACCTCGGGAAAACAATTCGTAGAACTAATTAGTTTACAGTGTTTAAGCAGCTTGTTTCTCGTCTTTAATCTTCTTTATGTAATGCTGTGAACAAAGCCATATTATCTTCTGATTTTTTTATACAGTTTAACAAATATAATCTCCCTTTTCTTTCTAGAGATTACTTCATTTAGACATCAAATGATGTTGTTGTTGTTGTTGCTGTTGTTGTTTCCTGGGGAGAAGGGATATAAATAAATGGACATCTACGCACATAGGTCTCAACGGTCTACCAGATCTACCCAAGCCTTAATCCTCTTTGTTGTCATGGAATCCACCTGGCTTAATTATATTTACAGTTTTCCACCACACCTCGTGGCATGCAGGTTTTTCCTGAACCCTGAACATCTTCCTGAATCCTGGCTGTAAGTCACATCCAGGCTGCTGTCTCTTTCTCAGGTCCTGGATGATGACAAGGCAATTTGTGCCTTGCCTGAAACGAAGCATGGGATCCCTTCACGCACAGAGCCCCACTAAACCTCCCCTCAGGTATTTTTACGACCCACTGCAAGAACATGATTTAAGGGCCCTCCTGACCTAAAGCCAGTGAATGGAAATGGATACATGTGTGCACAAATTAGTTGGGGGGAAAAAAATCAAGGAAGTACAGAAACCTTAACCTGGGAAAGTTTCCTCTTAAAATATGGCTCATCGAGGATGACTTTTAAGAGAAACTAAACCTTTCTGGGCTGTCCCCGTCTAGAAAGCTGTTTAAACACTAAGCTGCCCTGGCTATGATATATTAGTCAGAAACCAGGCAAGTGAAATTCAAATCCCTGGTGAAGGCTCGTGTTGAAACGATCATTCTTTTGGTAGGTGCTGCCCAACTGTGTGCACGGCCCATCATCGGAAGCAGTGTTATTCTCTGAGAAAGACCCCTTACAAGTGGCAGAAAACCACTCCAGATTTTACTTAGACATTTGAAGCTACATTATTCAAGAAATGTTATAGTTTCAATAAAACACAGTACTCAGTGCAAATTTTTATTTTGCTTGCCTGAGAACTCTTTACCGTCCCATGGTACCGATCTACCTTAAAGTTCACTCTGTCCTTAATTGTCAAGCAGATTCATGGTAACTCCTAATTAGTGCAAAACAGGAAACACAGCTGCGACTTTGCAACCGCTGAACACCTTTAGCATCTCTATCAAGCTGAGCTCAGGAGCTCTCTGTGCTCCCCCACCAAGGTTAATGGTTTTGAGTCTTCGGAGAATTATGGAGTAGGTGCCCATAGTGAGAGGGGATACCTGGTTTTCCAAACTATTGCTTCCACTACTCACCGAGTCAGCAGAAGAAGTTGCCAGGTTTTAGCAACAGTAACACAGGAGAAATTACTTTCTCGCTATGAGGCCTCCCAATCACCCGATATGGAAGATTGAAATGAATCAATCCAATGCAACAGACGCCGTGTGTGTAGACTCACTGGTATGTGGAGGAGGGACTTGTCAAAAAGCTCAAGTAGCACCAGATGTTCTCTGGAGAATCCTTCTGAGTTTAAGATACGGGAGCCAATGATGCACACTATGTCACTGTGGCACGATTCTACTCTAAGAGTGCTGACACTGGAAGTAAGACCACTAGGAAACCCACCTCCATCCCTTTTCTGCTGTATGATCCCAGGCAATATGTAGTTGAATCTTGAACAAGGCGGGTCTGTACAGTATAGGTCCACTGGCACATGGATTTTTTTTTTTTTCTCTGACACGGTACAGTACTATCAATGTATCTTCTCTCCTTTTTGGTTTTCTTAGTATCATTTTCTTTTCTCCAGCTTACCTTATCATAAGAACACCGTATATATGACACATAACATACAAAATATGTGTTAATCTATTATTTTTGTTATTGGCAAGGCTTCCAGGCAATGGGAGCTATTAGTAAAGATTCTGGGGAGTCACCCGTGCTAGGTGGAGTTTTGGCTGTGCAGGGGGAGGGAGGTCGGCACCCCTAACCACAAGCTGTTCAAGGATCAACTGTAACCATAAATAGGACAGTGGTTAAAGATTAAAGATGGTGCGTCTAAAGCCCAAGGCAGGGCACCTGGGTGGCTCAGCCAGTTAAGTGTCTACCTTCAGCTCAGGATAGGATCCTGGGGTCCTGGGATCAAGCTCCAAGCCCCGTGTGGGGCTCCCTGCTGCTCAGAAGGGAGCCTGCTTCTCCCTCTCCCTCTACTGCTCGAGACCCCACTCATGTTGCTTCTCTCTCTCTCTCAAATAAATAAATAAATAAATAAAATCTTTAAAAAGAAATTTAAAAAATTCTAAAAAGCCCAGGGAAGCCAGGCAGGACACAAGGAAGGTGATGGGCTGTTACTGTCACGACAGTCAGGACTATTTTGCATTGGAGACATTGGTGTGTGGCAGTAACTGCAGTAATGGCTCAGCGGAGGTACAGGAAAAGGAAAGGACAGATCTCTGAAAAATAAAGGTGCTGTGGAGAACGAAAAAGCAGCAAAACAGAAGATGCTGGAAAGAAAGGAACCAAAACTTCAGGAGGAACGGAATGACCAGGTAGGAGAAAAAAAAAAAAAAACCTCCTAACCCTGTTTTTCCCCCTTGACCTTCTATTCAAATCCCTCTTCTGCATTCCCACTTGGTCTGCACTCTGTGGCTGCTGTGGCCCAGCTTCACCTTGCCGACCTCCCCCTCTCCCGAGGCAGAAAGGACTAGACAAAAGAAGTTTCCCTCTCAGCCCTGAAGAATGAAAAACAGCCAAAGGCGAATTCAGTGTAGAAAAGAAAGCAGGAGACACACACGCTTCAGAGGAGCAAATTCTCAAGCAGACGTGGAGACAGCAAGTAACCCCACCCCCCCGAGGTGTGGGGGTCCAATGTAAGTGTTTCACATTTGCAGGATGACACATCAACAGCTAGTCCTGTTACTACTGAATGAATCTCTCTTTTTTCCCCGGGCAGATAATGTCTGTGGTGGAACTGGTCCTTGAGAATGATCCGTTAGCTTTTTGTGTTGGGCCAGAAATAATTATTGCCATACCCCTTCCCGTGGATTATGTTCAAAAGCTACAGATGCTCACGTAGTCTGTCTTTATTCTATGGAGAACTAATCAGAAGTGAGGTGTGCTTCATCGACTCTCACTTATTTTAAAAGTCAGGCTTAGTAGGGAAGAAAGAGTCAAAAAGACTGACCAAGAAAGGATGAAATGTGCAGTCTGGGTAAGCAAACACTGTTTCAGATAAAGTGCTCTGTGGGTCTCGACCCCACCTTCTTCCTCACATGAATTCATTTTGCAATATTCCTTTTTTGAAGCAAGATCGCTGTGAGCTTATTTTCAACAGGGGATGGCAATTGATTTGCTTTCTATTGAACTGCGCCGACTGGATGCTGAACAGAGGATGGCATGTTTAGATGCCCTTAAAATTCCAGATTCACCTTTAAAAATGTGCCAAGGCAATGTCACATTTGGGGTAAACGTTGTGCACCTTTGGCTAGGCGGGGAATGAGAAATGAGGGTCCCACGGGTAAAATGACATGAAGGGCTTTAGAGTAAAACAGACTCCTACTGCTATTGATTCATTTAGTTCAAATCAAATTCCAATCATCTGATGGATGTGAAATCCCTAACATAAGGAAAAGCAAATTGGGTGATTCCCGAGGGTTTGTAAAAGAGCACCTAGGCCCGAACAGAAAGAGTCACTTCTGCCAAATTCAACCCAACGTATTTTCATGAGCACCCACTTGGCTTCCTGGCTGACCCCTGGGAAAACAGGAAAAGTGAAAGATATAGAGGACCCAACTGTCTCCTTGAGAACTAACCAGGTTCAGGCAGGGAGAGAAAGCAGACACACCTGTAGGAAATAACTAGATGATAATTCTAAGGAGATGCACTATTACATGGTAGAGAGTCTATCAGGTAATAGGCAGAAATCCCACCGATATTAAAAAAGGCAAAAGATAGGGCGCCTGGGTGGCTCACTGGGTTAAAGCCTCTGCCTTCGGCTCCAGTCATGGTCCCAGGGTCCTGGGATCAAGCCCCGCATCGGGCTCTCTGCTCAGCAGGGAGCCTGCTTCCCTTCCTCTCTTTCTACCTACTTGTGATCTCCCTCTGTCAAATAAATAAATAAAATCTTTTTTTAAAAAAGGCAAAAGATAATAAATGATGGAACAGTAGGGCTTTGCAGAGTTCACCTGTATCTATGTCCTTCTCCTTCGGCGCATCCTAGCACCTTCTCGAGCTGGGCAGAGCTGTGAGCCAGAGGGAGGCGAGAACACGGAGAACACCTCCGTGTTCTCCTGCCTGCAAGCATGTGTTGGGATGACAAGCCGCAGCCCTGAAGCAGCCTCCCTGAGGCTTGCGATCACGGACTCCCTGCACGGAGAACAGTTACCTACAGTCAGAAAAAAACTGGGCACCTCCTCTGAGATCCCAGGCCGTCTGTTACCACGGCGTAGGCTGTCCTGAGCTGAAGGATGTAGGGGTGCCGAGGCAGGGAGGATCCAGGGGAAGTGCCACTGAAAAGGACTTTAGGATCTCCTTACTGCCTTTTCCTCGTTGGCTGGGAGTAGTCCAGCACTCTTTCCTGCCCCTCTCTCTCACTCAAACCCTCCACGCTGCGGCCAGGGCGTCCTAAGTCCTAAGACCCACATCGGTTCATATTGTGCTTTAAGTCCCAGGGCGATTTCCCGAACTCAAAAAATAAAGAACAGACTCCCCGGCACAGGAGGCAAGACCCACGATAATCTGGCTCCCCAGATGTTTGCCAGTGCGGTTTTTTTGGTCACTAGCGGCCCTGCTCTATTCCTCCCACCAGCATCCTGATGGAGCCACACTGGGCATCGTCTCCATGTGCAACTTCCCACTGTTTCTGTCTGTAATGCTCTCCCCTCCCTCCCTCTCCTCCTTGGTGAGTGCCTAATCAACTCCTGGCAAGGTTCCCTTCCTCCGCCAGGCCTTCACCCCCTCTGTGTCCTCTCAGCACGGGCTGCATTCTGTTACAACACGACACACCGGTTCCTTAAAAACTCTTCTTGTCTCCGTCTCCTCCCACTAGACGGTGTGTTGCCCTAGGCGGGGACTGATTTTATTTTTGTTTCCCCCAGAGCGCAAAGCTCGGTAACTTACTAGCAGTTGGTATTTGCAGAAATAATGAATGAGTAATGGAAGGAAGGAATATGGGAATGGATGTGTTCAGGACAGTATCAGGCAGAGGGCAGGCGCAGAGGGGTCTGCTGGATAATAGTAAAACATAAATTTAAGTAGCTAGCTAGATGGTGTCCAATTAGGAAGACTGGGCATTTTTTTATTTGATTCAAAACGTGATAGGGAGTCATTATCACTTCTCCAACAGAGAAATGATGAAAATTCTGTCCAGCCTCGTAGTACCTTGTGCCTTGAGTGACAGCTATGTTTGTACCACTCTTATTCCCCCTTTGACTATAAAAGCTCCCTGAAAACAGGGGCTGTGCTTTAATCATATTTGTATCCCCTATAGCAACAAGCATCGTGTTTGTATAACAGGTGCCAACAAATATTTGTTGAATTTAATACTAGAAAAATTACTCCCTATGCTGGGAGGTTGGAGAAACCAGCCAGCAGGCTACTGTATTATATACAAGAACAGACAGGAAATGGATTTAAAGGGGGCAGTGCCCACGGAAATGTGGAAACAGAAATCCAAGAGTTGAAAGTCCAATTGTCCAGTTTCAGGATCTCTAATATATAAATGGCTGTTTTGAGCCTGGATCCCTGTTTAAAAAAAAAAAAAAAATCGTGGTATATATTTAAAACACAAATGTTGGGAGGAAGATTTGTTTTTCCCCACAGAAAAGCAGAGTTCAGTTGCTGAAGCTGCAGCTTCTAAAGTGGCAGTGGGACAAACAAACAAAAAATCTGCTACAGCTACAAGCAGCTAGAAATACTAATTGCTGTATGCAAATTTTACCACCCTTCTTAGGATATGGTTCAAGTTTTACTCATCAATTGATTCATTCATTTGTTCATTCACTTACTATTTACAAGTTACTTACCTTGTGCAAGGCGGTGCTGCTTCCAAGGCTTATTCAAAAGTCTATTTGGATTTACCGTCTGTTTCACACTGACCTTTTTTACTTAATCCCCAAAGGCAAGGATGAGGTGTGAGGTAAAAGAATGATGTGCCTGTTTCTTCTTTTGTGTTTGGTTTCCCAACTCTCCCTGGCTATTCACTATCAGACAAAACTTGCCAGAGCTGCCTGCAGAAACACTTTTTTTGAACGCTATGGTGGTCAACAGCTAGTCCTACAGGCATCTCATTATTTTATGAACCTCAAGTCAAAAATGGAAACTGTTCAGAAGCCATATCTGGTTTCACTCACAAGCATATACATGCATGCACAACGATCTAGTGGCATTAGGTCCTTAAAAAACATATTGAGAGCGAAAAACAGACTATCTTAAGAGACTGGCCAATAATTGAATATGAGGGACTCAGGCTTCAATCTTCCAAAGAAGATTATGTATGGGGAATAAGATTCGAGTTATACATAACATATTATTAATAACTTAAACATTACTATTGTTACTCACACATTCCATATGTCAGTTCCTCTACAGTAAGCCTGTATATTGAACTATATGAAACTAAACAGTTCACAGATTTGAATGTCCCCCAGGTTGATCTGAAGAAAACAGCTGAAGCAGTATTACTCCAATGCAAACTAGAGCTTCTTTCATTGGATCCTGAAGTTTCTGAGCATTTCTTGGTTGATTTGACTCTTACCTTCCACTCACAAGATCTGATATCAATATTTTCATTCCTCCAAACAAACAGAATCAGTTTTTCAAATAATTTGTTCAAATTATTTGTAACAAATATTTTTCAAATATTTGTTACAAATAATTGTAACCTGTGGTGGAGATCACGCCTTCCCAGTGTAGATGTCTTTACCCATCTACTCACACTTTCAATTAAACAATTATTCTTTCTGTATGAATTGCCTTACACCTTCTAAGACGGAATCACCACATCGAGCATTTCAAAGGAATCCAAGCATTTCCTGCACCATTACTCTGTGGCACTTAGATGCCAGTGAGGGGGTGCTAGGTTTACCTCACCTGGGGCTGGCCACAATCTATACTCTGGAGTCCAGCAGACGTGGGGGTTTCCAGGGGCTGGGGGATGGGGGAAACCACAAACTGCTGACTCACATCTGTCATGATACAGGTGAAAGAAGCTGATCCAGGTAAAAAAGTCTACACAGGCACACACATGGCCAGTACATTTCAGAGGACGACGCTCAGATTCATCTTCACTTGCTGGGCCACCATTCACTGAAGACATGAAACCTAGTGTGAATTCCAGTTCCCCAAACTCTAAGGTGACATTATCTGAACCGTTCTCTGGCAGTGTCATGTGACCTTTCAGAAATGCTATTCATTACACCTTTCAAAACAGAATGAGATTTCAGTGACCCTTTTACTCGCTGATCTCAAAACCCAGCTCCAAGGGAGCAAAAAGGACCGTGTGCCTGCTTAAGGCTTAAAAAACACGTTTTACATTTATTCTCATTCATACCATATCTTGACATGATTTATGAATTAGGGAGCACAAGTGTTAACAGAATTCAGTTATCAAATATTTAGGGCCTCTTGGCTTCGTCCCCATTGGGTATAGGACACATGCGGGGGCCTGTATGGTCTAGCCAAACTGCCTCCAGGATAGTGGTTAGAGGACAAGGCTCTTCCACTGGGCATATTAAAAACCATGAGGTGGCATGTGCTCCAAGCAACAGGACTGTTTAATTTGAGCATTTTCTCAATGGGAATGCAGAAGACTTCCATTAGTCTCTCCTTTCTCTAGGGGACCAGAATAAGGGAAGTCTGCAATTTTTTATGTCTTTATATATATAACCACAAAACCCATGAACAAAAGTTCCCACTTGAGAAAAGAATTAGACAGCTGGAGAACAGGGTTGGGAAAGAGACTTATTTTTCACTGTGTACCCTTTCATAGCTTTTTAATTTTATATCAGGTCATGTACTATGCGTTCGAAAAACAAAAACAATTTAATTTTAAAGGAATAATAGAAACCAAGAACAACAACAAAAACCCTACAAAACTTTCCTAAACTATGTTTAAAGGAAAACACCCTGTCTTATAAAGTTGTACAAACTTTAAAAAATTAAATTTTTTTAAAAAAACAAACTAATACAATATTCACAACTGATTTGTAAAAATGCTTCAAAGACTTTTTACCTAAAATGCTGCACTTGGGTAGACACTATTAAGAAAGAGTCATATGTCATCCTTTTATTATGATTACTATTCAGCTAGAAAGATCATTACCTACTTCAGTAGTATAAAAGTTAGACGTTTAAAAAAAGAGATAATGTGTTTTAAAAGCAAAGCTTGTTATTTTTCCCTCGAAGGTATTCTTGAAGAATATTCAGCATTTCAAGCAAATACTTATTATTTCCTTTATCTATTGTGATTATCCTATTCTCTTCAGTATGACCCAAGAACCTTCATGAATGTGCTTTACCACATCATTCATTCTCATCCACTAGGATCCCATTAGAGGAAAAAGCCACCTGTTTGTGGTCTTCCTAGGCAAAATTAGGCTGGTAAGTCAGGTCCCTTAGTTTCAACCTGAAAGAAAATTAGCCTGAGGCCCATTCTTGTGTTTGATTTTCAGCTGGAGAGCCAAAAAATGCTGAGAAATAATGAAGTTGAGATTTGAAGCCACAAACGAGGGAGAAGTAAATATATCCTATTTTTACTAATGCCCCCCCTACAATCATTGCTTTCATTTGCTAATTTTCTGGAGCAGACGCCATAGTTTTGTCTTTATCTTTTATAACCTAAACACTTTTTAGTAAACAGGAGACAAAAGACCAATAAAACCTTTGCTGTCCCTCCTTTCCAGCCAACCCCTAAGGCCTATTTTATCTCCAGAGTTGTTATCTAAAGTGAATTACTGATAAGAAAAATTAAAGGACTCGGAAGCTGCCTGGGAGAGGTAACACTGCAGAGCGCTTCCCACACCCTGCTTCAGTTCCACCAGGCCCCACCAACAGCCTTACCTTCTGACCGGCCGGTTGTGCCGGCAATCAAAGAAGTCACCCAAGGAGAATGGCTCCAAGGCCTGAATTCCTTTTCCAAGAAGAAAAACCAGGCAAATACCAAGACTCTGGGAAACCCCAAGTCATACTTAACACTGTACTCATTTGGATTTGCAAACTCCTACATGGCAGGATCGTATTAACTTGTACTTTTCAGGGACCTTTGTGGGCAAACACATCAGCGTTCATCATAACCTGCACAAACTCTGCGATGAGTTATCGGCCCTTGTTTCCAACTCCCTTCACCATAAATGCTATTATTTGCATTCAGAATAATAGCAATAGTGTACGTGTAGGGAACCCAGACTGAGTTCTAAGCGCTTTGCATGTATCAACTTGTTTGATTTTCACAACAATCCATGGACTTTGGATGATTATGATCTTCAGGTCATAGATGAAGAAACTGAGGCACAGATACTTAAGTCAGGTCATGTGGCTAGTTGGTGCTGAGACCGAGATCCTGGCAGTTGGGCTCTAGAGTCTGCACTGTAAGCACTATTTTGTAGAGTTTAATTCTCTTAAAATGACCAGAATATATATTGTAAAATTATACGTTGTTAATTAATTAATTAATTAGTTAATTAATTGTTTTTTTTTTTTGCTGTTGGACTCAGGCAAGAAACATCCATGAATTCCTTGTGTATTAATATTATTCATTTTAGTAAGGATTTATTCAATCTCTAGAACACGCAAAGTCTCGTGTCAGATATTTGAGAAGAATACTGAGCAGGCATGACAAACAACGCGTCATCAAGCGTTTAAATGCTTTGGTGCCTCCTCTCCTCTGAAAAGGGCATTAAAAGGGGCGCCTGATGGGCGCCTGGGTGGCTCAGTGGGTTAAAGCCTCTGCCTTCGGCTCAGGTCATGATCCCAGGGTCCTGGGATCGAGGCCCGCATCGGGCTCTCTGCTCAGCAGGGAGCCTGCTTCCCTCTCTCTCTCTTTCTGCCTACTCTGTCAAATAAATAAAGAAAAACAAAATCTTTAAAAAAAAAAAAAAAAGGGGGCGCCTGGGTGGCTCAGTGGGTTAAAGCCTCTGCCTTCGGCTCAGGTCATGATCCCAGAGTCCTGGGATCGAGCCCTGCATAGGGCTCTTGTTCAGCGGGGACCCTGCTTCCTCCTCTCTTTCTCTGCCTGCCTCTCTGCCTACTTGTGATCTCTGTCTGTCAAACAAATAAATAAAATCTTTTTTTAAAAAAAGAAAGAAATATTAAAAAACACAGTTCTAGTCATTCTTGGAAGCCAGGTTCTTCTAATACACACAGACTTTGGTAGAAAATGGCTCCCAGCGTGGCGTTAACTGATTGCTGGGTGAATTTAGGCAGGAGTGAATTCTAGAACACCCTGGCAGGTAGGCTCTGCATGTCGAAGGCAGAAGAAGAGAGCTGCCCTGAGGTGAGACCAGGAAGTCCATCTCCCCACTGGTTGCCCACACCTTTTCTTTCCTTCCTACAACCTCAACATATTCCCCCCAAAATTAATTTTAAAAACAAAACAAACCCAACTAACCCCGCAGTTCTTTGCTACAGGTAATATGAGAAGGTCTGGTTCCTATCAGGTTTCTGAGAGGTAAGGTCTTGGTGAGTTTTTCCATTTTAGGCTGTTTGTATTTCAACAGAGGATGGTCATGTAACCATCCTCTTTAAGGGGTTGTGAAGTCCGGATCACAACCCTCCCTACACAACAGTTAGGCCCAACTCTGGTCTTTCTTCCTGCTTTCACAAAAACAGATATGTAGCAGAAGAGACAAACACGCC
Source organism: Neogale vison (assembly GCF_020171115.1). NCBI lineage: Eukaryota > Metazoa > Chordata > Mammalia > Carnivora > Mustelidae > Neogale > Neogale vison. Next base: position 187,339,754 of record NC_058091.1, on the reverse strand, counting down.
TTTCTTGGAGAAATATTGCCGACTCCTGCTCCACACAACGGGTTGGGGCTTGCCAAGGAATAAAATGTACTTCAAGAAAAACGACAACTTCCTACCAATTCCTAGGGAGGAACGTGCTGGAAAAGAAACCTGGGTCAGCAAGCTATGACAAAAACCAGATTGGGGGATGGGGGTAGGACTTTGGCTTCTCCTTCACATCCCAGGCCATAATCTCTCCGGCTAAGATAAAATGGTTTTAGGAAAGAATCAAGTAGACAGTCCACGTGGTAGGCTTCCAAGAGAGAGTCATTTCACTTTCAGAGCCCTGGCTTTACGCTAAGCTTTGGGAGATAGCGTCTCCAGAACTCCTGTGGCATGGCCCACTGTATGCCCTCCTGACCAGCTCTCCCACTAACCCAAAGTGGGCACCTGCCGTTTTCTGACAGCTCCCTAGGAGCGCTTTTATTTACTAACCCTTAGTAAGCTGGTTAGTAAGTTGCCTTGGGTGAGAGGGTATACAGGCTTACGTGATATCTATCATGGGGAAAGCATCAGTCTGGCAGTGTTTCAGTCTGTGGTAGCAGGCACGCGTTTATCCGAAAACTGTTGACATTCATGCCGGCAAATAAATCAACACGCCCACATCTCCTAACTCATTTGCAGGAACAAGTACACGTTCTGCTGAAATGGAGAAGTCAGGAGATGGTCAGAGGCAGAGGCCCTGGCAGGGAGAGGTATTTTAGAATGCTACTGGGCTGGCAGAAAGAAAATTCCTCCTTTTGGTAACCACATCTAGAAGGTGAAAGGACCCTCGCACATCACTGGTGAAAACAAGAGTCATGAAAAGGCACACTGCCCGAACATAAAGTCTGCCCAAGCGTCTTTGAACAGGTCGAAACTCTGAAATACGGCAGGCTCTAATTAAACGGGAATCTGTCCGGTCAATCCTTTGCATCAGCTGAGACTCTAAAGAAGGCACAGATGTAGGTCTGTTTGGTGTATCTGTGTCTCCCTGGCTACCTGGGGAGCATTAGGAGATCTTAGCGTCCTCTTCAATTGGACCCAGTTAAATGTGAGACTATAGGCCACCCGACTGGGCCCCACCACAGAATCTGCAGGGCAGGGTACAAATCAAAAAGGCCCCGTGTTCAAAAAAGCAGGAAAAAGTGCCATTAAGGGCACTAAAATATAAAGCGTTTTTCTTTTGTCCACCGTCTCTTTCTCATGATGCTGTTGATTTGCGATTAAATGTTGTTCTTAATATAGAAAAATTAAAATACTGAATTACTAGCATGAATTTTTACCATTCATCTTTGCATGGTGTAATGACAGTTTGAAACGCGAAACCTACAAGCATTTAATTTGTCGGCGGAATCATCAGATGACACAGCCTGCGTGCTGTAGTTCACGGAAGCACACCTATTGTGTCCTCCCTACAGCAGTGCCAGCGTCTCAGGAAGCGAACTCGGTTTTTACGGTTTCATTCCTCGATGCATACATATGCCACCGACACGCTATGGAAATGGGCCGCTTCGATGACAGGCTTGCTTTGGAGACTCCCAGAACTCACATACATCACAGTCTGTGTTTATGGGGCAGTGCGAACGCTATAAGCAAACGGTGCCCCAGGAGGCGAATTTTTTTCATATACCCCTTCACGCACACCCATGCTCCCCTTAAAAAACGCTCAAAGATAAAACCAAGATTTCTGAGATGGCAACGGAAAAGCCTTAGTTAAGCCAAGTTGGGAGGCCTTCCGAACCCTGGGCCCTGTGTGAAGGACTGGTTTCCATGATGCCGGCCCGTGCACCTCAGACCCCCTGGCTGTTATTGTGATCACTGATAACGAGCCTTCCAAAGACCTGGATTTTGTGGCAACAAAAGAGACTGTGGTAGGGCTGCAGGGGACTGACCGTCCACGGTGATTACCCCGTAAATTACCTGTTCATAACAGTTTCCCAGGGTTGCGTGCGTGCTTGGGCCTATAATTATACGAGGCTGTCTTCCTGAAGGAGGCTCAGAATGTGGCCTAGCCGCTAGCCCAGGAAACAATCCAGATAATTATTTATAGCTGCCAAAGGAATCTGTGATTTCTCTTACTGAGAGCTCTTCTTTCCCATCGGAAACAGAGAAAGCACATACTTTGCCTTCTTCTCTTTGTCTTACTATGCCATCACCATTGACCAAGCACATAGGTTTTGATTATCATCTGACATCAGTAAGGATCCGGAAAGAGTATATATAGGAAGATACTGAAGTAACAGAAGGCAAAGGGAGAGGAGTATCTTCACAAATCAGAGGAAAGTAAAACACAACCCAGAGACTTCTGTCCCCCAAGAAAGACAACAAGAAAGCCACCCCTGACACAGGCACGGCCGTGAACACGCTTCCTCTCCCTTCCGGCTTCGCAACAGCAGTGGGTTTTAAAGAGTCTGAATTAGGGAGCTGGGCTACATCAGCAGCCAACAGCTGGAATTCAGCAACTGTTGTTAATCCACCTGAATTGCTTATTATTCTACCAATTCTTGTTTGTGCTTTTGTTATTCAAAGTAATTTTCCCTATACACACAACCAAGCATGGTTTTTGCAAGCTGTGGCCAAAGAACTCTTGTGTTACAATCCTAGCGCCGTGACTCTTCCGTTTTGAAACAAAAACATATTGACAGTGGATTAAACTTTAAAAAAAGAAGCAAAAACAACCACCACCCAAAGTTAGTGGTGATGCTCACAGATGGGCTATGGTGGGCCTATAGGTATGCAGAGATGCAGGTATTAACCACCTCTAAGTAAGAACAAGGCTTCTTTTAGGGTTTTAATTAGAGTCACAGTTAGCATGGTTGCTATTTTCCCTAAACAATTCTTCCCCTCCTCGCTTTAGGGAAGGATTTTCACTCCGCCACTTTATTACACTAGTGACTAAATGAGATCCCAGGGTTCCAGGAAGAAAAAAAATTACCAATATAAATGCATCAGGTGCAAATTACCAAGGTAAATAGGCCCATGGTGGTTGTAAAGCCGGCAACACCAACTGGAGTATGTGAGAGGGGCCAGCAAGAGAAAGCCCACGGGTCACCGGCCCTGTTCTGTGGTGAGCTGCGCAAGTTTCCTCCCGCAGCCGGAAGGAAGGAATCCACAGCACAAGGCAGTTGGTACTTGGCATTGACAATGTTCTCACTCAAGCTTCAGTTACAGCTTTTCTCTCACTCCTTTTAATTCTCCCAAATGTCACCGTTGGGCAGCATCTATCTCTCAAGATGTCCTCATCCAAGGAGACCACTGCAATCGAGTCTCCATTTAGAAATTGATCCTTAGTCGTAATCTGTATTGTAGGCTCTATCACCTGTAATGAGGCAAAACTAAGGCACATTTATTAGTAACCTCAATCTGGAGGCCATGAACGATGATATGTTCTATCTTCCCTACTATTTATATGTACATCCCCTAAAGAACGCATTTGTGGCTTTGCATTCTCCTCAGCATAGGGCTACAGTGCAAAGTCTTTCTTGTTCTCGAATGATTTCGCCACCATCGGCCCAGTCCCTCTGTAAGCGAAGTACGAAGCAGAGACCTATGACACACTTGTCTTGCCCACAGTGCCTCACAACTGACTGAACTGAATTCAGCTTCCTTCAGACAAGAAGAGACAAGGCTCTCTGTTAGCCCAGTCTTGTGCCTACTTGGCATGGTTGTCACAGGGTGTGGCTGTCTTATGCCCCTTACCTTCTTCTAGGTCTGTCCTGCACGCGTGCTTGTTAGTCTTATTTATTTCCCTGTTTGTGCCACTGAATCACATCCCTGAAAAATTAGGCTGTTCTGCCCTGACTGGAACATGAGACACTGCAGGCAACCAAGCATATGTTCAAATATGATAAAAGAGGTATATTATGAAAAAGGTCTTTAAGGGATATTTGCCTTGCCCTTAAATCACCTCGACTCAGTTTCTTCACATGGCAAGAGCCTGAAAAATGTTTCTGGGGGTAAAAAAAAAAAGTTTCCTAGGAATGTTTTGGCCAGGATTATTCATCCTGGAGCCTACAGGAAGAAACCTATGGACCAGTGGGAGAAGTCACTCTGGAGTCAGCTACAGGTTCCAACTCTTACTATTTATTCATACCTGATGTTGCCTTATTTTAATGCTTCCTGTTTCAGAGCCCATGCCAGGTTAGGCAAGGAGGTATTTATGCACAATATAAACTAGCTTAAGAGGATTCTTACAAGCCTTCTTCGGCACACCCAACGAGTGTCATTTCCTAAAGACCACAGACCCTTAAAACAATTTATTTGTATAGGTTAAGCCTCATTCGCAGAACATGAATCCACTTGGAGATTCCTAAATGTGTTCTAAGAGTATTCCTTTGCTCATGCAGGATATTTCTTACTGTTTTCATAATATCAGCTCTAGTATCAGCAAAATGTAGCCTTTATCTATAAATTAAGCCTCTTACTCTATTTGTGTAACAATAGTTACGTGGTTTGGTGATGATCTGCATTTTAAATACATTATATCCTATTATATCAGAGATGACATGTAAATGCAAATATTATAGCTTATTAAATCAGCTTCACATTCATCAGTTCAGTTCAGTAGCAATGAATCAAATTGCCCTGATTAGCAAAGAAATTCCCAGAAACCATTTTTTTCTCTTTCAGGATTGGTGATTTTAATCCTTTAAAATATTTCAGTACTTTATTCCAGTACTTGTATATTCACTATTTGTTCAAAAAATTTTAAATTGTCATAATACTTTAATACAGTCATTATTTCCTAAGATTCAAGCTACATACTATAGACTACATTTCTGTTGTGGTATCTTAACCAACCCTTCGTCGGACCTGCAAGGATTTTCACAACATGAATTACAGAATGCTGATTTTGTATGTGAGAGACAGGAGTGGAAAGAAATTTCCCCACTTTAATTCATGGCATTAAAAAAAAAGAAGAAAGAAAGAAACCCATTATGTCAAAATGATAGGGCACAACTAGGTGAAAAAAGCAGTGGATTTAGTATCTTATGAGATTTTATGAAATTTAACCTCTTTCTTGCCTTAAAGTCCTGCAGCTGGGAGACAATTCTGACCCCCACCCCTCCAGCACCCCAACCTTAGAAGCCAAACTCCATGAGAAATACCTCACATGATGGTTTTCTAAGATGACCCTGGGCATCTCCTACTGAAGCCCATTAATGACGCCAACTTTGTGCTTAGCATGCCGGCATCCCTCCCCTCCCCTCCCCCAGCATAGGGCCGACTCAGATCCTCTCCCTTCACTGATCTCACAGCAGTTTCCAAGCACCCTGGCAATCCGCTGCCTCCCTCCCTCACCTTCCTCCTCCGATCCTTTCGGAAAACGAGATGAAGCTAATTTATGTTCGTTTTATCCATTTCCCCTCATGCCTTGCTGCAACAGGAAGCTGCTGTCTCGGTGGTGTTGAGAGCAGTCTCCTCTTAGCCATGAGCTAACGATACCATCATCATTTAGAAGGAACCCTCATCACAGCGCAGTCAGCATCAAAACTCTTCCTCAACATTCTAAATTTATCTAGCACATCGTCCCCATCTGATGCAAATGAACCGGCAATAATTTCAGTGGGGAAGCAGAGCTTTAAAGAATTGTGAGCTTGACACCGAGGAGGTTTACGCATCGCATTACGGAGCACAGCACAGCTGTATCCTGTTGTTTGGTCTGCAGGGCTTCTGACAGCCCATGACTGTGGCGGCTGAAAAGCATGTACACGGGGTTGATACACACACACACACACACACACACACACACACACACACACTTGGGGCGTGCAAAGGAGAATGTGGCCGTGCTTTAAGTGTATCAAACTAGGACTTCTAAATTCCTTTCCATCAAATGCCAGTAGAAGCACTTGATAAATGGCCCCTAGGAGAGCACTTCTCATTGCCTCAGGACGGAATGACTCGCAGGCATAGGACATCAATATAGAGAGCTGGCAGATTGAAAGGCGGGAAGGACTATCCCTGAGACGGTGCATCTGCTTACTTACTAATAGCAGCGGGTTCCAATCCTCTTCCCATTCATCGCCTACAGAAACCACTCCTCCGAGAGGCACGCCAGTCAACAGATGGTCTCTGGCTAAGGTGTAATCAGGAGCAGCTTGCTAAATTTACCCAAAACAAATAGAATTACAGGCTTTTGCCCGAGTCTGAAATTGAATTGAGAACTGGGGTGGTGGATAATGGAAACTAAAATGGAAGAGCTCAAAATGTGTCACATCACATCGGGAAAGGGTCAGCGTGGGGAGAAGTCTCTGCTGCAAACTTCTGTTTCCTGCCGGGTCCCTCTTGTTCCGAAAACCTTGCCTACCACGCGGGATGGTTTGCCCTTACTATCACAGTGCCCGGAATCGGTGCCATCCTCACTAGCTAATGAAGTCGTCTGCTTTTATCAGATGTGTAGTGAACAAAATTCCACCTGGTATTTTGAATGTGTTTCATCCAGAGCCTTCACTTGAGCAGCCTTGTAAAAGGGCAACAGTTTCAACCATTCCTGCCTCAGAAGGTAAGGGTATAAAGGGCTCTGGACAATCTTCATCTAAACACCGGTGTTCTTAAGCCTATCCCCCAAATTGCTCACTGTTCTGAATTATGTACCGCTCAGCATAGTGGCAATATAAAGCCTTAGAAACTGCCTGGCGGAGGGGGGGGAGGGGAAAGCATAAAATTTAGAGTAAAACATTTAATCTATGCCTGGGTTTCACTACTCTACAGTAGGAACAGCGTCACCCACACATATCCCTCTAGAAGGACGGTGTAAAAGTAAATGAGCCAAAATATGTAAGGACAGTTAAGCTCTAAAGAAATAAGGTCTTAAAAGGTAAGGCCATTTTTTAACTCAGACTATCACCAATCACTTTAAAACTATCCTCCTAATCATGGATAGTTATCACTGGAAAAACTTGTTTACCCTTTTAAAAAAAATCTAAAGATTTCAACAACAGCATGCATGAAACTATTTTTAAAACAATAATAAGACAATCTCCTCATTCTTCACGATTTCAAAGGTCACATTATGGAAAATTTCATTTTCATACATCAGTCAGGCTAACATTTTCAAACATCAGTTATACGAGAAGTGTCTGAAGAGCTTTCTTGGTTAAGTATTTTTGTTGTAAGGAACTCTGTGCCATGCAGAAAAGGAATCCCAAAAGAAAGGTCTGCCTTGAGGCAGGATGAAAGTATTTGGGGAAGGGAACATTTTAAAAATTATCTGAATAAGAGCTTCATTCTTCAGGCTGGCATTACAGACTAATAACAGTAAAAGTATCTTTTAACATAATTGTTTTAAAAGGTGGCTGTTTTAAAAGGAAACTAACTTTTTTGTTAAATGTATCCCATTAATGAATTTGACAAAATGTGTCTCTGTTCTCAAGGAGGACATTTTTCTAGTGATATGTAATGAAAAACAAGGGGCTAGACCTTACCTTACTAAAAGATGTACCCTCCATATAGGGAGTTTTATCTGCTATCTTCTCATCTTTCATTGAGATAGAAAACAGATTATGGAAGTACTGACAATATATATGCTTATAAGAGTACACATTTTGAGCAGCAGAATAATCTAATGAACACAACAGATAATGGTCTCTAATTACTACATAACCCTGGGCAACCATTTAACTGCTCTGTGATTCAGTTTGCCCATCTGTAAAATCAGGGGAACAGGTTCCCTACCTATCCCCCACGTGTCTGGTGAAAACCCAAGACAAAGTATTGAGGAAGCCTATTTAGACAGCAAATCTAAAAGTTCCGGCACATATCTGTGGAAGTACAATTATAATGATTCTCATTGTTATTCTAGTAGACTCTGAATTTTAATCTTTAGAAATAATTCTTACTAGTTTATTTTCAAATGTTTCAAAAATATAGCTATAACAGAAAGACCTACCTTGTAATCAGTGGTAAAATTATGGCTCTATAAAGATTGTCATATTTATTATTCAATTATTGCTCCAATAAGCTACTCTATATATTAAAAAATAGCTCTTTGTTTTCTGTATTTTTAATGCAATTTCTTCTGAAAAGCTACTGTGACATTAATCATAAAAGACAAGTCCTGTAAAGAGAAAGTACCTAACAAGGACTTGGCAATAATCTCAGTTTAAGGCAAAAATACTATGAATTTTAAAATGAGCGACCTGTTATATACTAAATAAATATTCATAGTTCATAATTTGTGAAGCAGTAGGCATTGTATATCTGTGAGGGGGAAAGAAACCACTTCTCATTGTACGAATGGCAATTTTAAAATAATACCAAGTGATTTAAGTTGAAATGACTTAAGAGAGCTTCATGGGATCCCCAGTTTATTAATTTCATATACATTTCGTTAAAGAAGAATCAGTCCCACAGAAAAGACGGGCCTCTATAAGGTACACTGTGTCCTGATCTCTATGCAACAAATCTGCAAACACCGCCTATGGCATGCTGTATCAGAAATCTAGGTAGCTGGAAATCGCAGCAGACAAGAAGTTTCAGGTCATTGATCTCAGAATTGAAAAACTTTCCCCAGTGAGCCAAAATGAATCCAGCACATATCACTGACACACACACACATCCCTCCCATGCCCTTAGACAAGCAGCATAACACTGAGAGGTCACATCCCTGAGAGGTAGCACTAGAAAATGTAGCCTTCCCTAAAACACAAAGGGTATGAATGTAACTAATTGATTGGTGGCAAAGTGCAATCATTCAGTAAATATTCACTGTATACCTTCTATGTATATGGCACTGTAAGAATCAACTGTGAGAGATAGAACAGTAACAATTATTAAGAACTTTGTATTCTATAGTCTTGACTGATTTTAACTCACCTAAAACCCCCCTCCTCCCTCCTTTTACTCTTTTTCTAGTTTTCCCTAAAGTAAATTTCCATCAGCCTCATATTCCATTTGAGAAGGGAATGGAAGCACCCAATGACTGAACAACATGCTCGGGTTACGGGAGCTAAGTGGCAGAGCCAAGAAGGGCCCTAGTCTGTCTGACCCCCGTCTGCACAGGCCATCACGCCGCTGGAAGGAGGAAGCACCCCAGAATTCTGGCATTAATGCTTTGTGAGCTCAGTTCCCATTGCCTTAAACGAGTCCCAGCTTAGAAATCACCAGCCCCATGGACCGTCTTTGGTTTCCCTCAGGAACAGTGGTCTACCTGTTCTCTCAAGATGCCCCACACACATTCCAATTTTTGCACTTACCATAGCTATATTATAACTACTTGTTTACCTACATGCCCGTTTTATGTCTGGGGCCTGGCCTCGAATCCAGCATCCAACAGGGGAGTAAATAAAATATGAACCTGTCCTTAGAACACTGCAACTTAATAGGTGAAATGGTCCAAAATCTATTGGAATAAATGTTTGTGTTTGTTAAAGGCAACATGTGATCTTGACAAATAAAAATAAGGGTTATTTCACCACAGGCTGCTAAATTATGGATTGGGGTGAAGACAGGGCTCGAAACGGACTCTATCTAGCCTTTAAGGATAGGAATGATCCTGATAATTGGAGGAAAGGAGAGGCAGTCTGGGGGGCAGGAGAAGAGAGGCAAAGGCAGAGAGAAAGGATTGCCTGAGGCATGGCTGGATGGGATGGGCAGACCAATCTGCAATCAGAAATGACTGATTAGTGGGGGACTCCATGTAAGGAAAAGTGAGGAAGGAAGGCAGGCTGAAGGGCCAGAATGAGCCGGTCCCTTTAGGCCCAAGCTAAGGAGCCTTAAATACATTCTTTGGGCACCTGAAGAGTTTCAAGCAAGGGGAGGACACGACCAGAAAAGTAAGGTAGAAAAAAACATTTTGAACTGACGGAAAGTTAAAGGTGAGAATGAGGAAAAATATGCACTCTCTAGTTTAAGGGTGAAATCCACTGAGAAATTTTTCTTTAGTAAGAAAAAAAGGCAACGAAACACTCACTACTTGCTGAAATATCCCACCTTTCTCCACCAAGCAAACTAACAGTTTTTAATGTAAGTAAAAATTCATTGAACACTTACTGCTATCTTATGATCTTTTGTGCAAAGGATACAAAAAACAATGCCATCATCTTCAGGAATAAGAATCTCAATTTTTGAGAATGAACAGAATATGGAATACAAAAGACATTCATAAAAATCATCACAGGTTGTTTGTGCAAAGGTCAGCAAAGGAGAGCTATTATTCTTCTATAATATCATCTGTCAAAAGAAAAAATGCATTTGTTCAAAAACAAATTATACAATCACAATGGGAAAGGACATTAGAGTAACCTAATTCCACAACATTTTATGGATGATTAGATTGAGAGGACCAGAGAAGTTATGCAATCAAGCCTTAAGTCACACAGAAGGTTGCAGTATAATATGGATTATAAACTTAGTCTCCTAAACTGCTTTGCCTCTGCCATCTCTTAGAGATCTAAATGTGACTACACTATAAAAAGAATTTCTAGTATATTTTGGCAGAAAACAAATTTTAACTCTTTAGTAATAGCTACATGAATTTTAAAAGTTTAAAAGAGTAGAACCAATGAAAATGGAGCATTGATTCATTCTTTCATTCAGCAGCCTACCTTATAAACCTAGCTTGGCAATGTGGAGGTAGAGGAGGGTTCAGAAATAAGACAAGAGGCCAAAGCTAGCCCTACTTTCTGGAAGTTCACATCTCTACAATCTGTTGTAAGTTTAAGACACACACCAGATTTGAAGACTTATTATAAAAAATATAAAATATTTCATTGATATTTTTTATTTTGATTGAGTGGTGAAATGATAATATTTTGAATATACAGGTTAAATACAAAAATAATTTCACCCTCTTTTTGGCTTTAAGAAATTTAATCTAAGAGCGTGGTGGCTGGGTGGTTCAGCATCTGCCTTCGGCTCAGGTCATGAACCTAGGGTTCTGGGATTGAGCCCTGCATCAGGGTCCCTGCAAAAGGGGAGGCTGTTTCTTCCCTTCCCTCTGCCTGCCACTCCCCCTGCTTGTGCTCTCTCTCAAATAAATTTAAAAAAAAACTTTAAAAAATTTGAACTATGAGAAAACTTAAAATTATATATGTAATTCATTCACATTGTATTTCTACCGGATGGGGCTGCACTGGAATAGGAGCGAGACAGACCAGCCATGGGCTTTGGCATGCCTAGAAGTCCAGGAAAGGAGAGGAGATGGGATCTAACCAGTATAGGACAAGGATCGTAAAAGGAAAAAAAAAAAAAAAAAAGACTTGTCTTCAGGGCTTATGTTATCTCACAGGAAAAAATCTGGGGAGTTACCCATGAGAAAGGAATCTCTCCCATCATCTGTGGAACTTCACAGTAGAATGCCTTCGGCCAAATCAGACCTCCTCCCTCCTCCCACTGAACTAAGCGTGCACTTTATCTTTCTGTTCTCTGTGGAACCCTGAGCCAAGTGCAGTGCAGATGGCTGGCTTCTTAGAATATAACTGAAGAAAATGCCAGTCCTTATGTTCAAAAAGCATCCACCTTCAGTGACCACAGTTACCATGTGAACATCCTAGGTTCTCAGGCACAAGGTCACCAGATTACAGAAGCCGCTCTCTAGATATTTCAGTACTTTGTTGTGGGGACCCCGCCACACACACTATTATAGACATCACCGAGTTCAGTACACAGCACTGTTTCCATGCATGTCTCATGCTGCATAGTTTCTTTGGTTGCTTAGTATGCTTTTTCAATATAAGCCATCTATATTATGATAACCTCAAACACATGAACTGCAGACAAAGGTCCAGAATTGCTTCATGGTTCTCAAAGGGGTAAGTGCTGAAATATCAAGGTCAATTTTGCCATTTCTTTCTTTCCTTTTTTTTTTTTTTTAAGATTTTATTTATTTATTTGACAGACAGAGATCAGAAGTAGACAGAGGCAGGTGGGGGCGGGGGGGGGGGGAGCAGGCTCCCCGCTGAACAGAGAGCCCGATGTAGGGCTTGATCCCAGGACCCCAGGACCATGACCTGAGCTGAAGGCAGAGGCTTTAACCCACTAAGCTACCCAGGCGCCCCAAATTTTGTCATTTCTGATCATCTTTGGCCACTTAGAAACTGCAATAGTCTTAATTAGCAAATTCTTTCTATTTTTTTCAAGATTTTATTATTTGTTTCCAAGAGGGAAAGAGTCTTCGCACACAGTGGGGAGGGGCAGAGGGAGAGGAAGAAGCAGACTCCTTGTTGAGCTAGAAGCCCGACCTGTGACTCATCTCAGGACCCTGTGACCATGACCTGAACCAAAATAAGGAGTCCGATGCTTAACGGAGGACTGAGCTACCAGGTGTCCCTTAGTTAGCAAATTCTTAAAATTTAGGGTTAATTAGCAAGGCAGAGCCAGTACTGTTTTCCAACAGAAAATAGTATACAAAAAGCCAGTAATACAAGTATGTGCAATGAAAAAAATCCCGTTTTTTATAATGAGAAAAAAGTTTTACACTTACTTTTACTTAAAGGTGTTTCAATATTTATTTTTAATAACTTAATTTGTTTTCTCATTTCCAGTATCATTAAGGAATTAGGCTTTCCACTACTTAAAACATTTCATTAAATCATTCATGTGTTTAGCTTTTGTAGTACTTCTTTATTGTATGTCATAATTATTCTCATACTTTCTCTCAATTAAATGGATAATTTGAGTATTGTAGTCTGAATTATCTAGGAGCAAACTTCAATTTTTTTAAATTGTATTTGAACAAAGTGCTAGTCTTATAAATTTATTTGCTTTTCTCTTGAATTAATCAAAATTTGTGTCACTTACATAACAATGTGGACTAGCACGACATGTTAGTCTTTCATGAAATTTTGCTTATTTTTACATCCCTTTGAAACCTGAGACTAGGTTTCTGTATATATCCCTTTCAGACTCTTTGATAACTACTAGTTCTTTTCAAAAGAATAAACATGGTGCCAACATTTTCTACATCCATTAAAAAACACTCATATACATCAGTATGACTATCAAATGATCTTAAAATGTATTTAAAAACACTGGAATGTGTCTTCACCAGGGCAGAAATTTTTGCCTCTTAGATTCTTTGCTATATCACTAGGCCCTAGACGAGCTCTTGACACACAGTAGATGCTCACTAAATACTTCTGTATTGAATGCCACATACTAGTCAAAATATAAATGGTTAATGACTGAATAATTTATGGTAATGGTGAGGCCATTAGTTATTAACAGTCTGCTACGTGATCACCATTTCACTGCATGCTACAATGTGAACACTTTAAATGGTAGCTATCAGAAATTATTAAATGTTAATGACAAGTAAGTGCTTAATAAGTTTTCTTGAATAAATGGATGAATAAATAAACTATAAAGACTGGGTCAGGTTTTAGAAAACTGAGTCACTGAGACATCCTGATTTCAAATCTGCATACTTATTTTAAAAAGGCGCAGAAGACCTGAATTACCCAAACTTCACATAAATGTCCCTGGACGCAAGCTTTAACATGGTGTCCCCAAAAAAGCTACAATCAGGTTTTCCAAAATGACATGTAAAGAGGAGAATGACAATGAACCATCCAGTCAGGAATTTTGTCAGGATCAGAAATCTCTTCTTGATCTGGAGTATTCTCACTAATCAAAAATGTTAAACTAATTGGCAAATTCAACTACGTGGGTTACATGGTCATCACAACGTTTGTATACTTATTTCAACATAACTGCATGCCTAGATATAATCCTTTCACTCCGTTTGGAAAAATGATGTTGATGTCAAGGATGTTTTGAACTCCTAAAGTAGATGGTTTAATCCGTCTTGCAAAATACATCTGCTTTTGATATGTATTTTGCTGTAATGACTTCCTACGCTTGTCCATTTATAAGATGCTATAGCCTTTTATTTGACAAGAAAGTATAAAATTCCTTTAATTTAAATTTATATCTGAATTAACCTTAACAGTCTGATGGCATAGCTCTGAATTCATCCTTACCACAACTGCCTACTTAACATCAAATCTGTCCATTAAAAACAAACTTACAAAAATACAGTTACCATCTATTGGTGCGTGCATATATTACCTTCTTCAAAAACCACCATCACCAAATGACTACAACGTGGCTCAAGGAGCATGTCATGGAGCGCTGTGGTTTTTTCAAAGGGCAAAGAAGCAATCCGCGCCCTACCCACTCCCAACGCATCTTCCAACATTCCTTAGCTTACATCATTGTAAGACTTTACGAAATGTTCACTGGAAAAGACCCACTTTTCCTTAAGCTCTTGTGCACAACACACCCGAAAGGTGCATTTTGGGGAAATGAAGAAAACGCCACGATGCTATCTATGGTGGTTGCAACACTGGTTTCGCTTCCTTTTGTAAGAAGTAGAAAGTCAAAGGAGATTTCGAATGGGAGGCAGATGTAAATGGCATTTGGCTGAAAAGACATAAAGCAGCATTCAACAGGGAAGTCCCACCCCACTGAGTCTGTATAAATGCTCACTCCATCTCTGCTGTAGTTGGAGACAGCGGCTGTCAATCCATGCATGCTCTACAGTTCAAGAACCCCACGTAGCCTCCTCAGTAGGGCGTAAATGGCTCCAACGGTCTAGGTAGAAGCAACTGATTTGCAAGCTGAGTGGGGGAAGAACCTAGTTTATTCTTCACATCCTCTGAAGGCAACGCTCTTCCCTGTTTTCTACCTTCTCTGGAAGCTTTTAAGGATCTTGCAGGCCCATCATACAGAAAGCCACAGAAGGCAGAAAGCTGAAATCCCTCACGTAGGTGAAGAAGTTGAGGACGTTGTGCAGATTCCTAATGATGGCTCCATTAAAATCGAGCAGTGAGGTAGAGTTTTGTCAAAGCAACACAAGCACGGAGGTGTTTTCACCCAAGTGTGTCCACGACCTTCACGCTAGGGGGACAGGTCCCTCTTACTGTAGTAACCACCAAGAATGCTGTTCTGAATTCAAAGATAACCTTGCCAACCACTCTTTCTGAATAGATCACTTAACCTCTTGTACAACTCAAATTGTTGATTCTGAACTACCTCCACATGGGAGGCTTACTAAGTAATATGAATAATTATGAAGCTTTGGGAAGACCTAAAATGGCTATAGGGAAAACCAACTGTGAATTTAGGTCTATGTTTTTTGGTCGAGAAGTCACCAAGTGAGCCTGTTTCCATTAAAGCTCTTCTTTGGGCTGTTTTTGCTGAGAGTGGCTCTGCCTCCTTGCTTTGTGGGCATTTGTGTTATGTACACAGTAGCCAGGATCCAAACCAGGACCTGAAGAGAGGACTGGAGCCAGGACCCAGGCTGGGGGCCCTCACCCACGCAGGATGATGTGTGCTTTCTCTGCTTGTCTTAAGACCCTGTTTCTGGGACACCTGGGAGGCTCAGTCAGTTACGTGTCTGCCTTCAGCTCAGGTCATGATCCCAGGGTCTTGCTTCTCCCTCTCCCTGCTGCTCACCCTGCTTGTTCTCTTGCTCTTTCTCTGTGTCAGGTAAATAAATAAAATCTTTTTTTTTTTTTTTTTTTTTAAAAAGGGCCCTGCTTTGTAGCATAATACTTCAACCACAAGCCAGGTCCAGCTGCTGTACTTAGGCACAAATGCAGTCAGAAGTTCCGGGCTGGAAAAGGGAGGAGGCTTTTTCCAGAGAGGCAGCTTAGTACCCTCCTGAGCCAAGAGGAGAGAATGTAAAACTCGATCAAAATAAAATGCCTGTTGAGATTCACAAGGAAACGCTTACTTGGGAGCACAATGAATAATAAAATGTGATGAGCATGTTGGTTCTGTGGGGTTCATTTCCAGTATGCTTTCATATCCTTCGCTACTTAACTGCCCCCTTCCCCCCTGTAGAGCATTCCAAAAAAAGTACTGTCCCATTGCAGAGATGGGGAAATTAGTCCAAAGTTCCCTATTGTCTAGCAAGTGGAAGCCAGATGTCAGAAGCCGTATGCCGGGCAGATGCTAGAGCTGCGAAATGAGAACTACCTGAACAGTCCTGGAAGAAAAGGCGGTGTTCTAAAAATAGGACACTGACGCCCCCCTGAAATCAACTGTTCATTTATTTATTTTACATGACGGGTGCTGTGGGGCACCCGTTTCTTGCAAGCCTACAAAACTCCACTCATGGATTCGTAAGATGCTTCTACAGAGGCAAGGGGTACCTGTCCATTCAAAACAGACCTGCCAGCGAGAGACTGCACTCCATATTGTTTCCCTTTAATTCCAAACACTCAGAGGGAGGGACAGAAACGCTGGGTGGATGAGCAGAGGGGAGAGGGCGTTAAGTGTCCTATGTAAGCTGATCTTTGAGGTACGGCAAGAGTAGAGGATGTTACAGAGCAGGCCTGGGTCAGTGTCGCACAGGTGCTGGAGCTGGAATTTGTTTCCTGAACATCTGTGCTCAACGCAAAAACAGCCAGGGCTGTTGGGGGGAGGGACAACAAGCCTCACGCCGAAAACAACCCAAGAGAACACATTCCTGGTTTGTGCTGTGTCTGTCGTGCTAAATGACATCCTCGTCCCCAAGCTTAGCTGTTTCTCGTTACCTCATAAAACCACAGGCCACCTTCCTTTCTCTCCTGGCACCAAGTCGTCAACACCCCTGATCTCTCAGGACTAAAGAAAACAGCACTGAGACCAAGCCTCCCCACCACCCCCAGCAGGGGGACGTTTCCTTTTTCGTCAGGACTGGAGACGAAATACAGATTGGAATATTCACTTGGGAATTCAACAGGGATCCATCATCAGGAAAATTCCAAATAGACAGTCAGAAACACATTTGTGTGCTTTTCTGCTTCTCGAAGGAAGTGGAGAGAAAGCAAAGTTACTGTTTCATGAGAAGTGATTTCCCCTTTCTCGTGGTGGGTGGAGTTCCCACCAGCCCACCTGGAATTGGAAGCATTTGCGTAATGCCTGTGTTGAATCCAAACTTCTCCCCGACCTGCCTGAAGAGAGACCTAAAAGGGGAGACTTATTCTTCCATAAGAAAGGAACCATCCATGCAGAGGCCAGTGGTAACCCTAAAAAGCAGGAATGTGTCAACTGTTTTTATTGACGAGTACAACAAAACAAAACGAAACACCCAAACCCATCATTCTTCACAAGGGGGAGAGAAATGCTCAGAGCCCTCCACTGGATCCTGCCTCATATGGAGTGAAAGCCCACAGTGAAAGTCTCCACAGTGGGGCTGGGAGGACCTGCCTGACCTGACTCTCCAGTCCTCTCCTTTCCCACCTCTGGCAACCTCCTACCTCACCTTCAACCCCCAACTGCCACCCCCACCCCCTTACCGCAGCCAGGAACAGGCTCTGGCCCCAGGGCATTTAATTACACCATTCCCTCGGCCTCTGAGTGTCTTTCTGCAGAAATCAGCATGACTGACTGGCTCCTCCTGGCCTACTCTGAGACTCCCCAGATTCCACCTCATCAGAGGAAACTTTCCTGACCATGAAATCAAGATGGCTGTCCCCGGGCCCTCACTTCGCAGCTGGGCACCCCACACACGTGCTTACTGCTGCACTCCCCACACTTGCAACGGTTCAAGAAGAGGTTGTTTTTTGAACGGAAATTTTACTATTTCTTGAAAAGGGCATCTCCCCAAATGTGCTTCTACTTTCCACCTGAGAGCAAGATGTGGGCAGGAGCTTCCGAAGTGCTCTATTTTAATCTACTCAAGGCCTGCACTCCACAAATCAAATCAGTGAATTATAATATAGAACTCTGGGTACTTCCTAATCTCATAACCTGGTCCTACTGGTCCTCATGCCCCAAAGGTATCTATCCATCTATGAGATACATTGTATACAGGAAAACCCAAGACAGGGCAACTGAAAATCATTGCAAAGTAGTTTGAAAATGAGCAAAGCTGATTTCATTATGTAGCTTGTTATATCATCCATTTGTTGAATTACCCTTTATGTTGTGTTACTTATCCTTACGATTCAAATGACCTACAGTCCTAGACATTGTAGAGTCCTGTTTTTTTTAAGTGGTTAGAATATACAGGAATTAAAAGCTATACTTCTCAAAAGTCAAAAAAAAAAAAGGAACAATGTCCAGCCTGTATCTACACAGTGCCCCCAAAACCTGTTGTTCTGCTAATCTGTTAATTTAACAAGTGTTTTAACTTTTAATATAAGAAATAATGCCTTCAGTTTATAACTTTCACATTGTTAACAGCTTTTGGCCTCTCAGACTGCCTAGTTGATCCAGTACCTACACAGTTGTAAAATGAAAGGATGTCGTAAACAGCATGAAGCCTTGATCCAAACCCTTAATTATCTGGGAGGCTCAAGACGAAGATGACAGTGATGATGACGATGATCCCCTCAATGGTAAGCTCCCGAGCTCCAGTATGACCTGCTAAACCTGGTGTGATGGCTATAAACCACAGCCTTTAGTAAAACTGAGACCCCTGCACACCCACGGACACAGCTTTAGAAGACATTTGAAAGAGGTCTGAAAATAATGAAATACTTTACCTACGTGAAAGTTCAGTTATCTAGAAGCTCAAAAACATTTTGATCAGTGAAAGAAGTCAGACCCAAAACAACGTGTGTTGTGTGGTGTTCCATCAATATGAAATGTGCCCGAAAGTCCAGGAGGTAGACACAGAACGGAGATCAGAGGTTGCCTGGGGCTACGGTGGGAATGGGGAAGGATTGTAAATAGGCACAAAGCTTCTTACCAGGATGATGGAAACATCATGAAGTCAGACTCCGGTGATTAGATTATATGACTGTAATATGCTAAAATATACTGAAAATATATACTAAAATATACTAAATATATTAATAGTTATAGTATAATATTTATATAATAAATATATTTATATAATTATATCATTTATAAGTAATAATTTAATTATTAATTATATAATTTAATTATAAATCATACATTTATAATTTATATAATTTATAAAATATTTATAGTATATTTAATATACTAAATATACTAAAATATATGCATTTAAAACCCTTGAATTTTGTGGTATGTAAATTCATGCCAATAAAGCAGGTTTAAGAAAAGAGAGGGGGCAGTCCCGTATCTATAAACGATTATAATTTATAGTGTGGAGGGAGAGAGGAGAAGAACTGATGTGTCCATGGTACAAATCATGGCGTCTGTTCTTCTCCTCTGTCCTGTGTACTCACGATGAGCCAGGAGAGGGTTTGAGAGCTGCTGGGCACAACACAGATGCAAGCAGAACTCTGGGCCAGATGGCCTGAGTCCAGTCTGGGGAGAACACTCACTGCTTCCTTCTGTGACCTCAACCAGTCACTTGAAGGCACTCCCTTGTGCTTTCAGTTTCCTCATCAGTAACAGAAATAACAATAGCCCCTATACCTCACAGAGTTGTTGTAAACAGTTCGTATCTGAAGACACTTAAAGCGTCAGCCACTTCCCACGTGTATGCGACTGTCACTGTTTCCTTTCACCTCTTCCAGTGCGTGCTATAAATATTGTAGCTTTCGGGCGCCTGGGTGGCTCAGTGGGTTAAACCTCTGCCTTCAGCGCAGGTCGTGGTCTCGGGGTCCTGGGATCGAGGCCCATATCGGGCTCTCTGCTCGGTTGGGAGCTTGCTTCCTCCTCTCTCTGCCTGCCTCTCTGCCTACTTGTGATCTCTCTCTCTCTGTCAAATAAATAAATAAATAAAATCTTTAAAAAAATAAATAAATAAATAAATAAATAAATAAATATTGTAGCTTTCTGTGTGTGCAAAGATGGGAGAAAAGTCAGCAGCCACTGCACACGAATCAGACTGAATCAGCTTCTATGCCGAGTCATACTGTAAGTGGTATTATTACTCAATGGATGTGATCATCTGTGAGAAAGAAATTAAGGGAGTTGCATAAAAAGGTTTTCCTCAAAACTCAGGAGGTTGGAAGTCACTGAGAAACACATTACTAGGGATATACCGAACTCACATTTTCATTATAGTCTAGGAAGGGTGAACACTATGGAAGTACTTTGTCTACCCAATTGTCAGGGTCAAAGTACAATTGGGTTGGGTTTATTGGTGTGTCTTTTAAAAATACTGTATTTTTCTCGTGTAATGAAGTGTACCCAGCAGGGATCGAAACTATATATACAGCAACAAAACACGATTAAAAGCTTTTTAATGAAGGCACTGTAAACAGCCTTTTTCTTCTCCTTTAGAATATTTCAAATACAAAATTAGCAAGCCCCAGAGACTGGAATTTCTGCTACAGGAGAGATGAAAGGTTAACTGTCTAAAAAGGAAAGACTATGTTTGACATATTCTATTTAGAAAATAAAAGAGTTCCCTAATAAAAGGAGAGCCCCACTTGATGCTCCTAATGCTCCTTCAGTGTTTGCATACACAACCAAGTAATTAGAAAGCCCCACTCCAAAAAAAAGAAAGAAAGAAAAAAAAGTGAATAAAAAGCCATTGCAGACATGGGTCCCTTATTTACCGGGCTTGCTGGAGGCCCCCGGAGGTCAGTGTGATTGACAGCATTCTGGTGTTGGTAGAAGGTTGATAATGCACACACATCTCTTGAGAGGAGAGCTCCAGAGTCCTGACCAAACCTGATAGAAGGGCAGCTACTATGGAGAACAATGTAACAGGCAAAACCTGGGGGACCAGTGGGCAGAAGGAGGCTCAAGGATTGCAAATGACATTCCCAGTCAATTAGTACCCATTGGGAAGCCGAGCTACACCATGCCAAAAAAAGAAAACTAAAAATTCCTGGGGCAAGGATCTTCCTTTGCCAAAGGCGAGGCACCCTGTAGCCATTTCCATTAGGTCCACTTCAGTAACCCCAACTCCCAAAAGCATCCTTGGGAGCTGCTGAAGCTCCAGACATTTCGGAAAAGCAACACTGGTTTCTCTAACGTTGTGGCAATATTAATCTCATCAGGCCCGTCTGAAAGGCAAAAAAGCCACAGCCTTAAATCACAAAGCCAACTTTGTCTCCTTGTCATACTTGAATTCCTAGAAACCCAGTGAAAAGTACTTGCTATCTTTCCAGTTACTGAGAGGAATCCTGTTAGTTATTCCCAAGGTCCTTACACTTGAAGATCCCAAATCTAGCACAAACACCCAGTCAGTTTCATTTGATATAATGATGTTGGGGATATGTGGTTACAAGACTAAAACTAATTCCATGATACATTATTAAATTGGTTTAATGACTGTGACTTTAGCCAAGGAAGAGGTCACTCTTTGAGGTAAACAAGGACAGCTGCCATCAGAAACCCGTGTTTTAGGTCGCCTGGGTGGCTCAGTCAGTTAAGCATCTGCCTTAGGTTCAGGTCACGATCCCAGCTTTCTGGGATCGAGCCCCACATGATGCTCCCTGCTCACTGGGGAGCCTGCTTCTCCCTCTACCCCTGCCTGCCACTCTGCTTGTACTCTCTCGCTCTGTCTCTCTGTCAAATAAATAAGTAAAATCTTAAAAAATAAACTTGTGTTTTCTGGTCACTGTGTTAGATCTGTACTTATCAATGAGACCACCTTTCAGCTGCTGCCCACACAAATTTTTAACCATCAAAAAAACCTTCATTTTACTGAAGTTTGATAAGTAGAATCATGGTCCAACTGCTGATTCTGTTTCATAGGATATCAAGTGAAACTATGAGTATATATGCTGGAATATAGATTTTCACAAAAATAGAAATTTTCCTTTTTGTGACTCTTTCACCTGAAAACTCAAGCCATTCCTTGAGGCAAAGGATAAAAATAATCTTGTCTTGACAAGGTCACACCAGATTTTTCCTAACTTAATCCTTTTGGAAAACTTCTCAATCTACTTCATCCTGTAAAAAGCTCTATTCAGAATTTCTATATGATATTAAAACAATAAACAGACATGCAGGGTGTCAAAGATCTAGGGGAAAAACACACAGAGGGTTTTAAAAAGGAGTGTTTTTGTTTCCAAATCCTGGGGGTACCAAGTGATATGTTCCCTTTAAAAAACACGCACTGCATTAAAATATAAAATTACACATCCAGCTGAATGCCATTAAATAAGCTACAAAGCAAGTATTCCAAAATCAACCTGAGTTAAAAAGAATTCAACTTGGCTTACGTGACTTTGAGTATTTTCACTTAAAAAATAATCTGACCCAAAAAAGGGTTGTTTAAGCATTTTCATTCTGAGACGCCCCCCAAAACTGAAGCCCCTTGAAGGAAAGCTTCCTTTCCCCTTTGAACTGGAGACAAAGCTCCATGACTCTTTTTCCCATTCTCTCCTGATCTCTCATTCACTGCTTTGTTTCCCGTCCTAAAAAGGGGGAAATGACTCCCCATTCATGGGCCACAAGGTCCACAGAGCCATTCGGGGGCTTGCGGGGACAGTGTGTCACCAGGACAACTGAAATAAACACGAAAGACAGATGTGAAGGCCGGAATTCTTCAAAGGCAAGAGGGTTTGACACTTCATAAATCACTGTGTCACTCTGGTCTAACAAAAGCTGTTCTCCTGTACTGTACTCCAGGCTTTCTCCTGCCGGACTTGCTGGTGGAGTCTGTTTGCATACCACATCTGGCTCGTCACTAAAAGCTTTATCCAGGCAGCAAATCGACGCATGCAAGAAAAGGGCAAGGCCTTTGATCCTAATACAATAAAGCCTTCTTAATAACAAAGAACCCAAGGAACCAGTGACTTCAAAATATCAAAATACTCCACTGTCTCAGGTATGAAATGAAAATACTTTAAAACGGAACACATATTTAAAAAAAAAAAAAAAGCCTAGACACACAGTATATTTGAGATGATAGTATTCTCAAGAGGTCAGGTACAAAATACTGAGCATCTCTCTTGGTCCCTGTGTTGGGGCTGGTCCAATCAACTATTCTTTTACCTGGTAGGCAGATGAAAACTCCTACTGAGTTTTTTCAAAGACTCAATAAATGTTTGTCAGATTGAAGTGAATAATTCTGTCATCACAAGATTCTCCTCTGAACAGGTACCGTACAAGAAAAGCGGGCCTTCAGACTATCATTAGCAAGTTTTGGGGAATGTGTGAGATCATGTTTCTGCCTGCTAAGTACCATTCAGGTGTGCCCAAAGCACGGTGAATTGATACTAATGACTACAGATCACAATGTTTCTGCTGTTTCTCTTTAAAAAAATTCTCTTCACAGGGATAGCTCAGGGTAAGTAGTTACTCATATCCTGGTCATACAGTCATATACAATATTGCAAAGAATCCTATCGAATCAAACACCCTTATTATCTATTTTCTAAGCTTCTACCCTCTTTTATTTCATCCATGAATATTAATTATCAGTTAAGTGTAATAGGATTTGAATCTAAGGGGAAATAGGAGCGCATGCCATTTTATCATTAGACCTCATATTGGTCTCTGCGTTCTTGTTCTGATAGAAGGGTGAGCCAGTCCCCCTCACGTGGAATGCGTCCTTCAACAACTACGTTCCACCACTGGTGCCCAATCTTTTCAAGAATGACAACCCCGACATGAAAGCAGTTGTGTTTCTTTGATCCCGGCACTAAAAAATGCAGAATGACAACAACTACTCCCAGTGCGCTAACAGTTTTATACGAGATTGTACTTTGTTCATCCCAACAGCATCCGTGTTTGCTTCAAGGCAACGGTATGTCGTCTATCTCCACGACACATATGCACATACTTCACGGTCCACCATCACATTCTGTGCTACAAGGGGATGTGAAGACCCCTTGCAACATCCACTCATATGTCACTGAGGACTCTGCCCCTGCAAAGCCACACAAACCTGCTTCCTTTAGCTCTGTCTCATGTTTCTGATCTGAATTCAAATAGGACCAGCTCAGGATCATGGTCTCCTCTGACCACCCAAAACCATGTTAGTAGCTTTCCTCCACCTCCTATTCTCTACCACATCTTTGAGTTTTATTTCCTTTATTTCATATTCTTATCACCCCTATATCCAATTCTCTTGTTTGTTCAGTCATGGAAAGATTGTTTGTAGCCCTCCCCCTCCAGCCATCATCCAAACTGAAACTCCATGAGGGGAGGGAGGGACCCTGCCTTGTTAGCAAGATATTCCCAACACCTCTGCAGGACTCACGGAATTTAAGACCATTTATTTTCTAAGCATACAGATTCCAGAAGACAAAGAAAAGGGACAAAATGGCTTACTTTGCCAAGTAAATGTTACTAAGCTCCGTCAATGCTATTTCTTTTTTAAATCAACAATGGGAAATCTTTACACAGCCACAAATATTGCCCCTTCCTTCATTTACTGATTGATTGATTGGTTGATTGATTGGCTTGTTCGTCTGTTGCTTCAAAAACAGTTCACATACCCCAGGCCCTCTGGAAGGGCAGCTGTCTTATGAACATCTAGAGTTAGGAAATGGCCATGTTATCAATCAGCTGAAAACTGGAAATGCGTCCTTCCTTTATTTTTTAGAAATAGTCTCAGATTGTCTATTTGGGTGTCTTCCATTTGTTTAAGTGCAAACCAATCTAAAATGTGTTTAAGACTCTTGCTGTCCCACTGCTTTGCAGAAGGCAAATAGCTCACAAAGTGCCTGGCTCTTTGTGCGAATACCTAAAAGGCTACATCACTCAAAAGCTCTGGTTCACAAGGGGGCCGGCAGGTGGAAAGCGAAAGAATTAGCAATGAGTTCGTGCCTCCCGCCTGCTAAGAAGCAATGAGGTGGCATAAACAGAGCATTATGGTTCCAGGCACAACATCAGTGTGACCAAGAGGTTCCATCATTAACAGAGAATACGGAGATCATATTTAGTACCCAAATTCGACAAGCTTGCTGTAATGCTCAGAAGATTTAAGTGCACTTATCTGTCATCCCTTCACTCCATTTCTTTATTGAAATAAATCCCTTTCCAGCAACAAAGAGAGTTTCCTTCTCCTTATGCAGATGAGCAATGCATGGGTGCATTCCCATTTGGTCGGCAGGGAAGAATGACAGGTAGCAGAAGCCGGCTGTGGATTACCACTTGCAATTAACGAGAGCAGATATATCTCCTTTCTTCCAATTCCTTTCACTCTTCTATTAAGAAATAATTAAATCGTGCAGCAACTTACAGTAACAGGTTGGTTTCTGAATATCTTTAAGGGGGCACAAACAGTGATTAAGAGCTGTTTTTAATGCTGGTGGTTTCAGTCTTGGTTTGGGTTCTTCAGTTTTGTAACTCATGCAGGTAATCAACCAAAATAATACTGCTTAACATCTTCCTGCCCATGCCAGACCTTAGTGTAGGTGAAGTCACTGAGTTGGGCACCCTCTAACTTAAAATTACCGTGAGTGACTCTAACTAGAAGCTATCCACCTATGTTCCGGACGAACGAAATCCCTGAGCACAAAATTCACTGGCTGTAACCTAAAGGTCGTTCTTGGCATCAGCTGTTCCAGTAGGAACAATTACTCAGTAGGTGGGAAGGGATATTAATAATGGTAAAACACTTTTATGCCAGGTCAGATAGAGGCCCACGGCCCAGGTTGAGTGAGTCACAGCCAAGAAACAAAGCACTTCCAAACAGACAAGCGTCTAAGCATGTTAAAAATGCAACAACAGCTTAAGTACGGTAGGGGAGAACCAAAGGCCATTCTATATCACCTACACATCACCCACTCTTCACGTCATTAATGTAAACTTAACGACAACGCAGTTCTCACAGTCCTGACGATACACTGAAGCTAGAGGAGAACCTGGAAATTATTTGCTTCCCGAAAAGCCAAAGCAGAATTCTGTCTGTTGGGTAGAATTGGCCTTCATAATCCGATCTGAGGAGAGGTAACTTCACTCGGCATCCTCTCAGCCCCACAGTGAACCAGCAGAAAACCCACGCGTGCCGAAGAGACTTCTGGGGGACCCATATCCATCTATATTGGCCTGTGCTGATGCCTTGTGACACCTTCCAGAACTCTCTGAACAGCTGCTCCGTACTCACAGGTCACGCGGCAAAGTTCAACTGTCGTAAATTAATTCCTATGAAGTAGTAGCTTATAAGCTCCCCGTGTTTGATTACATTCATCCCATGAATGTTGACGAGGCATGTATGTGTGTGTCCTACACAAACGGTGCTTTGAATTGTATTTATTAACCTTCGAGGAAGAAGAGCACGGTGTGAGGGAGGAGAGCACGAGGGTCGGATTTGGAGACGCTCTGAAGGGATTTTCTCTTGCCTCCGGGACCTCAGACAGAAAAGCTAACCTCCCTCAGCCTCTGTTTCTTAGGTAAAAATGAAGAGAGTTACTTCACAATTTGAGAAAGTTATGATATTGGAAGATCAAGGAGGAAATGTGTGGGAGAAAGCACGGTTCTTGGCACGCAGTGGCTATAAGAGCAGAGGACACACAATGGGTATGAACATGGTGTCTGTGGCACGTTCCACGGATGTCGCTTCATCTCCTTTTCCCCTATTTACATGGTAATGTGGATATTTCAGTTTCAAGGGCTTTTTAGGCAATGACTGCCTCGCTTAAATTTGAAGCAATACTAAGTGCTCTGATTTTCCTAAAACCTATTACTAAATTTTCTCTCAATGCTTTTGTTTCATTAGCAATCAAATTTATATTGCCCTGCAGAAAATGTTTATAACGGACAAGCAAAAAGACCAGAAACTGCCCCGAAAAGTCAATCAAAAGACATGATACTATACTGCTTATAACCATCAATACAGGAT
This sequence comes from Neogale vison, assembly GCF_020171115.1. Taxonomy (NCBI): domain Eukaryota; kingdom Metazoa; phylum Chordata; class Mammalia; order Carnivora; family Mustelidae; genus Neogale; species Neogale vison. The sequence goes on along the minus strand of NC_058091.1, from coordinate 187,313,191 downwards.
CACAGAAAACAACAGAAAGTTATTATTTAGTTTATCCAGGAAGTTAAGAGGGTAAAGAATGTGTATCATCCCAGAATTATTCTAGAACCTAGATTCTCGATTTTAAGAGCAAGGCATCGATTTTTTGCAATAACTGTAGATTTCACCCAGAAGACTCAAAGCCTCAGAAGAGAAGCCTGATCTTGGTGGTAGCTCCATGAGTCTACAGCCAGACTGACTTCACGTTATCTCTTCATCAATTCACCCCAACCTAAGGCTTACACGGAAACGGTCTACCTGAAGTGCTGGCCTTCACCGGGGATTTTTTCTCACTCTGCCAGGACAAAGCAAACAGCCCAGACACGGCTGGATGTGAACATGTGTACCCTATGGCATGGGTTACTTTGCAGTATTCCATAAGGCATAAGCTACATGAGTTCTGCCTTTCTAGAAATCATCTTTAAGTGTGCTTTTATAGTCAGTCATGGATTATAAATAGATTCTCTGATTAAATAGTTTCCCAAGTGAAAAGTGCACAGAGAATAATAGAACAGGATTTATTTCTGAATGTGAAAGTACATTATTTTATTCTAACAACTAAATCAGTGGAGTAGCAAGTTATCCCAAGGAGATCAGGAAAGCAAATTCCTAAATAATAAGGTGTTATGGTAAAAAGAGGAATATGAGGATAAACTGTAAGTACAATGTGAAATTCTAGTTTCTTCAATTATAGTAGTATAGCTTAGAGTGCCAAGAAAACACTGTCAAGCCATCAGAAAAGTCTACAAGTTATGACAAGTGGTTTAAAGTGAAAAGAAGGAGACTCTACCTATGCTGTCCTTTTAATATAATGAATATAGGTACCACATGTAGTTACACTGTTGATACAGAGTAGCCAACTATATTCACTAGAAAATACCAGCTTTCCATTTTATCTTCCTCTGGGTAAACTAGGAGAAAAGCTTTTGTGCTGAGAAAAATTATCTGTGCCTATTTTCTCCCCTCTAAGTTTCTGGTCTAAAAATATGGCCTTACATTTTGTCTAAGAACTAGAAAACCCAAATATCCCATGCTCTTGCAGTTGTTCAGATAAACTATATTTTCTTCTAAAAAGATTATTTAAGATTCTTCTACGTGTGTGTGCACACGTGTCGTGTGCATGGGGAGAGAACAGGAGGAGGAAAACTAGTAACAATTTCAGTATCATTATATTGATAAAACTAATTTACCTTCTCAGGGTATTGTCCAGTATGTGATCTTATTCCAGACGCACAACTACCGTCGGTGGCTGGTAGGGAGTTTTCATAATAACCTCATGGAACGGATGTGAAAACTAAGGTGGAGAAATGAGCAGGGTATAAAAAAGGTCAGTCAGGTAAGGACTGACAATGGCCCCATCAGGTAGCCAAGTAGGATTCCCTGCCTTCTCCGCCCCTATGGAATGTGAAAGACAATATAACTTTCACCCCCAGAAGTACATGTGTTCAGAACATTCTTCACAGGTGTTATTTCAGAAACCAGGAAATAAAAGGGCTTTCAGGAAACAAAGCCTGGTGGGTACAGATGGACTACAGGAAACAGTGTCTTATCTCTAAATCGACAGGGAGCTGGTAATTTACAGAAAGGCCAGAGGGAGTTTTTGGCTTAGTCATCTGTGAGATGGGAACAGTGGGTATGCACCCCGTTCACCTCACACTGTGGCAACTGACTGAGATGACACAGGAAAACACCCTTCTTCACTTGCAGATCTCAATGTTGCAACTAAGCCAGAAACAGGACCTCTGGTCCTTATTCTGTGGGACATCAGTTATTAAGCAAAAAATAACAATGGCTTTTACTAAGCTAGAGACCTACAGCTTATTCATGATTAAGAACCAGTTCTGGGCATTTGTTTGTGTTTGTTTTATTCTTATCACAATCAACATCAATTTAATCTATTCAGAGCATCTCCTAAGTGCTCTTAAAAGTCCATGTTAAAAAAAAAAAAAAGGCGAAACTCAGAATTTAATAAGAATGGAAGGATGTAACTTGCGGGACCCCACTCTAACTATGACAGGGTTATGTGTGTAATACAGGTCTGAAGAGATGGTCTCAAAAACAAGGAACCCTCTAGCTAACCTCCATGAACTTCTATCCTTGGCTGCATTAATAGTTCATTAATTTTCTCTCTCCATCTCACAGCTGGAACAGTCTTCCTAAACACAACAATAAAAACCATCTGAAAATTAAGTGGTTAGCGTTCCTCTCAATCATGTTATTATGGTCAAAAATGCTGCCAACAAACCTTAAGATTTTTGTTTTATCATCTACAGAAATTTAGGTTTAAAGGGATGACATTATCATGTCCAATAAATTATTACAGATAGACGAATGCGAGAGGTAATGTTTTAGGCTTCTCCAAGTGTGGATCATGACCTATTAGTGGGCAGCAGCTTTTTTAAAAACAGAACTGAATGGCAAACAGTCACACCAAATTTCAAGTGGATTAGGGGGTTTGATTTAACCATATGTCTGGAAGGTAAGAGAATCAAAGTCTTTGTAAAAAGCCTCAATAACCACTACAGATAATGTATGGCATAAATGATCTCTACTACAGGAATGTTTTGTTCTCGGTCTGTTTTCCATTGGCCTGCAGCGGTTCTGAATGGCCTATGCCAAACAGTGAGGAATATGGGAACTTATGTTAAAAGCACATTAACATAAGCAATTTAACACAGACACCAAGGCAGAAGGAAAGGCAAGAGAGACTGAGCGAGAGATGTGGGCTTGAATCCCGCTTATGCCATTTCCTAGCCGTCATGGCCTCAGGTAAGTCACTAAATGTCTCTCAGTCTGGTTCCCACACCTATCAAGGGGGCCACGACAATATCCACCTCATACTTTTAAGGATGAGAAATTCCATGTGTGACTGTTCCATGCTGGGACTGCCATGACATACTGATAAAAGGCAGCTGGCCCCGGTCGTTGTTGACCAAGAGCTGTGCATGGCCTTCCTGGTAAAGAAGTGTCCAGGTGTATTATTTCCTTTTGCCTAGTCTGAGGGATTATGGTTAATTGCAAGCGCACCGTGACCCCGTGAGACGGGGCCGTGCCCTAACCTCTAGAGTCTGTATCAGGAGAAACACCTGCACCTTAAACTTTCTATCGGCAGATCACTGCTACTGCAGGCCTTGGGGATGCCCCCTTGACACCCTCTACCGACAAACGGAAGGGGCAGACAGGATGGTGGGTCTGCAGGAAGCATGGCAGGGGAGGAATGGCTGACAAAACTGGAGAGGTTTCGGCTGGAAGAGAGACGATGTCAGGAAGAAGGATCCCTCCTCTCCAGTGCCCGAAGGTAGAGAAGATCTCTTTCTGTGCCACTCTAGAGAACAAGAGGAGGGTAAAGAAGGGATAGGAATTACTCCGTGACTGCTGATGAGATCACAGCCACGTGGAGGCCAACTGCTGACCTGCTGAGGACCTGGAAGCACTTCCAAATGGGCAGGAGCTGTAGTTGAGGACATTTAATGTGCTTTCCCCACCCCCTGCCCCAACCCTAAGCTTCTATTAGCCTTTGGACGTGATGTACTTGTTCTAAATGGGCATCCTCTCCTTTCCTTTTTAATAAAGACATTATAAAAATAATAATGTAATGTGCAGGAATTCATTTACACTGCTTATGCTACAGAAATCTTGATTTAGTAGATATCCCTTCAGGTTACCATTTCTGCTGCTGGCTGCAAAATAATAAAGATGCTGACAGTTGTGAATTACTTTACTGAGTTCTACAAATTATCAACTCGAATGGTAAATAGGAGAGAAATAAAAGGTAAAGTAGGTGGCTAGGTCAACGAGGGTGAGGCCTGCCTTTTCCGCATAATTTAAGGCCTCCTGAAAATGATGGCTAAGAGAGGCCTCTTGCTGAGGAAGAAGAGAAAGCATATATGCCTCGAAGTTTCAGGACATAGAGGTTAATGGAAAATGGGAACGGCTTTGTTTTATGGGCCCTACTGAAGACAGATGACTGGGGAGATGGGCAGGAGGAATTATTTCTTATCTGGAAGAAGCTGAGGTTAAGAGATGAGGCAATGGCGTGTGAACGCTGCCCGGGACAATTATTCGTGGAGAGCTCTGACTAAAGGTGAACAGCCTGCTGGGAGAGGGGAGACATCAGATAGGTAAAGTCAGTCCTGCCCTGGGGCCACGACCTCATTAATAGTTAAACAACAGCACTGAAAATTAATGACCCACACCTGACTGCCCAGTGAAACGGCACTCCCCTTCACAACCGTCCGGAAATCCTCGCATGCACATTCCAGCAGGAAGTCTGGCCGCCATGGTGACGGCCATCCCTTTGGGAACTAGCTGGGTTAAATGAGTAGTGGCAAGACAGATGAAGAAATAGCCTCCATCCGGCCTCCACGATGTAACAGGGGATAGAAGCAGCCTGGGAGTTTCTAAGAAGTAGGGATCGACCATATTGAAGTTATTTAGAAAGGAAAAACCATGAACGCTCCTCTGTCAGAATTGGACGTGTGGACGAATGGCGCTCATCGGAGTGAGGAAGGCTGGGCACCACACTGACCTCCACCCCATCTGCCATATGGCTGTCTGACAAAAGCAATTCGTCAAGCTTCCTGGTTGCCAAATATGCTGGCTTCAAACTGCCAGGTTGGGGGAGGGGGGGTGGTTAGAACATTTTTTAAAGAGCAATTTAAAAACCCTCACAATTTTTAAATCGGAAGACTTTTCTCCTCGCCGCACCCAAGATTACCAAAGGTGTTCAGGCCACCTTTAAAGTCTGAGGAAACAAAGACCATCCCCATCCCCACCCCCCAGCCCCCAGTCTCCAGGTTGTCTTTCTGCTTTGTGCACAGATTTTTTGAAAATAGAGTACAATAAATTCTATGCACGACAGCTTACTGCAGCTAAAGAGTGAGCTCCTGAGATGCACCTTTTTATTTATTGGGGTTGGGGAAAGGAGGTGGTAATGTTTCCTGTATTGGATGCCTTATACTTTGCAGACCTTTGGGGACTCATCTCTGCTGAATTCTTTAACAGCTGAGATGACAGGGATGTCCATTACCCAAATGGACAGCACTCTCTATTGATCAGGGCTCCACTTAGCAATCTCATTTGTCATCCTATTGTCTCTCATCTTCACTGCTCTCGCTGTGAAGGGGGAATCTTTTCTCAGGTGTGAGAGAGTTAATCTACATTCTAGGCACAACTGAGCAATTAAAACATATAATGAGCAGGACCCTTTCGTGCATCACCTACAGAGAAGCCTGAATTGGACTTCTCGCTATCTCCTCCACACAGGCCAAAGGAAGTTAAAGAAGTAATCCACTCTTGGAAAAGCCCAAAAGAATAACTATAATGCTCTCCAAACCTTAGCTGTGTCGAGTGCTTGCTTTACCTCCATTTCTGCTTTCAGAAACTCATTTTAAGAGATAAAAAACGAATCTTACAGGAAGAAAGCCCAAATCCCAACAAAACAAAGGAAGGTCTACCTAATCTTGCCAGTTAATCATTTGGGGAAAGTCTTGCTCTGCATCTAATTAGATCTATGCAGTTAAACATCCATCAAGAATTCTCCTATATAGAAGATGTTTTATGTAGTTCTCATATGAGGGATTAAATTGGGCATGTGGAGAGCAAAGTTGATCCACTTAATGGACTCCCCCAAAATACACATCAGCATCTGTGTCACGGAGCTAGACAGCTTCTTTATCCTTTCACCAAAACGCAATAACAGAAATAATTAAACATCTCTCAGACCCGAACTGCATAGTCATTAGGCAACATCTCTCAGACCCGAACTGCATAGTCATTAGGCAACAGTCAAGGACTGGAACCTCCACGAGAGCCTGAACGGCACTTCACCCTGGCTTTTCTAGCCATTTCTATTCGGAAAGCTTTCCATGGCCGGATTTCCCCTGAGAACCATTTTATGATGCTATAAAGACTGCCAGCCAGAAGCAGGAGCTCCCCAGCACCTGAGCCACACACAGAACTATCAAATAACATTTAATTGCTAGATGACACTCTGTGTCTGGGCTTGAATTCTGATCTCCAAATATTATCCATGCAACTGTCTGCGGAGATAAGGTTGTTGTGATAACAGCAGATAAAACCAATTAAACCTGGGAGCAGCAAATACTCCAAGATCTTGACTTTCCCCATAGAGTCTGAGGATACATAAACCCTAAGAGGTCCGATGCTATCTCCCTTATGTAGGAACATTACTTGAGGCCTCTTTCCTTTCGTGTACGTGGGTGAGGTTTCCGTGTAAACACATGAGCTAAGTGAGCGCAATACATGCAAATTGCATGAGCTATTAATTACTTTTACAGTCAGTCTTGGAAAGCAAATGATGATAAAGAATCTAAATCTAGCTCATTTTTTAATACAGAATACCAGTGCGGTTTCGCTCATAGACTCAAGCATGTGATCATAAATACACTCAGCTCCATTTTCTCCTTTTCGCGTTTCAGAGGCTTTCCTGTTTTTTCGCTGACAAGATTCTAACTCTCTAGCTGTTTGTATACATATTATGTCTGCTTTGTGATATGTTTGCAGCGCCAAAGCCAAAACACCAGGAGGAAGTGCCAAACCTTAACCCCAAGTTACTTCTGGTAGACCGCAGATAAGGAAAACAGCGCTGAACTGGGGTGACGTGAACACCCCAGAAAGCTTATCAAAATCTGACAGCTAAACAGGACACTAGGAAACTTATCAACCAAATGATGTTCTGAAGGAAAACAAAATTGATAGAAAGGGGAGTGGTACAGCTTCAAAGGGAGTCTGATTACAGAAAGCGTGAATTTCTTTCATGAAAAATAAATAAATAAAAGTCTAATGGAAGTCTGTCACTAAGGAAAATATTCCATTTTCTTTGTAAAAATGACTTTCCATACTTTTTGCAAAAAAAAAAATCATCTACACTTATCTATGTATGCTTTTCTGAGAGAAACGGAAAAGTATTAGAACCTATTTCATTTAGCCGTCTTCTCATACCTGGGGTATACATAAAGGACAATAATGTGCATTGTCCAAGAGAGGAGGTAACAGCAGAGCGGCCTTCAGTAGCAGCGGGCAGGTGGGTAGACAGAGGACTGCAGACTGAGAAACAAAAAATAAGGTTACATATACCAGTTGAATAATGACTACTTGTAGGTACGGGAGAAAAAGAGACTGGAGGCCTCATGACCACCCCCTGACAAACATCACCATGGACACTTTACAAAGGAAGTGATTTACTAGTTGTGTCAGATGAAAAACAATACTGAGTAACTTTAATGTAATTGTCTTACAACATAAGAGCCTGCTTCTGTGCCCTTCATAAAACTATGATGGTTCTAAAAGAAAAACATAGAATAAATGGAGTCAAGACTAAAATAGGCTGGAAAGGGGTGCCTGGGTGGCTCAGTGGGTTAAAGCCTCTGCTGAGGCCTTCGGCTCAGGTCATGATCTCAGGGTCCTGGGATCACGACCCACATCAGGCTCTCTGCTCAGCAGGGAGCCTACTTCCTCCTCTCTCTCTGCCTTGCCTCTCTGCCTACTTGTGATCTCTCCATCTGTCAAATAAATAAATAAAATCTTAAAAAAAAGAAAAAGGCTAGAAAATGTTATATATTAGTAAAATTATTATAAAATTTGAATAGAAAAAGACTGATCTTCATGACACAGAAATACTGTATAGAAAAGAAAAACCAGACATTCTTAAATTCAGAATGAAATACAGAGTTCTCATACCAGCATAAATAATTTTCGCTAGCTGTAAGAAGAAAATTCCAGATTTGGAAAAGTCATATGCAAAGAATGTAGTGTCCGGTCCATTCTCTTACTCAGTGACAGTTATCTCTTGAAGTTTTGTTTTGGACTGCAAAGTTAGCAATTAAATTTAGTCCTAAAGATCATCATTATCATTACTCACATTTAGTATTTATGGAACAGCCACTGTGTGCAAAGGGTAGAGCAAATGCTAACGTTGCTTCTTTTGCCAACTGCCAGAATTACTCACCTGATGTCTTGTCTAGCCTGCTTGTCTATCTGGGCAGTTCCTAATTCAACCTCAGTAGCCCTTCCTTGCTCTTTCAAGGCACACAGCACCCCATCTTCTCCTCAGACCCCACAGCACCTTGTACCTTCCTCTTCTCACCCAACACTCATCAATAGCAGAGACCACAAGTCTGCACAGTGAGCACACTGCACCCCATATGGAGGAGGTCTTCCCTGAGCTTCTAGTAAGACTCCAGTGACCCCTTACAGTTGTCCCACTCCCCCTCTTCGATTCCTTTGCAATATCCATACTGCCAGAGAAGCAGCTAGTTTTTAACAAGACATGAAATGATAGTACATAGAAATCTTCAATAACCTGTTCATTTCACACTGTTCACCTATGGCAACAAGGGGCTGATTCTCTACACGGAAAAGAAATCCTCATTTAATCGGGGTAAAGCCCAACTATCTGAATTTTAGGGCCACTCAGGTGATTCTAACATATAACGAGGGTATAAAATTACTGACAAAGAATTATAACTTCTTTCAAATCCTTTCCTTCGCTTCCTACCACAAGCCACTCAAATGTATCTTTATATTGCTTGTGGTCATGGCTCTTGTTAATAAAAATTATTCTGTATTTTAAACATTTATTCCAGGCACACCTAGGACACTGTCTATAAGCTATCATTTCTAATGGATGGTCAATGTAGCAACCTTGAAATGACAACATGCCCAAATTCTTCAGTCAGAGAGTATTTCTTATTAAAAATATGTAAAACAGAAGCTCCAAAATCTTCCAATCAGCTTACTAATATGTTATCCAAAACAAAACAAATCAAGACAATCATTCAGCATTAGGTGCCAGGCAGGATTCCCAGTTTGGAGATACAGAGAACACAAAGTGTTCCCTCCAGGAACTTATATTCATTGAGTGGGATACGGAATACACACACACACACACACACACACACACATATATATATTTATATATATTTAAAGTTAACAGTTAACAACAGCAATGTTTTTTTCCCTTGGTATACTGGTTTACAATTTTAAAACATTTGCCCATCTTTAATCTTATTTAACACTTGTGAAATTTTGTGAGAAGTTATAATGACTTTACCAGTGACAAAGCTTAGGTTCAGAGAGGTAGAGTAACTCATGCAGGTCACACAGTTCTTAGGTAACATAGCATGTAAACCAACCTTCTCAACGCTTCTCCTAAATCCAGGGACAAACATCATGCTAATTACCGGGTTGTATGCAAAAGGATTAAACTTGGTCCTGAGATCTCGAAGGAGGCTGCGATCTAGCTATGGAAGGGAGCCAGACACACACACATGATGAGAATATAATACACTGCAGTATTTGCAAACACTAAATAAATGATGGAGGAGAGTCAGCTGTTCTCTAGCATGGCAAAAAAAGAAGCTGATTGTGATTAGAAGGATGGAGAAGCCTTAAAAAAAAAAAAAAAGTGAATCCTGGGCTGAGTCTTAAAAGAATGGGTCAAGTTAAATAAGCAGGAAAAGGGGAGGCAGAAGCTCTATAGAATAATATGTCTCATTACAGTCAATTTTGAAAGTTCAAGCTAAAAATAATTCCACAAAGTATGCATCACCCATTTTCATTTAGCATATAATCTGAAGCCAAGAATATTTCACCACTAGAGCCAAGTTTACTCAATATAGGGGAGCACCTGGATTCTTCTCTCAGAGTTATCCATTCAAATCAATTTTCTTTGGAAAAAAAAAAAAAGGAATGAATTAATCATTGAGGTATTTGCTGAGCCTCTACTATGTGCAAGGTAATATGCTTGCCCCTCGGAGGAATACAAAGCAGGTTTTATCCTCTAACAGTTTATAATCTTGTTGAGCACAGACACAAACATGTAGATGCTCAAATTAATGATCACATGACTAAAGAACCTAAGAATGGCTGGAGCAGTGAGCTCAATGACCTTGCAGAGTGAGGGGGTTTAGATGCTCTGGAAGGGGGCCAGCTAACTGCACAGGCTGAGGTGACAAGTATGGGATGAATAACACATATTCAGTAAACTCATCTGACAGACTGAGCAGGGTCTACTTTGAGTAGGAACTGTGGAAGGCAATGAAGATCCAAAATCACCAGGGATGTAGAGCAGTATTAGAAGGTTCAAGAAACTAAATCATTACCTATGTTGCGTTTGTAATTTTGTATTCCCTCAGTCCTGACTCAGCTGCTGTGACATCCTATGAACGTCTGAGTCTGGGTGGAGGGGTTGGGGGAAGAATGTGGTCCCTTTGAGACACTCAACTTTTCTCTTTTGTTACGGCTGCCTTGCTTGATATGGTTTCTGCAATTCCGGTTTATACAATTAATTACTGCACACATTTGAACAAAAGCCGCTACCCCAACCTTCACAACCTTCACGGCATACTACACAGAATTTATACTAGTAAACTAATGAAAAGGCAATCTTTAAAATCCCGTTCCTGCCCAGAAAGATCATGACACACCAACATGTCCTTGAGAGCCGTCTGGAAAACACTGGGATCCTTGAATGTAACCCTGATCATTTTCCCAGAAAGATAATCATGCCTTCCATGCCTGGGCTGTTTCAAGGCCACATGTGCTAATTTAATTTATAGTGTTGAGAAGACCGAAGCCATTTTTGAGGGGAATAGAAAGTGAAAAGCTACTCCCAATTCTGTATCCACAAGGGATTCCCCTGCTCCTTTCAACCCGAGGGAAGGGAGAGCAATGGAAAACAGGAGCCTTGGTCTGATTGCTGGTAAGGTACTTAATCCAAGACCATCACTGGTGTGGAGACAGTGTTTGGAAGGGAAGTCAGATTTAAAGAAGGAAGAAGGAAATCACGGGATTCTGAAAGCTCTGAAAAGGATTCAAACCAATCCACATACCATGGGGGCGGGGAAGGGGGGTGGGGCAGGGAGTGTTATCCCTGCACTAGAAGCACTAGGACCGGAACAAGAGGACAAGAGGTCCTTTGGGCAAGCTTTGGGATGTGGCCTTTGAAATCACACCTTAGCCAATGGCTTCTTGTTGCAGACAACACAGAGGGATTGTTAAGGCGGACGTCTGCCTTTCACGCAGAAATTCTCATCAGTTTTTCTTTAGCCATGGACTATTTGTTCTGGATGATTCTGGGAGGGTGAGGGAATGCTAACTCCTTAGACAGATGACCAGACAGGTGGACTCAAGGGACAAGAGGATTTATCCTGGAGGAGAATGGGGGAGGGGCAAGAGTCAAAAAGCAGGTAAGAAAAACACAAAGGGCATGCTACTCGTTTAAGTTTTATGAACATACACAATTCTATCTATAACCAAAATACATACTCAAGACAAAAGAAGCAAAAGGAGTCATTCTAATGAATAATCTAAAACCAGATTGAGAATGCATGACAAAACCTGTTTATGTAAGTTTGCTACTATTAAAAAAACCTGTTTATTCTTTCACATATTAAAAAAGGAAAAAAGACTTATTAAAATGATGTCACCAAAAAAAGTTGATTATCCACAATCTTTTTGCCTTAAGTTTATGAACACATCATTGGAAAGAATATGAAACTTAAGAACTAATGCAAATGTAGAATACACAAGATAATACTCCTCCTTAGGTAATCAATGATATGGAAAATCAATTTTGCTACAAATTATCAAAGCAAGTGAAAGATCACTCAACACTTGCAGATGTTTTAGGACTATACACGTGTTAAGAGCTTTATTAAAAACAATTAGGCAATATACATTTAAAATCTTCAAATATTTATAGATTTTGACCGAGAAAGTCCAATTGCCAGAATCTATCCTAAGGAAAACACCAAAATATGACAAAAGACTTGTTTCAAAGTTGTAATAAAAAAAAAAAAAACTTTTATAAAGATTTCAATAACATGCAAAATATTCATAATTTAAGTGAGAAAAATTAAGACAGAATTATATGCCCAATATGATTACAACCATACAGAAAGAACAACAAAAATCAAAGTTTTCATCATATGCTTATGGAAAAAAAAAAAATGAACGTTAATGCACTGAAATACTAACAGCAGTAATCTATGGATTTTTATTTTACTTGTAACTTATTAGAATTTTACAAATAGGTTACAAACGATAAACATTATCATCAGGAAAAACCGTAATCAAAGTCCACAACTCCAAAAATAGCAATAAAAATCAAAGCTACTCCATGAACGATTTATGAAGGAATAACAAAAAAATTGGATTAGAGCAGATACAGTTAATTTTCTCTAATATAACTCTGATGTGAAATAGTATTGATAATAGATTACAGAGAGAGGTCTAGGTTATTATGTCTCACCATTTGTTTACACACACATACATACAGAGTAAGGCAGGAAACCCCAAACTCAAGCCTAAAACTCTAATGAGGAAAAAATAATTTTCTAAGTAGCCAGAAGCCAACTCTATAGATTTTGTACTTGAAAAGTGAATAAGGAAAAAATAAAGAGTTATCCTTTGGGAACCTGACTGAATTACACATCGGTAATTTTCATGGCTGACCTATGCAAACAGGCCAGCCAACATTTTAATTATTCTATCTGTTCTACTGATACGTGCAGACCCCTAAATTATCTTTGTATTATACATGTTTGGTAAAATAGACTGTACTTTCTTCTTTTAATTGGTGCTGTTTATTGGATAGAGTGAGCATCCTTTAAAGTCACATGTTCTCAAGCAGATGAGACAGAAAAAAAATTTAACACTGAAAATTCTTCAGGAAAAATTAACTTTCCAAAAACATACTAACATTCTGTTAAAATCCGATTCCACCCAAACCTTCAATTTCCCATATGTTCAAGGAGATGAACACACAATGGAGCCCACACTTTAAGGAAAAAAAAAATACTATCATACCAAGTCTTCTTATATCTTGCCTCAGTGAATAGTTTTTGGTATCATAAGATTGCTTATAAAAAGTCAGGGTCTTGGGGCGCCTGGGTGGCTCAGAGGGCTAAAGCCTCTGCCTTCCGCTCAGGTCATGATTTTTCTTTTTAAAGATTTTATTTATTTAGATGACAGACAGAGATCACAAGTAGGCAGAGAGATAGGCAGAGAGAGAGGAAGCAGGCTCCGGGCTGAGCAGAGAGCCTGGGGGGTGCGGGGTTCAATCCCAGAACCCTGGGATCTTGACCTGAGCCAAAGGCAGAGGCTTTAACCCTCTGAGGCACCCAGGCGCCCCCAAAAGTTATGGTCTTGAACAATAAATAAAATCCCCCAACTCCCTAAAATCTTAAAAGAAAGAAAACTGCCAAAAAGAATGTAAAGTCAACTTTGATACATTATTTCTAGTCGTGTGGGCACGGTAAGAAACTTCCGTAGAAAGGGACTAGTACAGCTGGTGGCAAATTAGTAAAAGATGCTGATGAGAGAACATAGTTATTTAGGGTCTGTCCTTTGAAAATAAAAATGACGAACTCGGATTTTCAGTACAAGAAGCAGAGTCTGCTGCTTGCATTCAGGCTGCTCAGAACCTACTCACTTTGCTTTACTTTTTCTCTGTGTTACTGCAAAAGCATGGGTGGGTTAGGGTGGGGGTGTGGCAGATACCGAGGGCCACGCCTTTTCTGTTGGCAAATGTGACTAATGTGTGCATTGGAAGGAGGAAAAAGGCTCTCACCTGGTTATCAGCTGGCCTGACTCACATCTCTTGGCATGTGGAACACCAAGTACCGAGAAACTCGAGTTGGTGTTTAGAGAGATGCCTATCAGCTTTCCCAACATCTAGACTCTGAATGCACTTCTAATCACTTGCAATAAACAGCAGTTCAGTTCTTGGAAGTATTTTTAATCACCGAAGAGGAAGTAAACGTGCTTGCCTCACAGCCCAACAGGTAGCACGTTTCAGACTTCATTGTTCCTATCCTGAATTGCTAAGTTCGGATGTTCAGAGGGCAGATGGATGGTTGCAAGTGAAAACAGAGGCAGTAACCTAACACCAGGGGTGTTTCACACTTTTGCTACACAGCCTGGTAGCCCCCAGAAGCCTGTGCACCCAAGAAATGGAAAAGGCCAGCAGCAAGTACCCATGAGTCTCCTCCTAGCCCTTCCTGGCTGGGGCCATCCAGCAGAGTGCCACGGTTTTGACACAAGAGATGCGCATTCCTGGAGCCTCACCTCTGGTAAAAGCCAAACTTAGGTCTCAGTCTCAAAGAACAAAGTAGAACGGAAAAGAAGTTGAGGACTCCAGGTTTAAAAAAAAAAAAAAAAGATTTTCAAAGCAACTTCTTCAAAGGCCCTTTTACATTTATTTTAAGGAGACATTTGAATTTAAGTGACACTGTCAATCATTTCCTTTTTCAAATATGACAATGCTATTCTACCCCTAAGTCTTTCTCAGGGCTTGATGGAAATGAGGGGGAAGTTATTTTCTTACCTAGAAATTCACACAAAGAACATCTTGGCAGGGGCAAGTAATTCAAATGTTTTATTTTCAGTGTTCTTTTTAATTTAGCTTTTTTAAACATTTACTCATGATTAAATAAACTTTTATAGAGAGAGCGTACAAAATTTTCTGAGGCTATCATCTGGGAATACAACAGACTCAAGGAAATGAAGAACATGGAGGTCAGAGAGCAACAAAGTGCTGAATTCTCCAAAGTATAGTTTTTTTTTTTTTTTCTTTATAATCTCCAACTTTTCAGAAGCCATGAAGCCAAACTGCAAACTCCAACTATCATATCCTAAATAGTATCCTCGGTTACGCTATCACTTACGTATTTTAATATTTAATAGGCTTTTAAAATGCGATTAAAAATGCTTTACCATAGATGCATCCCATTCCTTTTGAAAATTAAAACAAAAATCAAAAGGTACAGAGAGCAGCTCTGGGTCCCTTCCCATAAGGGGGAAGGAAGCCAGGGTACAGTCCCAGAGACTCTGAGTTCTGGGCAGTACAGGTATTTGAGAGAGAAGCAGCTTGTCAGGTGGGCCCTGGAGGGAAGCCCATTTTAACTGTGGGGGTCCTGACATTTGGGGTAATCTAAACCTTGTTACTGTGTGAATCACTCCTGGTGGGAGGGAGATTTAGAATGGATGCCTCCTTACCCAAGCAATTAAAATCATTTAGGAAACAGAGAAAATGGGCAATAAGGATCTCCCTCCTAGAGAGCACTTGCTGGTGTTCAATCAGACAGTTTCAATGACAGCTCGACGGCAGAGATGCAGCATTTGCTGAATGAGGCACCCGAATAAAGGCTGGGGCTCAGCCCCACGGAGATCTCTGAAACCGCTCTGATAGAGTCCTGCACATAGCATCAGACAGCTATCACCTTAGGTCTACGGTGTCTCTAAGCTCTAGGCAGAACGAGGACTGTTTCCCTAGGAGTGAACTCTGGTGGGTATCAAACACACAGCCTGGCCACAGACCACGAGCAAGCTGGTGCTCAGACATTGTGTGCTGATAATGAAGACAAAACTCTGAACTCCAAGTCACACAAAAGCAGCACTTGGGAAAAAGCAAGTAATAAATCTTTGTAAGCTCTAAAAATTATCTCCAGAGCCTCCACAAACAAGGTGAAATGTTAAGAGCAGCTCAGGGGCTGGTCCCACAGAACTGACCACTCCCTCCTCAGCACTTCTGGAATGTTCCTGTTACAGCTCTTCCCCAAGTACCACAGTTGTTAATTTATTTGCCATGCTCCCTGAGTGTCTTGAGAGCAGAGGATGTCTTTTTCACAGTTTACTGCCAATGTTCAGCACAATACACAGCACATTTATATTGCTAAATAGACGGTAAAAACAAACAAACAAACAAACAAACCCCCCCCAAAACCCAAAGAACTTTCTCAGGTATGTGATAAATCCTAAAAGGACTACCACCCAATTGTTCTTCAACTCCCAAAACATCTACACATCATTTTGGGTGTTACTGTCCACTTCTCCATCTCTGATGGGGTCTTTGAAGCCATATGACTTGTAAAAATATCACCGAGGTCAAGCATAACGGACAACTTCTAAACAGGGAATGACAAGTGAAAACATGTGTTTTCTTCTTTCATGCTAAAGCCCTGCCCAGGTCTCAGCTAACTGAGGACGTCAAAGTCACACATTGAGTCTTTTAGTTTCCTTAATTCATCAAAGTCCCATCTTTCACAAACATCACTTGCCTGCCTCGGTATCAGTGCTTGGCCGAAGGCCTTAGTGTTGGTTCAGTATTACCGGCTGTAAGCCAGATGCATCCAGGGCTACAGGCCACGTTTCCAAGAACACGTGCAGTATTTCTGATGATCTTACACATTGGGTATATTGAGTACAAAATTGTTTTTCTACCAATCTGATGAAAAAGTAATCATCCAAAGGAAAATGTTCACAGAAGGACTACAGGAGGAAAACTGAGGCCACAGAAGCACAGGGAAAAGATGTCAGCTCTACCTGGGTTTGGGCCTGTCAGTCTTCACCCTGTCGTGGGCTTCTACACTTGCATCCATTATTAAGAAAGAGGATGCATTTTCTTCCCTGGATGCCCTTGGAGGACGATGTGGCTCCTAGATGGTTAATCACTTCAGGCCAGGGTCAAGAACCTGCAGTTGGAAAGCCACATGGAGCTCCTCAGCAGCTTGTATTAGCCTCTTCAATCTGCTGGCATCAGACAGTAATTTTCAGCAGCACACAAGTGCTAAGGAGTTTTGTTGGCCAGAAGGCCCTTTGATGGCTCTGTAATCAACTCAGCTTCAACAGGCCTTTTGCACGAACCGAAAGCAAGTCAAACCTTCGGAAAGCCATTAGTTCCCTCCAAGTAAAACACTGTCTCTTGCCTCTGCTAATGCCGTCCATGAACCAAAAGAAAATGTTGGTAGCAGTTCGAAAACAGATCATATGTCACTTCTGCAATCCCGACATTAGAGTTCTGTGTTTAAGTGACGTCAAAAGTCAACGTTAAATAGCGTATTTAATGATCAGGAAATGAGAGGGAGAGAAAGAGAGAGAGCAGACCTTTGGAAAAATGGATTTTCGGTAAAATTAACTACACAGACTGAGGTTGTTTTCCATTTCCGTTAAGCTATCCCAAAGTGGCCAGGTTTTTAAACAAAAGCAAAAAGTAGGAAAAGGCAGCTTTGCTTCTTGTCCCACAGTATAGGAAAGAGCTAGTAGGCAAGAGTCTCCAAAGATAACACAATTTGTAGGGGCCGCCCTCTAGCAGGAACGCTGCTGCTCGGCTCATCCTCGCGGATCAATCTGGTCGTCTCCAGCACATCTGCTCGTGCGCTGACAAATGATGAATCCCGTCTCTGAATCCGTAAGCAGAAAGAGGCTGCCTGATAAACAACTATGAGCGGAAATGTATGCACCTTTCATAAGCAAGACAAATCACTCATTCTCACCAAACGCTTCCAACAGGAACACTAATTTTGTATTTATTTGCACGGCATATGTACCGCGTCTGAAGTGGTGCATTAAAAAAGATCTCAGGCAGCCAATTGCTTTGATTACATTTATTCATTGCAGTATTACAAGGGCTCCATGACAGAGCAATGAAATAGGAAGCTAGTGAAGACTGAAAACACCTCATCAATGGCTCGTCAGGGTGGGAGACTTTTCTGGCGCAAAATATACATACACACACGCACACGCACTCATTCCTGATGCAGGGAATTTTTTTTTTTTTAAACAAAATACTATAGTCATGCATCTTAAATGTGCCAGATGCCTTTCCTGTCAACCAGCAGTTATTTTTATTAATAACTCCAAGAACACATTGTGGAATCCTTTTTGTTTTCAGATCCGGTCATGTGACTCCTTTGGCACCAGGGAACACTGGGTAAATTGTCATATTCTAACATGCCAATGAATGGTCTCTTTCAAAGTCAAGTTGGTGATGAATTGATATTTGCTAAGGCCTAAGCAAGCACAGGGCACTATATATATACTCCTTCTATGCTATCTGCAATGATGGATGGAAGTAAGAGGTAGAGAAGAAGTCAGAGAGACAAGCTCAAGCTGCCGACCAAGCAACTACAAGTAGATTGTTTTAATCAAGTCTCAAAAGAAATGGCTTTTTGTATTACTTACTGTGGCTTCATTCTCCTACTGTACACATAGATCATGGGTATACGGTACCACACTGGCCTGGCTTAAAACTGGAATGCAGAAAAAAAATGCGGAGAAGATACAGCTTTCTTTAGGGCCCAAGAAGAAGGCAGTTTGGGCAAAGTATTTTCTCAGAGATGCCAGAACTGAAGATATGACTTTCCAAAAGAGGCTCGAGATGGGTTTGCCATCGTTCTTTAATAATGCTGCCTCTTGGGGCGCCTGGGTGACTCAGTGGGTTAATCCTCTGCCTTTGGCTCAGGTTATGATCTCAGGGTCCTTGGATCGAGCCCCACACCAGGCTCTCTGCTCAGCAGGGAGCCTACTTCCTCCTCTCTGCCTGTGTCTCTGCCTACTTGTGATCCCTGTCTGTCAAATAAATAAATAAAATCTTAAAATAAATAAATAAATAAAATAACACTGCCTCTTCCCTAAAACAGAAATCCCTGGAACCAGGATACAGGTATGATGGGATCACACAGCATCCTCCAAGCCTTCTAACAACAAAGCTCCCATGGTCAGAGGTTTTCCATTTATAGTTTGAAATGTTAGGGCAAGAAATGGACAGTGTTAAAGAAACAGAAGCCTGTTGTGCAAATAAATACAGAATTAGTGTTTACCCTTGGCAGGACATTTTTGGTTGAAGTTAGCTGTAGAACATTAAAAAAGATATTAAATGGATTACATAGTCACATGAAGATATTAAATGGATTATATATTCACATGAAGTCTCCTGTGATTTTTAGCCATTTAAAAAAAAGCATTTTTGATGATGTATACTAATTGTGAATGATTACAAGAGGTGACTGTGTAATTGTGGTTTTTTTCCTCCAGAAATTTCATGGTAATATAATTTCAGTAGAAAGTTTGAAAGAATCCGCTATTTAAGTAAGGGCTTTGGCTTAGATGGAATCACTATTTTTTGAACAAACAAAAATCATACTCTAAAACAGCATTCCATTTCAGAGAGAGTGGTTAATTATTTATGTAGTAGGCTGCAAGTTCCTAAGACGGTCTCTATAAAATTCTGCGATGGTTGTCTGAGTGGAGAGCCGCAAAAATCAAGCGGTCTAAACTTTTGATTTTACAACCAGGAAAATGAGGAATAGAAGCAAACTAACCTACCCAAGAAAACATAGCTCTCATAGCTGAAATCAGAGCCAAACTCAAACCTCAAAATGCAATTCATTATTTTAGTTGGGGCAAAAAGCTAGCCGTGTTTTCTTTCCTCTTAATTCTTTGAAGTTTAGAACCAACAAACTTTATGAAACAATGGACTTCTAAAACAATCTCTCCTTTTCCCACACTTGGACTGTATGGGAAAACTGGATATCACACATGCGATGCTACCGTCAGCCATCAAAATATTTTTTCCTAGGATTTTGCTTCACACTTAACATGAGAGGATTATTATTTTCTCTTTTTTAAAAATATTTTATTTATTTACTTGAAAGAGATCACAAGTAGGCAGAGAGGCAGGCGGAGGGCGGGGGTGGGGGGAAGCAGGCTCCCCGCTGAGCAGAGAGCCCGACGCGAGGCTTGATCCCAGGACCCTGAGATCATGACCTGAGCGGAAGGCAGAGGCTTAACCCACTGAGCCACCCAGGCGCCCCGAGGATTATTATTTTCAAAAGGGCAACAATAAAAAATAAAGAAATATTTGGATATACCTTCAGATTTATTTATTTATTTATTATTATTATTTTTTTTTTGTAAAGAGAATAAGTTTCTGAAAACATTAACAGGTAAAACTTGACATTTGGGAAATACTTGCTTTGATTTCTGTTACACCATGGACTCCAAGACACGGTCACATAAATAAACTGGACGATGTGAGAGGGGAGCAGGAAGAGTCTCCAGCAGAAGTAAAGACACCAACGTTGACGGTCTGTTCAATCAGTCCTTTGTTTTAGGTCCACATACGCAAAATGTGAGCCCGCCTGTCCATCTCCTCGTCTGGAAGAAGCAATCTTTCAGACATGTGTGGGCTTTCATGGATTGTGGTGGTTGAACTAGTACTCCACCAAGTTCAACAGTGCAAAGTGGAATCAGGCAGAGATCTAGCCAAAAAGTCCTTGAGAGAATGTGCTTCAGATAAGATAAAAGAAATCTCCAGGCCTGCAGTGGCTGAATTAAGTAAAATGACATAATTATGTCATAAAATGACACTGAGTGGGAAAACATACAGGCTTGAGCCTAAAGCTTTTTTTTTTTTTTTTTTTGCAGGCTGGTTACTTTTCTATACAATAAACTCAAGGAGTATAAAAACTTCATTCAAAGCTTGCCAAAAAACCATGTTTCGTAATAGTAATACTGATACCTTTTAAAGAAAAGAAAAAAATTGAGCTCAAATGCTAATTGGTTCACATGATAGTTTCGGGGATGCTTATTTTCTTTTTGATGAACAACTGACAATGGTCAAAAGGACGGAGGCTTTCAAATATAGAGGGACTTTAGCAATCTCCATGTGCCCGGTAATTAATCAGGAGAAAATTTCATGCCATAATCCTTCTACTAAGATAGAACAGGCAATTATTTCATTTGATCCTCATAAAGTCTTTAAGACAAAGCCAGTCAAGAATTACCCATATTTTATAGATGAGAACATGGATGGTCCCAGTTGCCAAACTCAGAGCTAATAAGTGGGAGCTTTCTGGGCTCCTAGAGCAGATGGAAAGTAAGAGATAAGCATCTAGTGTCTAAGAGTAAACTGAGGTTTTCGTGAACAGATGGGCCTGGACTATCCTATTTCGTGCTCATCCACATTGAGCACCACATCCTTTAGTGTCTTAGGCAAAATGAGATCTTTCAGCCATCATCTAAAACATGATGGATGCCAGGTTTCTCACGGCGGTAAGAGGAACAGGTGGTCCTGTAGAGCCCTTGCCACAGACTAAGGTGTGGCCAACCTGAGCTCTGTTCTCCCCAGGCATGAGGAACATACAGCCGCCTTCCTAGGCCCCCCTAGACTGTCAAGATTCTCACCATCCACAGGGCTGCCGACACCAGGCTGAAACAGTGCCTTTCTCAAATGCAAATAGGGACTGGTTAATTCTTGTGGCATTCTGGAAATGGAAGCCAGTCCTTCTAAGGCATCTGTCTATCTTTCAAAGCTTTTTGACTTCTGTCTCTTACGCACATTCTTCGGATGGCAAGCTGCCCTCCAGTAGGGGACTGCCTGTTGCAGGGTCCTCTTAGAGCAGACAAGACATTAGCAAAGAATACTCTACAGAGACTCTCTTCGCAGGCCAAGTGCTCTCACCCAGTTCCACTAAATGCAGAGATGTTTTTAGATGTGCTCTGATTGCCGATGGGTACACAAATCTGCTGGTCCCTACTTGTGAACGCTTGTCAGTGAGCCTCTCAGAAATGTCAAACACCAATTTAACATAAAAATATTTAAGAAACTTCATTCAGAATGTTTATTTTAATACAGCTGAATTCAGGGATACTATGTCACCATTTATATAACCTAGGCATTTCTTCACATATTGAGAGCAGTATAAGGATTTGAACATAGGGAACTGGAGTTTATTCCTCGTTCATAGCGCTGTAGAGGAGAGTGATGAATGTGCTTGCCATCGACGCTTGAGGCAAATTGGCTCTTCTGTCTGGGCGCCAAATTCTCCCTCCATTTCTCAAATAAGTAATAAAATCCACATACCTTGCAGGACCAGCCCCAGAGCTAAATGATAAAATGTATGGGATGTACCTTAATTGTAAGGCACTTACAATTTTTGTTCCATTTTCTATATTGCAATAAAATGTATGCCTTATCAGACATTGATGCAAACAGAATACCCAACTTTTCTGGATTTTTTTTCCCCCCCAAATTGTCCAGCATCTTAAGGGAGACCAGTGTCAGTTAAAGACACCTCAAATGTCATTAATAATCTGCAATGTGACTTCCACTGTGCAAGAATACTTCTGAGTCATACCAGTATTCTCACATTCTAGGTGGAACACTAGAGTATTCTACAGCAGTATCCCTGCAGGGTACAATGGGAAATAGAATCAGTCTCTGTAACTGTCAATTTAGCAATTTTAAAAGCTTTAGAATGTAAATATCAGATGTTACAGAATTAGAATCCTATATAAGATGTCATTTAATCCAACAGTCGCCTACCATAGCAAGTACTTTAATAATATCATGTAAACCCTATACAGCCCTTGATAAGTGGCAGGCAAAGGCCCTAAGAGATTTTTACTTGTATAATTATGTGTATGAACTCATTTCAGCCTTGGCCATCCTAGGACACTGGTATTATCATCATCTTTTTTCACATAAAGAGACAGATACAGAAGGTTAATTCACCAGTCCAAGGGTGTAGGAGATGGCACAGCAAGGATTCAAACCCAGGCCAACTGGCATTAGAGTCCCTGCTGTAGACCAGGACTCAGCCAGGTTTTTTTCCGAAGGGCCACAGAGTAAATACTTCTGGCTTTGTGGAACACACACGCTCTGCCACAAATAATCCATAAAGTGTGGTTTGCCAACGGCGGCTCCAAAGCGCAACACTGCTGCCTCTCCAGTGCTTGGTAGTTTTCAAAGTAGTTTTATGTGCAATCCGTTTGATTCCCACTACAGTCTTCAATAGTCATGACATGTTCTATTGTTTCCCTTTGGTCAGCAAGAAAACTGAAGCCCAATGTCGTTCTCCCTTAGAGCAGCTGCTGCTGTGGCCAACGGGAACAGAGACCACGTGCCTGGACTCTGGATTTAGGGACCCATCCCTACAAGGGCTCCTTCTATCTACGGTCCCAACTCCCTACAAATCTCCATATTCCTCTCCACCACACAGACAGTCCATTTCTGAAACAGTTACCAAAGCGGCCTCGATGATGGTCACATCGCTCTTCTACACTGGGGATTCATTCTATCCATCTGCGGTCCCATCGGAAGGACGGGGGTCTCTGAACATAATTATTTTAAAATTTCCTTACATTCTCATTTGAACACAACATGTAGTGATAAATCTAAGACACGATTATTCTTTTAACTCTGAAAAGGAACTCAAAGCAAAATATGTAAGTTAAGGGAAAAAAAAAGAAGTCTGCTTGATTTCACAAAGCTGAAAGAATGCCTTATTACTCTCCCCCGTGACCAACATATTCAGCTAAAAGTGTTCTTTCCTGACAATCTCTTTAAGTTTTTTTGTTTTTATTTTTAATTGAAGTATAGTTGACATACAATATTATATTAGTCAGGCATGCAACATAATGATTAGACATTCACACACAGTACAAAATGCTCTCCACCATTATATAGTTATAATATATGGTAGTTACCATCTGTCACCATACAAAGTTATTCCATTATGACTGATTTTTTTCATTGAAATCCAAACTTTTTTTTTTATTAATATTACCAAGTACATCTACTATTTTAAAAAAAGGGGGGGGACTATTTTTACTCTGGCTCTTTTTTATGACAGAGATATGCAATCCTAGCCACTCTCTCTGTGGCCCAAACCCTGAGCAGTATTCTCATGGTCTTTGGTAACTTCTGCCGGGAAAAATGAGAAAATGCCCAAGAGGCTTCCACTTCCCAGCTGCATGGTGCGTGACAGGAAGCAGATGTGTGAGGGGACAAAACTGCAGTGATGGTAAGGATACTAAGAGCGATTATAATAAATGTCAATATTAACTGACAACTGATGACGAAGCAGGTATCGGTCTAGGCATGTGTTAAATCATTTGATCCGTAAGGAACCCAGAAGGGAAGCACTATTACCATCCCCATTTAAGAGTAAGAAATGGAGGCAGAGAAAGTTTGGGTAACTCATGAGAGAAGAAAGCTAGGAGAGATCTGACTCAGAGTGCTGGCTCCTAGACCCAAGGTCACCCATTCTTACAGTTCCTTTGAGGAAATACTAGCTAGGGTTTACTTAGAACTAGGCACCATTAAAAAGGCTGGCAGCTCAAGTTATAGCAGTCCAAAAATCATTCATATAAATGGGCTTCACACTATCATGTAACTCTTTTCACAAAGCTTTCTATTTTACAAGGCCAAGGGAATGAAGATTTCAGAAACCCCAAAAAGAAAAGGATTTGCTTGCTCATTTGTGTTGTTTTTTTATATTCCACTTACACGTGAAATCGTACAGTATTTGTCTAGCTCTGTCTGGCTTATTTCATTCTAAGTCCATCCATGTTGTCACAAACGACAAGAGCTCATTCTTTTTTATGACCGTGCCATACTACATACCCATATACAGCACATCTTCTTTATCCATTCAGTTACGGACGGACACTTGGGTTGCCTTCCCTCTCTTGACCATTGTTCTCTTTGGGTAAATACCCAGTAGTGGAATTACTGGATCATATGGTATTTCTATTTTTAGTAAGATATGTTTGGATGTGGTCCATGGGTACCAGGTATTACACATAACCATCAATGGTATGCTGCAGGGAAAAAGACTAACCCCCAGGTCTTGGAAAAGTTGTTCAGGGTCTAGTTCCTGGCTCTACCTCGTGTAGCAACAATTTCTGTGAACTGTAACATGAGAGTGGTAGTAATTTCCTTCTGAGAGTTAGTCTGGGGTATAAAAGAGACCACGTGTGTGAGGGCACTTTGTAAAGTATGAAAGGATGAAGAACCAGTTATTTTACTACTATGCTCTCCTCTCAGGAATTAAGTTTTAGATATAAATATCCCTCCAGAAGGGAAATCCATGAGGCAATACAAGTACTCCCAAAGAGAAGGAGTGATGGGGAAAAGAAAAGAATCGCCACTGATCCAATTCAACTAAATACCCCAAAACTTAGGAGAGCTACTTGGTTTTCCCCCAGGGACTTGATCACTCTGTGGGCAGGCACAGGCCCTTCTAGGAAGGGGTGAGCACTAACTGCCAGCTCCGTAATCCCCAGCGGCCCTTCTGGAGCCTCGGGAAAGAAGAGTACACGAAACAGGAAGGGGAAAGATGGAAGTCGGGAAAGATCTCATCCCTACTCACCAATGCCCTGCCATCTCCTGCTTCCTAAGCTTGATGACTCTCAGTGATTCCGAAAGGTCAAGGCCATAGTAACCCGAGAGAAGGTAAACCCATTGATTAGATTTTATATCCCTAAAGGGAGAAACCATCTCCATTTCACATCTCCCCAAGGTATAGTAGTTTTAATGCTCAGAGGAGACCCTGACCTTGAAGAAAAGCTCTTGTTGGTCTAACACAGACTGCCTTCTCCAAGTGGTAGACAATTATCCAGCAGGATCCTATACATTATTAGGCCATTGCTATTAACATTAATTTATCTTCTTCAATATCTAAGAGAATTCTACAGAATTCACCAAATACATAACAGAGATGGGAAGTTGATTTTTTACGGTTTTCCTTCTACTAAGTGAAGCATACTAAATACTAAATTTTTTTCTAAATTATATACACATTATAGTCATTCTGTGGGAGTAATTCTTTATAGCCAGTAAGAACGCATTTTAATGTTTTCGTAAAAAACAAACAAAAATCCTACACCTAAAAGGTTCTTCCACACATCATTATATTTTCTGTCCATCTTTGCAGGGTTTGTTAATGGCTATTCTATCTGGGATATGAAAATACCTCTTCTGATACTTTGTAAGTAAAACCTTAACCCTTAGAGTTCAGAAATAATTCCATTAAAAGGTAGAATGGTTTTATAATAAATTTCATATGCAGAATCAAGTGTTATTTCAAAGAAAGGCAAATTGCAATCGAAGTCCAGAAAGCCAGCTGGTCACCCTATAATCTGTTACCGTTGTTGAAAGTGGTACGGACAATAACCACTCGTTTACTGAGGCATCTTGGTTTCTCCCCTATATTTCAAGGTTAACAAGTTACAAAAGGGAGAAATTAATTACTCCAGAATATAAACAGATGCATTTTTAAAAAAAGACTATTTATTTATTTGACTGAGAGACACTGAGAGAGGGAACACAAGCAAGAGGAGAAGGAGAGGGAGAAGCAGGCTTCCCGCCGAGCAGGGAGCCCCATGTGGGCTACCTCCCAGAATGCTAGGATCATGACCTGAGCCAAGGCAGTTGCTTAACAACTGAGCCTCCCAGGCGCCCCTAAACAGATGTATATTAAAGCATGCATCTCATTTGTATTAGAAAGAAAAAATAATTAAAGCTTTGAGCATCTTTTGAAGAATCCTCCCATTCTGATGTTCTAGTTCAATCTCATACTCAAAATTAAAGAAGTATGACTGCTGGCCATTCTTCTATGTCCCTGATACCAGAACAATGAATGTTTGCATAATACATGTAAGATCCTAATAAAACAAAAACATATGAATATTAAGTAATTAGGAGGTTTCTCTATTTATCCTCACAAAAACAGTAAGTGGAGGAGAGGGGGAACAATTACAAATCATTTCAGAGAAAAGGTGGTGGGAAGAAACTAAACTGACAGGCACAGAAAAACATCAGGGATGTGCACAGTCCTCGATTTACCTAATCCTTTGATTATACCTCCCAATTATCACATGCCAAATAGCGTAAGATGAGTTTTAGTGCCAACAACCTGAGTGAGGCACTCTGATCCACATGTTGCAGAGAGGAAAATGGGAGTCTCAGAAAAATGACCTATCCTGGCCAAGGTCCAAGTGCTACCCTTTGCCAGAGCCAAGATTCAAATGCCTCCCCAACACACCTTTGAAGGGACACTTGCCGTGAGATTCCGCAACAGCAGCTCCCATCAGTGGGGAGGTGGGGAGGTCAGCGTGCTCTCTGCCCAGCAGCTGTGCGTGTCTCTAGCTGAGGTCTGAGCACCTGAGAAAGGCTCAGCTCAATCTGGTGCTGGGCCTCAGTCATTCTCTGTCACCTTGGCCCTCTCCTGGGTCCCCCGCCTCTTGTTCTACGCGGGACACGTTGTCTAACATATCCTGCCGAGACAGATGTACAGAGTAGAGCAGCTTAAAAAATAATGAGTCTTGGCAAACTCTTGGCTTATTAGCCCACACACCAGTTCAGGATGACTGGAATTCTCAAATCAGATTACCTGACAGGCAATTTCATTATCTTGCTCTGGTACACCTTCCGAACCTCGAGATACAGCCAGATACACATCACCCATGAATCTGTTTGGTGGGTCAGCGTGCAGCTTTGTAATTCTGTTTGTGCAGTTACCCATGTGCAAGGGTTTCTTAGTGTGCTTGTGTCTCTGGTTATATATGCCATTCTGCATAGAGAAGGCGAGTGGAGATTTTCTCATATTTTCAACGTATTTAAAGTCATCCCCCCCTCCCCATGGCCATGGAGTCTTAAAGTCATCGATTTAAATTCCTACCTGTTTACTTCTCATCTAGTCATCTTAAACCAAATGTTAAAACACCCTGCCCTATAAGGTAAATGCTGACCACACAGGAGTTTAATTAACCTGTGAGAGAAGAAAGGAATGCCAAGAATGGCTAAGAGTTTTGAGTCAGATGTGCGATACACACATTCTGGAACGGCAGTGCATACGCCTCATCTGATCTTAGGACAACTCTTCACTGAATCTCCAACTGAAAATAATGGACAGGAACTTCTTTAGAAGATACCAGCAGAGTACAAAAGATCCATTTTAAAAAGAGAGCAACAAGAGGTTTCTTTCCCGTCTTTTCCTCATCTTCCATTCAGGAGGCTGGGAAAGGAAGGAAAGCTCCATTTGGAGTAGAGGGTGAACGTTTCCGTTCCTGTTAAGTACCATGACCCAGCTTACCAGTCAACCCTCCCCATAACCACCCAGGATTCCAGAATATCAAACGACTTAGTCTTTGCTGCTGGGCATACTTATTATACCCTTTCTTTGCCACACCTTTATTCCCCACAAATACTCCCTCCTAAACCCCGACACCACTTACTGCCTATTTGGTAAATCAATCCAGTAGCCCCACTTTGGCCCACATAGGTCACAAACTGCCCTGTTGGTGGATCAACATCTTGTGTCTGTCGAAACCTGGTGCTCATGGTGTCTTATCCACCCTGGTGTCTCCCACACCAACTAGTAGTAACAAGGAGACTAAATCTCACCAGTATTTTCTATACACCAGGCATTGCATGAACTGGGTACATACCTCCTTTGCTTTTTTTTTTTTCTTTAAGATTTTATTTATTTATTTCACAGAGAGAGAGATCACAAGTAGGCAGACAGGCAGGCAGAGAGAGAGGAGGAAGCAGGCCCCCCACTGAGCGGAGAGCCCGATGCGGGGCTCAATCCCAGGATCCCGGGATCATGACCTGAGCTGAAGGCAAAGGCTTTAACCCACTGAGCCACCCAGGCACCCCCATACCTCCTTTCTTAATCATCATGAGAGTCCTTTAGATTTTCACCAAAAAAACTCACACAAAACTCTGCGGTGTGACAGAGTGCAAAGTAAAATTCACATATGCTGTCCTTCAGCCTAGAATTCTGCTCCCTTCCCCACAAGAGTCTCAAATTTCTCAAACGAGGTGGTCTGCTACAAGAGGCGGTCACCTGAACCAATGAACCAATGCTCTCATGAAGCCAGTTTGTCACTCCACATCCCACTGATGAAAAGCCACGGGAAGACATTTTCATCAAAATTTTGATCTTATTCAAATCCATTCAGCACATCTCCTCTGCCCTAAATAATCCACTATGTGGGAGGTGGGTCTCGTTAAGGTGGTGACACAGGAAGAAATTAAAGGACTGCCTGAATCTAAACCTCAAGGTGCTTGTCTCGAATCCCCCTCGGTCACCACCTACCTCTCTCCTTCCTTTATCAAGCTCAGCATATCCGGTATCTTATGTTCCTTTGTGTGAGGATTTCCTTAATGAATTGTCAGTCACCTTAAGGA
The DNA here is from genome assembly GCF_020171115.1 of Neogale vison. Lineage (NCBI taxonomy): Eukaryota > Metazoa > Chordata > Mammalia > Carnivora > Mustelidae > Neogale > Neogale vison. The sequence continues at coordinate 187,284,390 of NC_058091.1, read as the reverse complement.
GAGCAGGCATGCTTGTTACCTGTCACGTTTTAGCTCTCAACCTTTGCACTGCAACGCATGTGAGGTAGGTGCCCAGTAAATGGTTGTGAGCCGAGAAGGGCTGGGAGAGGGAAGGATGAAGTTCAGGTGGCTGGCATCCTGGCATGAATCTGGACTAAGTGCTATCTCAAGAATTATGCAGCCCAGTGGCTAATGCTGAGGGCTGACGGGAATTCAGAAGCTGTGTCGCCTAGGGCAATATGGTAAAAATTATTTTGCCTCCTCCTATCTGAATGATGGTATTTGTCAGCTGACACACACAGAAGTAAATGCAGTCCTGGTTAGCTGGGAAATTCTCCTATGTTCTGCCAGGACCTCTCTCTGCACGCGGCGGCTCTCCTCCATGCTCTAGGGATAAGGAAAGGAACCTCTTAATATCAAAGATTTTGCTTAATAAAATAATAAATGACCTTCCTCAGAGTTCCTTTAAAAAGAAAATAGTTTATATATTAAAGTTTTGCTACTACTGTATGCATTTAGAAATGCATTCACCTTTGAATAACTAAAATATTTGGCTTCATTTAATAATGATGTAGAAACAAGGCAATTGAGCAAGCCCAGTGGTTCCTAAGGCAGATTTCCAGTGAAAGAAGCTTGGATTCCAATATTCACTGAAACATTAGACGAGTTGAAGAAGGAACTGAATTGCAAAGACAGGACAGGACCTGGGTGTACAGTGTTGCTGGGGGGGCTAAGTGACCAAACATAAGGTGTTTCAAAGGGTGCCTGGCACATGGTAAATGGGAACACTTGCTATGATCATTATTTTGTGGTTTTAAAAAAAAAAAATGTGAGCCCTAAAGAGAGTAAGTGACTTGCCCAGGTTTACACTGCAAGACGGTATCTAAGATAAGGCTAATACTTAGGTCTCAACCCCACTCTGACTCCATCATACACGGATTATGTGGTTTAAAACAGACCTATCACCAGCCTTTTTTCCTTTTCCCTTTTCTTTTGCATTTTACACTGAGCAAATAATTTCCTGGCTTTCAGGAAATTGTCATTTTTAAATGCTTACTCCCTGATTATATTCATTAAAGATTTCCAAATAGTCCTGAGTCTAGCAAAGTAGAAATCTTACCATGATTATGTTATTACAGAGCTGAGGGAAGAGAATGGATTTCTCTTCCAAAACTTCTGTGAGTCAATATAATTCCCATTATACTTTCTGTGCTGTTTTATTATCCCTCTCTCTTTATTAGAGGTTTAGATTTGAAGCTGCTCTAAGAAAAAGGATAGGAATGGAAAGAGATTTAAATTGCTCTTTGTCCATATTAAGGCCAAAGCTTTAGCAGATAAGGACAAAGGGAAGGTCAAGTCACAATGGTCATATGCTGTGACCTAATTATGTCTTGACTAACTTACTTTTTGTCCTTTCATTAAAGAGAATCATCCAATTTAGACTCAGTTATTCTGCAACAATGAAAGCCATATATGTTTAAATGTATAGTTTTCCCTTGATGTAATTACTTTCTAAATGGGAAGTACTTACCGAGAAGAATCTGGGTTATGTCTAAAGGAAGAGAACACCACAAAATTTGTTGATGGGAGGTTTTTTCCTTGTACATGTTCTGGTACTTTTATGTTTTAACAAAATATTGGGAGTAGCCATGTAGAGAATTCTGCAGCCACATGGGTACTTTCATGGCAGAATGGCAAGAAAAGACATTAGAGATCATCCTACGGTTGAAGGAGTTGACACAGACAAAGGTTGAGTGAATCACAGTGATCATGAATGGCCAAGGCTGGGTCAGATGCCCTAACTTCCCAAGCCATAGGCCATCTCCCTGGCCCCCATGGGGCTACCCACCCCTCCTGACACTTCCCACTTTAAGTCATGCTCTGTCCCACAGTCTCCAAAACCCTTCCTCACGGTGACTTCTGCTGTCCGAGAACTTATTTTCTGATCATTTATTGTGACTCTTTTTTTTTTTAAAAGATTTTATTTATTTATTTGACAGACAGAGATCACAAGTAGGCAGAGAGGCAGGCAGAGAGAGAGGAGGAAGCAGGCTCCCTGCTGAGCAGAGAGCCCGATGTGGGGCTCGATCCCAGGACGCTGGGATCATGACCTGAGCCGAAGGCAGAGGCTTTAACCCACTCAGCCACCCAGGTGCCCTATTGTGACTCTTCTTAAATGGTCCTAACTCACACGTGTGGGGTAGGCCTATATTGAGCACTGATTATTTCCTGACGGAAGAACACAACAGAATGAATGAGTAGCTCTTGACAATAAGGATGTTTGTATAGAGCCCTCTCTAAATGTTTCCTTCCAACCCCGCCACATGATTTTTTCTCTCCCACAGTGTAATTCGGGACAGAAGGGTAACTTCTGAAATTTGATCAAGGACCAGATTACATTTGTTTAAGTTCACTTCACTACACAGTAAGTTCTAAGTAATACGCACAAATCCAAAGAATATTTGTATTTTCTCTGAAGGAAAATATGGTCTCAAATCAAGCTGTTCAAAGGTCATTCATTACATCACTGAAAGGAATCTTCCTATAGACAGCCTGATGTCGGCAATGAACTTACTGAAAGAAAATAGAAATGTACCATTCTGCAAAGATAAATATTGAAATTTACATTGATGTCTCTGGAAGAGCTATTATTCTTTAGGGAGTTTATTGGCTTTTTTAAAAAAAAAAAAACCCAGATACTTCTTTCTGAACGCTCCCCCCTTCCAAATCTGAGAACATGAATATACTTTGAAACAAGGATTGTGCATATATATTGCTTTGCTTAATATGTGTTTTGAAATTGACTAAAGGAACAGGCTCGCTGTGAGGATAATATATTCATATTGGATCCTATCTCAAACTTGTTACTGTAAAACACTTTGGTATTCTGAGTATTAGAGTAGTTATATAAAACTAGATACTCTATTTTCTCAAATGCTACAACACTGAAGATTCAAGTGTCTTATGCCGAAAGTTTATTTTTAAAAGATCACTTTTATATTGCAAAAAGAATGAATTACTTTCGACTTCTAATTTTACATAACGCTTACCAGCCAATATATGAAAGATTTTCAACTTTTATTTAAATATAGTCATTGGCTGTGTTGTTAAAAATAACAGGCCAATAGAAGCTTCTCAAGTAATATCAAGTAGAGAGGGACAGGGAGAAGAAATGGTTACTGGATTTCCCTAAACAAGATAACTAGTTAACTGATGAAATTTCCTCTTTTTTTTTTTTTTAAGATTTATTTATTTATTTGACACAGAGAGAGAGATCACAAGTAGACAGAGAGGCAGGCAGAGGGAGATGGAGAAGCAGGCTTTCCACCGAGTGGGGAGCCCAATGTGGGGCTGGATCCCAGGACCCGAGCTGAAGGCAGAGGCTTTAACCCACTGAGCCACCCAGGCGCCCCGAAATTTCCTCTTTTAGGTCCTGTGTAGTCTCCACCATCGAGAGCAGGTGAATTTGGTTCTTTGTACAAAAACATGTGAAAATACTCAGTTCTTATGTTTTGGTAAATCAAATACTCATACTTTTACTATTTATTACCCTCTTATCCTTCTTTGCACTCAACTATCTGAGCCTTCTCCCACCTGCTGTTTTTTTTGTGTTTTTTTTTTTTTAAGATTTTATTTATTTATTTGACAGAGAGAGATCACAAGTAGGCAGAGAGGCAGGCAGAGAGAGAGAGAGAGAGGAGGAAGCAGGCTCCCCGCTGAGCAGAGAGCCTGATGCGGAACTCGATCCCGGCACCCGGAGATCATGACCTGAGATGAAGGCAGCGGCTTAACCCAGTGAGCAACCCAGGCACCCCCTCCCACCTACTGTTTTGAAGGTAGCTCAACTTTTGTCTGACAAGTCAAGCTATCTACTTTTCTTTCTTTTGGTCTCATATATGCTATGAACTACATGGGTGACATGGATTTGTGGCTTAATGCCCTTGAATACCAGATTCATCATCTGTCAAAATAGGTGCTGGATTAGAATTGGGCTCCTCTCCTTGCCCCGGTCCCCAACCACCCTCCTTTACAATACATGGTGGTGTGGGGGGCAGCCCTCACCCTTGTTAACAGCTGCTTGCTTAGACAACTTCTGGAATGAGAATCTATTTTTTTTTTTTTTTTAAGATTTTATTTATTCATTTGACAGACAGAGATCACAAGTAGGCAGAGAGGCAGGCCAGGGGTATAGCTCAGTGGTAGAGCATTTGACTGCAGAGAGGCAGGCAGAGAGAGAGAGGAGGAAGCAGGCTCCCTGCTGAGCTGAGAGCCTGATGCGGGGCTCGATCCCAGGACCCTGAGATCATGACCCGAGCCGGAGGCAGAGGCTTTAACCCACTGAGCCACCCAGGCGCCCCTGGAATGAGAATCTTAAATGTGCAGGAGAGTTAGCCATTACTGGGAGGCCTACCCCCCGGGTCTGCAGTTACAAACAGGAACACTACCTCTGTATTAGGTTTCTAGAGACGATGCTCTTTTTTTCCAGCAATGGAGGGTAACTGCTTTAGACCCTATGAGGACTCAATTTCAGTTAACTCCTCCCCTGAAAAACAGGTGACGTTTTAGATAGTAAACAGATGCAGTTCAAGGGACAGAATCCCTGTTCACTCTTCGAGGTTCCCTAAACTCCATTCCTTCTTGGCCAAATGACCCATTTAAGACCACTTGGACCTTCTCAGCGCGCTAGAAAACTCCAACCACCTGTTCGCCTGCAAGGTCTTCTCTGAATTACAACTCAAAGCCATGAATTTGGTTTTTAGAGTGTCATTAATAATAAACAGGCGTAAAATACACTTTACAAAACTCTGGCCTACATGGTCTCATTTATGTTAAGAACCATGTGACAAATACCTTCGGTCGTGAGAAAATGACAACTATATAAATGATCAGGTTTCTCTTTTCCCATAGCTACCGGGAAGTTAAAAGTCACCTTCGATGCTTAAATAGACATTCTGGATTCCTCCGCCCGATTCCTCCTAAAATATTCTCATCGAACTTTCTGACCTCTTTCACAATCCTTATTTCAACGGACTTTAAAAAGATGCATCTACTGCTTCAGGATACACTCGGAAGTAAGTGAAGAGACAGGAATACAGACTCACAGGTAAGCCAGTCCTCTCCCCAGGAGGCACATTAGAGTCATGAGGCTCAGAAGAGTGGCAAGGCCAAGAACCCAAGGCAGTACGAGCCACACAACGTCCCAGCCAGGCCGGTGGATCCTGGCCCCCACGGCAGCTCTGGCCCTGCCAGCGGTGAGGAAGGCTTCTCCATGTCAGGAAGCCGACCACGGACTCAGAGACCGCGCCCACGCAGTGAGCGCTCTTTCAGCTGAGCAGTGTTGTTTCTTGATCCCTTGACAAAATGAATGATGGAGTAATTCATTACTGACAAGGCAAAAAATTTCGCCACAATGTTTACAAGCTCTAATAAATTATGGATAATTTGCCAAATTAATACCAGTGAAATGAGGTCCGCGTTTTTAGATTTTCATTTATCATTCCATCGAGTTCTTTCCTGCCACCCTCTCTCTGTCTCTATCTCTGCATGTGTGGGTGTGTCTCGGCATGTGTCTCTGTGTCTGCCTTTGTGTGTGTGTGTGTGTGTGTGTCTTTTTTGTGTATGTCTGCATTTGTGCGTCTCTGGCTGTGTGTGTATGTGTGTCTCTGTGCCTCTTGCTCTATGTGTATCTAAGTGTCTGTCTCCTGCTGTATGTGTGTTGGGGGGGTCTCTGTGTGTATCACTGTGTATATGGGTGTGTGTGTGTGCATGCACATGTGTGTGTGTCGCCAAGTGTGTGTGGATTTCATATATGTTGCTGCATGTGTGTGTCACTGGGCATGCGTATCACCATGCATGTGGGTCTGTCAGGATACAGTGTAATTGGCGTGTTCTACTCTGGTGCCATAGCTAATAAAATACTGAGTTGACTTAATGAACAGACTCTATAGGAAGTAAATGAGTATCTATATTCGAAAAAAGAAACATTTTCCAAACCCAAACATACTAGACCACAATAAGTACCAACCTCTGCCGAGTACAGATTGTGCAGAAGACTGACTCTTCCTTCAAGACATTTTTAATCTCATACAAGAAATAAAACTGAAAGAAGAGCTTCCCTTTGTGTTTTTTTTTTTTTCCCTGTTTTGGTTTGGAAAGAGTATACTGGTGTGTGACCTTATAGAGCTGAATTATTCTTAGCATCCAGATAATTTCTTGTGGTAATAATGGGAAATCATACTCATAATGTAATATTTATATTGGAAGAACCAGCATTAAATTACTGGGCTGAGTGTTTGAGTTGTAAAATGTGAGGGGAAAGGCTTCATTTTCAGTGGATTCACAAACCAACAAGAGAGTGGGTGGGATACGAAAATAATCTCCCTCTGGCTCTGCCACCGTGTGATGAGGTCATGAGACAGACGCAGACACGCTCATAAAGATGTACCCAACTCCACGAAAAAAAACCAGATTCAAGGCCCTCTGGAGAGGCAGGGCTTCATGAACAGTTCATTCTTTTTATGGCAAAATCTTTTAAAAAGTGATCTCTCTTATTTTCCATTTTTGATGAATTCCACACTAACACCCCATCCCCAGCTTTCTGTCTGAAGTCAAGTCTGACTTTCTCCCAACACCCCGCATCCCCAGCTCTACCCTTCAAACATGGACCTCACCACCTGCTCCTTTTATGCCCCTACGTGGGGCAGATACCTCCTCTTCCAAGTACTGGGACACCTACTTTCCTCTCCTAAGAACCTGTGTCCATATTCACATGCCTCCATCTTGCACTACTGCAGCGGACTCCTTGGTTGGCTTTTCACATCCAGTCTCTCCCTACAAGATTACTCTTTCTCAGGAGCAATTCTCAAAACAGCAGGTCCTGCCCAGAAGTCAGCAGAGCTCCCCACCCCATTCCTGGTGCAAACAACCCTCAGTCTATTGTCTGAGCACTTCCTCAATGGGCCACTGTTTACCTCCACCATGCTCTAGCCAGAGCATCTCAACTGCTGTGTTCCCAAAGGATTACATCTCTGGAGGGGGGTGGGGAGTGGTGGGTGGAGAGGGACACTTTGCAGGACCTGCTGCTTCCCAGCCTTGAACAGCTGAGACTGTTTACCCAAGTGTCTTGCATAAATCCATCACCCCTCCCCTCGAAGATGCTCCAGGCAAACTGGCCTGACAAACTGTGGTTAAAGACAGACCTAGTCTTGTCTCTCTTGGTCTTGGCTCCTAACCTTCCCTCCATTCTGAATTTCAAAATCCTAATATTTCACACCCGACTCTACTAGGAAATCTTTCTTGACCTCCCTATCGCATGAGACTTCTTCTTACTTTAAATCCCAGCAGATGGTATTTGATGGTATTTAACTATATTAGTTCTGCTTTTAATGAATAATAGTCTGCTTGTTCTATTCCCATTATTTGGATATAAACTGCATTGCACTCCCCAAGGAATACTGTAGGCACCCAGCGAATGTTTGTCAAAAGTCTTGCTATTGAAGCTGGTTAAAAACCACAGCTGAGGGGCGCCTGGGTGGCTCAGTGGGTTAAGCCGCTGCTTTCGGCTCAGGTCATGATCTCGGGGTCCTGGGATCGAGTCCCACATCGGGCTGTCTGCTCAGCAGGGAGCCTGCTTCCCTCTCTCTCTCTCTCTGCCTGCCTCTCCATCTGCTTGTGATTTCTCTCTGTCAAATAAATAAATAAATAAATCTTTAAAAAAAAAAAACAACACAGCTGAGATAATCTTCTTTGATTCTCCATAACTAGTTTTCTGATCTGCTGCTCTCTATCAGATGATAGTCTAAGTCTCCTTACAGTACTATTAGAATGACACAGGCAGACGCCTGGGTGGCTCAGTTGGTCAAGCCTTCAGCTTGAAGCCCTGAGCCTTCAGCTCAGGTCATGATCTCAGGGTCCTAGGATCAAGTCCCGCATCGGGCCCCTTGCTCAGTGGGGAGGCTGCTTCTCTCTCCACCTCTGCCTGCCACTCTGCCTGCTGGTGCGCACGTGCGTGCGCTCTCTCTCACGAATAAATAAAATCTTAAAAAAAAAAAAAAAAAAAAAAGAATGACACAGGCAGGTCCCCATAGGGCCTCTTGCCCTGATCCTCACCCTCTTCTAGTTTCCTCCAGGGTCCTTTTTCCAGTTTAGCATTATTAATGAGTTAAGGATACATAGTGGTAAGTATCTGGCACTCATTTCCTACCACCATCTGATCTAAGAATCAGATCGTGGCTGGAGGAGTTCCAAAAATGTTTGCTATTAAGGACTAAACATAAAAAGTCCACACTTGCCACTCCTTGTCATCTTCCCAAGAAACCACACCCCCATACCCTCCAGCATGTGTGCTTGGCCACATAGGTGACCTTTTCAGGGATCTGGTGCTAGAAGATGGAAAACTTGAACTATTCTGGCCAATGTGAAGACCAATAATACAGTATCAATCCAACAGAAAGCCACAAAGAAAGTCCAAACTGGAACTAATTGGCAGCGACCAGGAAGTGTGATATAATATTCTCCCTTCCACTGAAAACTTTCTGTGGTTTCAGGGTGAGGACGAAGAGAATTTAAAAGAAAAAATAAACATAATATGAAATTTAAACCACACCAGGAACAAAAAATATGGACTGAAAGACCACAAAGTAGTATTTTTAAGGATAACTGTCAATTTTATCAAGACAGAGTCAGGAAAATGGTACATGTAGCTACGTTATGCGACTTAAAAAGCCAAATTTTCATATTGTTTTTACATTAATATTAGGACTTCTTCCATTTCATCTGTTTATGTTTACATAGATTATGTTAGTACCAAATCCAGATCTGGAGCATCTTGGCATAAATACTGGGCTAATTCTTAATAAGGATTTTGATTTTCAATGTTTCTCTGGGAAATACCTGTGTGTATATATATATTCAATCCATTCACATTACTACATTGCTACATTAGGTTTTCATCATTTGCACAAAAAACCTGTTATATCTAGTATGTAATTTATGCCCATCTAGAAAAAAGTATTTTTTCCCATTTACAGAAGTATTAGCTAAGTATATTGAACACAAAAGTACCACAAGGAAATCTTCCCTTTATCACATCCTTTTGTGTTAAAGGAGGCGTCATTTTTTTTTAATATAATGTAATTGGCTAAATGATTAAAGTTCTATAGATCACACAACAGCTGAGTGACATTACAAAGTAAGAGCAGAACCGGCCAACTTTCAACGCTAAGAGGAAGGGGGCAAAAAGGTTAATTTTACATGATACTGCATATTTTAATTTAACTGCTGTTTCATTGGGTGTCTGAAAACACTGTTTGGAAATATCCTTTGTCATATGTACAGAAGGGCTTTGCTATTGTCCCTCAGGAAGGCTGGCAGCTGGCCCTGCACTTTGACCTCCAACCCTGCCTCGGCAAGGGGCTCATTGATACTCCCAGAAGCTTCCCTCAATGGAAGAAGATCATTTAAAAAAGAAAACCCCACCTCAGGGCTGGTGGTCCTCCCACGACCACCCTCTGCTCCTGCCCCCCTAAGTGGGGGCAGGCAGGTCTAGTCAAGCCCGACAATCCCAGGGCCTTCATAAACTCACTATTTTTCATGTATATTTGATGGGTCCTTTCCCTCTTATTCAAAGCGGCTTTCACAGTCATGTTAGTGGGTGAGAGCCTTCTATTCTAGACTTCCATTTGATTAATTTGTGGCATTCATGCATCTAATTCTCTACACACAAAGGGAATGAACTAGCTTGGACTCTATCGACAAGCCATTTCTGCCAGAAAGGTTCAAACGTAAAGGAAAAGGCGAGGTCAGTGGAGATGGTTTCCAGCTTGCTAAAAGCAGCTTGGAATAAACACAATAAAATAGTTCAACTTAAAAACAAAACAAAACAAAAAGAGAGCTATCCTGTCCAACGCTTTTGCCAATACCTAAATGCTACATTCCTTGTCAAGCCTACGTCCCCGTTCACAAGAGGGAGTGCCAGAAATTACTGCAGCTTTAAGGAGAGCACACACATACCAAAAAAGACTCCCAGCTTCCTTTTGAATCCTATCAGTCCACTTTTATCAACTATACGGGAAGCACAAGATAGTAAACACTGCCTGCAGTATCGGTTCACTTTTAAGCTTTGGGTCTCTTCCCGTTAAGCTTACAAAAGTGTCAGAGTATTAAGGAAAAGAATACTTGGGTGCCTGGGTGGTTCAGTGGGTTAAAGCCTCTGCCTTTGGCTCAGGTCATGGTCTCAGGGTCCTGGGATCGAGCCCCGCATCGGGATCTCTGCACAGTGGAGAGTCTGCTTCCCTCTCTCTCTCTGCCTACTTCTCCACCTACTTGTGACCCCTCTCCGTCGAATAAATAAAATCTTTAAAAAAAAAAAAAAAAGGAATATTGATCTAATTCCTTATTCCTGCTATGCAATAAAAACTTCCAAGTACATCCCTAAATGCAATCCTTTGTAATTCCCTTAATTAATGTTGGCTATTCCCTCAAGAATGATGATAGCAAAAAGTTCAGTGTCCACAATGAACTTCTTACTCCAGTCTCCCTTTGTAATTCATTTGAATTTGATCAAATTCAATTGAATTTGATCAAAATACTTGCTTTTTTAAAAAAAAGCCATTATTTAATGGTCACTTGAACTTTTAGAAAATGTTTAAAAGAACTTAAAACAAGACCCGTGTTATTTTAAGTAGGCAGGATGAGAAAGGGTTGTCCTATGTATATCACAACCTGCCATGTGTCTTTTAATAAAAAGCAGGACTCTGGTCATTCCATGATGTCACTGATATTCTGTACAAAAAAAGTCCCCACAGACCAAATTCCACTTCCTTTCTTTTACTGCCAAAGAAGAAATAAATCTTTAAATTTCAGGGGAGGAAAAAAATGTGTAATAAAATTTTTTTTTTTTTTTAAAGAATATATGGGGGGAACCTTCAGGGAATAATGAAAAAAAAAAAAAAAAAACCCAGATGTAACAACCCTGGCTTCCATTTCTGCCATTTTACGTCCATGACCTTGAGCTTGCCCTGCTGCTCTAAGTGGAATGTAGGTGTTGTACATGGGTGCATACTCATACTCAGGCCGTAGGACCTGAACAGGTGTTCTGCCTATTCTGGAAAGATGAGAGAACACAATGCCAGGTAAAGAGAGTTTGAGATGTAGCACCCCACTCCTGTCCCAGGCTGGGATACCTGAAGCCAAGACACCCAAGGCTCTTAAGAAGCCAAAGGCTAGATACTTCCACAGAGCTCCAGCAGCATTCTCTTTGATGCCCCAAGAGTAACAGAACCATTCACCTTAAAAGGCCAATAACCAGGCTCCAGGAAGAGCATGTGAAGGAAAACCTAGTTTGAGGTCTATGTGGAATTTCTAGGCTATACTGGTGGTACTGGGCACTGGAAGGGTGCATTCTTGGCAAAATAGCAAGAGGCTTGGAATGAAGCCTTGGAATGAAGAGTGTGTTTCCAACACTGATATTCAAGTTTGCATATATCCCTTTGCATATATATATGTACATACCCGCAATATAATTGATACATCCCTCTTCCTACAGGGGAGGGGAAGAAAAGCACAAGAGATAAAGAAGGAAGATGAAGATCACGGGGAGAGGACAGCCCATGGGAGAGCCAGGAAAGGGAACTGGGAGATGGCTGGGCTGGGGCAGAGCCTTTTAAGTCCCACAGAGGGGAGACACTGAGACCCACAGCAAAGGGGAAGGAATGTCCACAAGCAACGCTGCACGTATACAAAAACTAAAGGGTGGAAAACAAAGGGAAGAAGGAAACCACAGGATACCCCACAGCTGCAGTCCTCAACCGCCTCAGCTGAGAGGAAATCATTCCTTCCATTGCCCACCCTCAAACTCCAGTCTGGAATGTGCCCAAGTGCCTCTGAGCCAGGTTGCCCTGGATGGAGAACACATGAATTGTAACACGTGAGAGAATCCCAAGCTCCAACATAAAGAAGATAGGAATTTGCAAGCTTGAGGCTTATGATGAAATCAACTACTTGAAACATGTTATTAAAACCTTGATATAAAGTATATCTTTTCCACAAAATAAAACTTCTGTTTTGCAAAACTGTTGCAAGCCCTATGTATTTTTGCAAATCTATCTTGGTTTCTAGATTTAGCCTCAGATCTGTGAGGACAACCGGTGCTGAGAGTCCTTACTCTCAGCAGGACAATGTCAGGATAGCCAAAAGTAGGACTTTGGTCACTCGTTTCTCCCATGCTGATTCTTTTCCACCTAGAGACCAAGTCCTTTCCCTCACAGTAAATACAGGTGTATATACATATATATACATATGCATATAGACACCCATGGTCTGCATGTGTTCCATAGCGGTAGACATCTGTGTGTGTGTGTGTGTGTGTTACATATATATATTTTATATATATAATTGAGTCTACGCTTAGCATCTTAACCCCAATATGGGCATACAGACACTTATGGCAGTGTTTATACTAGTCATAACAGAAGCCAACTCAAGTGAACTTAAGCAGAAATGCTGTTTCCTGTAAGAAAATGGGACTCTCGCAAAAATTCTACTAGAAGATTAGAGGAAAATGGGCCCAAACCTAAGCCAGCAGCCACAGAAGCTTACAATTCTGGCCCCTCCTGGACGTTGCCTGTTGCGCTGTTGGACTCAAGACTCCACTGCCACGCCTGCCCCCGATTAGCAGACACCAAAGGCCGGTGCCAAGGGAGGGAGCTCTCAAATGTCCACAATTCTCTGTGTCCTTCTCTCTGGACTCCGGTCCCGGGCACAGACATCCCATCGGCAAGGGAAGGCCGTCTACTTGTGCCGCTGGCTGCAGGAGATCCCGGGGAACAAGAATCTGGCTTTTGGAGCCTGCTGTACCTGAGGGGAACCCTCACTTCCTAAGAGTTGTCTCCAAGAGCGGATGTCCCAGACCTCGAGGAACTGCCCTTGAGATGCTAGGCACCTCCAAACCCCCCCCAAACCAAAACAAAGAGGTGACAGCTGTACTCTCAGAGACTTACACATTCTGAAGCAATTCATCGCTACTGTTTTTCAAGGAAAAAGGGTGGTATTAAACTTATTAAGAGCAAGCATTGCCAACAACCTTTTTAAGCGAATACAGTTCTAGAGGAAATGGTCGGCTAGAGAAGGACAATGAACTATTAAATTCCCTTCCCTAACCAAGCATATACTAAATTTCACTTTGAATGTGAACATTAAAAGATCTCAGACAAGGAGAAAAATAGGCCAGAATTACCTGGATTCTTGCCCTACCTCCAGAAACTTGATGCAACACAACTGAGACCTATTTAGAAGCTGGTTGTATCCGTTTAACACAAACTCTGGGCAGAAAGCTACCTCCTGATGGTTAACGAAACTGTTTCCACTTTCTGAGAGGCAAGACCCATAAAGGAAGGACCTCTAATTTCTAGTAATTACCCTGGTACCTTAAAGTCGGTAATTACATGGAGAACTGTGCCCTGAACTGGCCTTCAGTTTGTTCCAAACCCAGTGCATGTAATTAGCCTTGATTAATATCCCACATTTCACATCAACAGAAACAGTGAATCCAAATGATCCCCATATTCTGCTGCCTCAGGAAACCTCACTGTTCAAATTCTGTGCCTTTATCAAGGGAACATGCTGAGCAAATGGGATCAAATGATGCCTTGGCACCTACCTTGGTCTAACTATTCAGAGGGAAGCAGCAATGCCTTTCATGTAATCATCTTAATCCCTTGTATCAACTAATTAATACACAGAGAAAGCTTTTACTTGCATGTGAGCAATTATAGCAAGTTCCTGGTCGGTGTCCAAATGGATTCACAATATAATTCATGAACAATGAGGCGCTCTGGGAAGGATAGCTTCCAAAGATGACTTTTAAAATGAAAATGGGTTGGGGGTACAGAAATGAAATGATTTTGTTAGGACTAGGAAGAGAAGACCCCCCCCCCAAAAAAAAAGTCAGTTTCTTAAAAAAAAATTCAGTTTCAGAACCCTGTTTTACATACAACAGGTCAATATATGAGAACAAAGTAAGACCCAATAGATTGTAAGGAGGTTTGATTCTATGTCCTTAGACAGCTGGAATATTATGGAGTTACTTAAAGAGGCTTGAAAACAAAGAAAACTTGGTGCCATTAAATAACTAGCTTCAGCTAAAAATAAGCCAAAATAGACTCACTGCACACAGACTTTTGAAAGGCAACCAGAATTTGATCTTGGTGATTTCACATTCCTCCCTGGGCACGGGGGAACTTACTGCATGGGCCTCCCACCCAGCCCCCCTCCTCCCGACCCCCCCACCACCCTCCAGTTCAAAAGACAGTGCATCAGTATTTGCAGCAGCCTGAGAACTAATCCAAGAATTGGGAACAGGGTGTAGCAAGGGTTGGGGGACAATGAGGAAGTGCGTGGGGAAGACAGCTTAGGCGCCTGCACAAAGGGACATGCAAAGCATCAGCACCTGCTGCAGGGTTTCTGCTCTCTTGTCCTCCCCAGCCGGAGTGGGAATGGCTCCAGCGTTGGGGCAGCTTATAATCCAACATGGGGCAGAGGGCACAGGAACCTAGTGGCTCAGGCATTCAAGAAAAGGCTCAGTCATGAAGCACCACATTGTGGTAACAAGCCCCGTGTGTGTGCTGTGAACTTCCCCTGCACAGATGGCTTGCTGTCTGGGAAAAGCATTACCCAGCCTAGTCCAGTCAACAAGTACACTGAACCCAGGATTCAAAACACAAAACACTTCCTCAAATCACCCCCGACCACCAGACTACGCAGAAGCTGCTCAAAATCTGCCAGGGTCGTCCTTTTTTAAGACTAAGATACTAATCCCACAGGTTTGGGCTCTCTGAATTAAATACTGTACTGAGCCACCCTGGGAACCAGACGGTATCCTCCCGGCTACAAGGCTAAAGAATGAGCAATCACCAGCCCGTGGAATTTTCATGATGCCGTTTCCCCACCTTCCTGTTGCATACCCACTGGCAGGAACCAAAGGGCTGTCACCCTGATGGGCGAAAACAAAGCTCGGCTACTGCGTTATGGAACAGGTTTTTCCTTTCCCAGAGACATTCCTTTATGGCGAGGTCATGTAAAACAGCAAAATGCTCAATGAACACACTCGGTCCTGTTCCCTGCAGGTGACTGTGCCCTTCAACTTGACCTGAGATACAGGGAGAGGGAAAGAAAACCACTCTCCACTTTCTAAGTAAAAGGTGACCAGACAGCTGTGATAGCAAAGCACACAGCCTACTGTTAACAACAAAAAGAAATTGAAAACAGCGATGTGGACAGCACAGTTATACAGGTGTGGGCCAAGACCCGAGAGGGCAAAATAAAATGCTTCTGGGGTCGATTCCCGGGCCAAATTGACTAAAAAGGCCAGCCTGGCAGAGAACCTGATTTGAGTTGCTCTGGCGCAGAGAAACCTGTTCTTATCTGGCAAGGGCACCCCCTGCTGGCCGCTGCGCTGAACTCCGCCTCCTGGGCCGGCTCCAGACGGCCTGCCGATCACTTTGGAGGAGGCCAGGAAGGGGCAAAGAACTCAGTCTCTTGTAAGGCTCACAAAGGGAGCAAAAGGTCTCGTCATAGCACAGTCACTGCCCAAAGCCTCAATCTTTGTCCAGTCACGGTTCCGTGCAGTCAGATAAATTCCAAGCAGGCTGAAAAGAATGAATACAAACCTGATTGCCGTTTTGCATGTGAGAAGTTTAGAAAGTTGGGGGTGGGGGGCTGGGACACAAAAGGGCCCATCAAAAGATTCTTCAGTCACTTGCATATACAGTTCTTTTTTCACTGGAGGAAATCTTGACTACCCTTTTAAAGGCAAGAGTTTATCATGACATTCTTAACGGTAATTATTTAAATCCTTGGCCCATGACACCACGGCGCTGGATTAAAATGAATTCAAACACTAAAGGCAGAATTTACTGCCAACAAAATATAAGACAAAAGTCAGTTTTGCATTCCCATCGTTTCTCTTTTACAGGATACGACCATACACAGCGCAATGTTTACGTTCCTCCCAAGTTTTTGCTTCCCTTCCTTTTCACCCGGTTCTTTTCCATTTCTTTTGTTGTTAGGCGCTTACGTAATCACCCTGATGACGTGTCCTATCAGCTCACAGTCCCCTACAAAGGTTCCCCTCAAAATCATAGCACCCAAGGTCTTCAGAAAATCCGATGTAACAGAGGCTTCTGCATAAGCTCATTTCCACTGTCATCAATTAGAGACGCTTCTTTAAGTAAAACTGCCAACATGTTCAACTCGGCTCCATGGGCTAGGACAACCCAAGAGAAACCGGTTTCTAAAGGCCCAAGTGGGTCTCTCCCCTACTGGCACAAATGTCACACTTGAGAATCTTGAGCTCACGTTCTCTGCCCTCAGTCTCAGTGAGTTCACCAGCTCAGGCTGAACTTGGCTTCTCCCTGGGACCTCAATCTCGTATCTGTTCCCAGCTCTCAACTTCAAACACGGGACAGGGAAGGCAAGGCATCTAAGCGTGAGCAGAGAAATATAATGGGCAAAACAAACATGCTTCATCTCCTTTGGGTCATTTGGTCTGGTTTTCATTTTCTGGTTTACATATGAAACCAGGGGGGTAAGAAGTACCAGTGCAATACAGGCCCCAAGGACAAATGCTCTCATTTCAGAATTTAGAAAGAAATTTCCCCAAGCTGGAAATCTCAGTGCTTGTTGCTTATGGAATCAACATTGTTGGAATTTTTAGGTTTCATTTCTTTACCTTCCTGAGGCAAACAAATGACTGTCCAGGTAAAAAGAGAGTTGGTAGTCATTCTTTGATTTGTTCAGTGCACACTTTATTGACTGATAGACAGGTCTGTGCCAAAATAGCCTATGTGGACAATATAAAATCCAACAGTGGCTTTTCTTCACCATTTATTTATTTATTTCAAAAAGCTTGTACTCTAAATGTGGATCCGCAGGAATAACATGATTATTTGGGCTTCCATCCTGTGGTTTATAGAGAGTTCAACCTTTACCTATCAAAAGGTCTGAAAGTGAGCATGCGGGTCTATTTTTATTTATAAGACAGGAGAGCGGAACTGTTGTAGAATGAACAAAATCAATCCATACCAGTTTGGGGAATAAGCCTCTGCTTTGAATGGAGCTGTCAAGGTATTTGCAATCCGTCTGACCCTGTGTCCAAGGAGGCTGAAGGTTTCATAATCAAAACCTAAGGGATTTTTATTCTTCACCACTCCAATAGCAGAAGCTTCATTAGACTTGGTATGATTTTAGCTGTTCTATTATACCCTAAAGCACAAAAACACACATCTATATTTATATTCCCATGCACATGTGTACAAATAATCTACAAGAAAAACAGGAATCTCAGGCTCACAACTACTTTATTTCAGGTGTGGGGATACGCATGATGGCTATCAACTGGCTTTCTTTTTTTTCTTTTTTTTTTTTAAGATTTTATTTATTTATTTGAGAGAGAGACAGTGAGAGAGCATGAGCGAGGAGAAGGTCAGAGAGCGAAGCAGACTCCCCATGGAGCTGGGAGCCTGATGTGGGACTCGATCCCGGGACTCCAGGATCACGCCCTGAGCCAAAGGCAGTCGTCCAACCAACTGAGCCACCCAGGCGTCCCTCAACTGGCTTTCTTATTGAACTTAAGATATAGAAGTCAAATTTTTCTTAATAAGTTCTAGTAGAAAAAAAATTGTCTGGAAAAAACTCTGAGGATTTTTTTACCACGGCATCAAATCTCACTAAACGCTAAGTGACGTGTAAGTATGAGGGAAAGTCCTTCACGACTTGAAGCTCTTTTTCTGGATACTGTCTTTTTCTCATATTGTAACAATACTAAAACCCCTCCCTTGCAAAAAAAAAAAAAATCGATAAATAAGCTCCGACCAATACCAAACCCCTTTAGATTAAGCTCAATATGCCATTAATATGAAAAGAATTTGACAGTTTACATAAGGGATGTGACCTGGTGCCAACAACCTCTGGCTTCTCCATTCTCCAGATGGTAGCAGATTAGTAGGCAGCCTTTATTCTCATAAGAAGATTTTTTTCCCCCCATGGAAAAACTATAAAGGCCAATTCTGTTCCAAACTTCAAGTCTCCTTCACAAATGTCTACTCAATTCTGGGCCTTCACTAATGCCTATTAAAAGAAGCCCTTGGGCTTGAAGCTGTGGAGGGGGGGGGGGGAGACTAAGGCAAACTTAACTCTAATGCCTGCCTTTAAAAGATCTATTGACAGAAGCAGTGGGGAGAGTTTGAACTAATGTTAACTTAAAGAAAAAGACTGGGGAGATTCAATTGTGGATGTGAATGCTTGCTTGAGTTTGATCTTGACGGGGCTTAAGATAAGGGAGATAAAAACCTAAGCCTACTTACATATTAAAAAATGCAGTTGTGCTAAATTCACTACATACCACTGTTCTCAATTTGATTTATGCCCATCATCACCAAAGACGTTGAAGGACATCCCTGTCTAATATGGTAAAAAGCCACAGCAGAGGGCACTTGCTCTGCTTTGCTATGCTAACATGAAAAATCATTTCCTACAATGCATGATGTTCTTTCCCATTAATTCTTCAAATGCAACGAAGAATAAAAACAGAATTTTCCTTTGGTGCCGTGCTGGAGGTCTAAATATAACAAGTGTTTAATCAAAAAGATCCAAGGGGTGAAAACCAGCCCTTCATCTGTAAGAAATTCTTCCCCTGGTAGACAGGAAGGGATATTGAAGAATTAGGAAAAATAGCATACTTTATAAACAGACTGACCCCAGTAAAATGTTTAAGAACATTCGGCTGCATTTAAAATGCAGAAAGCTCACTAGATAACACCCCAGAAGGTCTGGCTTGTTCTGAGGTCCCCCAGACACACACCGTATTTTTTGAAGGGATGAAAACAAAACAACAACAACAAAAAAAAACAAAAACGAACAACAACAACAACAACAACAACAACAAAAAACCCCACTGTGTTCCCAGGAACCTTTTGAACATATACAGACTTATTTTTTACCCATTAGTTCATAAAATGTTAGAGATACTTTGTTAGGTAGAGTTTATTATTTTTATTAATATTTTCATAAGTTGGTGAAATGTGGTAAATTTTGCTCGATTTTTTTTTCCCCCATGCAGGTGAGTCATGATCCCTGAGATTCTGAAAACTATTAAACACTCTATTTTAGACCTACTTTGCACAATGCAAATAAGTAATACAGCACATGGTCCCTACCCTCAAGGACTTCGCAGCCCACCAGGAAAACTGAACCAAAGAAATTAAAAGTTGTAGTAAAATAAAAAGTCAACGTAACAGGGAAGGAGAGATCAAAAAGGAAAAAGACAGAGGTCTAGGATTCTGCCTATTTAGCATGACCTACTTCTACCAGTTTCCAAAATCATTTAGTTAAGAGAACATCAGCATTTGCCGATAGCAAATATACTTTGCGGTCCCCAGAAATATAAGTTTTCGTGGAAATCTCCAAGGCAATAAAAAGAAGAGATTTATTTAATTTCTTTTCTGCGAACTGCCTCATTTCCTTAAGGAAGAAGTGCCAGCCAAACAGTAACTTAAATGATCATGTTAAACACTCACCCAAGAATACCTGCCTAAAATGAGGACAGCCCAGAACTCATCTCAAACAGACATGTAGTTGTCCAAAGGCATTGCATGGTACAAAATGGGTTGTTTTCCAAGAATATTTTCTAGTCTCCTATTCTTACTACAGTACTCTTAACAGAAGGTCCGTTTCTATGGCTAGTATCATATTCTTTATGATACTGAGAAAAGTTACATCCAGTAAAGGAACTATCCCTCAATCCAATAAGTGGGACCATCCCCGCAATCAGATAACAAGTTTAGGAAACGGCTTAAGGAAATGAGCTAATAACTTGACTGCACACAAGCAGATTATCTCTGATTGCTACAAAGAATGCTATTAGGGGGCACTATTTTTTCAAGTGATCATTTTTCCAGCCTGTTACAGAAAGGTTAATCTGCAGCCGTATTCATAAAATCAATTTTGAGTCATGCCAAATACAAAAGAATTACATTAAAAATACATCATCAGGAACTACGTGGACATTTCTTTCAATTGTCCTAGAAAAGACTAATTAGATATTGTCCTGATCATAAGCTTACCCATGAAAATAAATAGGCTAAATAAATGACCCTATCAATGAACAATCTGTTTACCTATCAGGTTGGGGTAGAGTTGAGCAGTAGGAAAACAGAACAGTGGATTTCCTAACGGCTCTCATAAAGCTGTTCACCTCCAAGTTCTATGGTTCGCAAAGATGAGGGAACATGACCAGAGAAACTTGCCTTACTGTTATTTCATCCCCAGAATGCTAAGCCTCCCTCCTTCAGAATCTCAGGAGAACTGCTTGGATTGTACAATACGTACATGGGATGAAACCCTTCCTCTGAAGCCCCATGTGATAGTTCCGTCGCAGTGCATGCACTCAACTTCCTCACTCTATAGCTTCACATTCCAGGGATATCTCTGGTCCAAAACCCAGAACCCTGTTTCAACCTGCCCGTCTATCTAAGCGTTAGTCAGAGAATTTTATCAGAATACAAGTATGTATATTTCACTCTTAGTTCAAACAGATCTAGTGGCCAGTTGCACCAGTTTTTTTCACCCTTGGCTAGCGGCCGATCACATTGTGAAATGGAAATGAGAGTACCTTTCACCTGCAAAATGACTAACATAAATGCCAATACAGATTCTCTCAGGCCCTGAGGGGGTTTTCAGAGGCACTCTGGCCACCTGGTCACTCTGAAGCAAGTCGATTGTGAACGTAAAACTCAAACCTTGCTTGAGAAAGGAGCCTGGGAAAACGGGAAATCTGCCATTCCCAGATGAAGTCAGTTTCTCGGCTGGGCTGTTTTGTCTATGAGCAACATTTCGTAGTTCCTATGAAATCTAAATATCAGCTATTGCTGCGGGCCAAGAAAAGAAGAGCTACGTTCCCCCTTTCAAGGAGAGAAAACCCAGCGAAGTTTTAACGATAAGGGTTAGATCCAAAGGGCACACCGCAACGGGGAATTTTAGGATGCCCCACTCCAGCTGGATTACATCCAACACCCACTTATCTGAGATGGAATTAGACCGAATGTCAAGAGGGAAGAATGGACTGGCTTACCCTTTCGTGTATCGGGAAGAGCTGGTCTTAGTGTTGGGCTGACATTTTAAGTATAAAAGGGTCTTATTGTAAACTCTGGACCCCCAGAAGGGCTGTTTCTAGAGAACTCTGAAAGGAGAGATTAGTTGGGAGAGCCTCAGCATCGGATTCCACCCTTCAATCACGTTAGACACAGAGCTTTAGCCACTTTTTCGCTTAAAGTCATGCATGTGGTCAAAAGTTTAATTATATCACCGGCTGCCTCGGCAAGCATATTGTCTGCCATCCGCGGGAGGGATAAAACCTTTTTGGAGTGCTGGGGTTCAGACATGGATGTGGAAGACTTCCCAAAATCTTGGGTTATGCCTGACAGTTGCTATTTCTTCCCTTAACTGATCAAAGAACGTAGCCTGGATCCTGATAAGATTATAAAAGGTCTCCCTCAAATTCTGAACTTTGGAGAGAGAGAGTAGGGGCCTTACCCAAATGGCTGTTTTTTTTTTTGTTTTTGTTTTTGTTTTTTTTAATGGATTGAGTCTGAACACAACCCAACTGGCACCTCTGATATAACTGACCTGTTCTTTGCCAGCCCCTCATTCCTTCCTTCAGTCAACAAGCGTTTATTAAATCCTTAGGTGTTGAGAAGATGCAAAAGAAACCCTCTCCCCAAGAGGTGTGCAATCCAAACCAGCCAAAACACCAAGTCGTTAAACTCGTAAGGAGTCAAACTTGTTGTGCGCACAGACTGGGCACAAATCCATAGAGTCTGAAGTAACCGTGAGTTTCTTTCTGAACATTGAGAAATGCTGATTAGAATCAGTTTTTGGTTGTGGATTTGAGCGGTACCAGGCAAGAAGAAGCTGCTCTGGAAACCAGCTTCCAGTCCAGAGAGGACCCAAAGGGGTCCACAAGAGGCCAAAACCAGCTGCCAGTTCTAATCAGTGGAGGAAAAAAAAAAAAAAAAAAAGTGAGAAACTACTCCAGACCTTTCTATAAATAAGTTTCAGTATGCATACAAGTGGTCTGAAAATTCTAAGATATGTCAAATACCAGAAAAAAATACATGATAAATGGCATAAGCCAGACTAATCAGTCAAGAGCCATCCTTAGAAGCATTCATTGTTGAGAACATCTGTCCAGCTAATGCCAACGATGACAGATTTTCGTTCCCAGCAAATACACACACTCACCATACACACTTGCAGAGCAGAATTCACATTTCAGGCACGGGCAGAACAGCAACATGATCCACCAAAGAAAAAGCCATTGGCCTGAGGCTGAGAATCAACCTGTGATGCTATCGGCCGACTTAAAATTGGGCACAGTAGGCCCGGTGCCTAGGGCCCACACCATGTTTTAATTTCTTTCAAAATAAAAGAAAAAAATGAATAAAATCCAGCTTTAATTATACTCAAATATACACTCTTTATACCAACACAGTCTTAAGACAGAATTTGTTTTTTTGTGTGTGTGTTTTTTTTTAAATGAAGGAACGGGCCCATGAAGACTTAAGTGTTTGGGCTGCATAAATCATACCGTGGCTCTGATCACAAGTGCCACTTTCTGGGAGCTTTCTGGATGTCGTGAACTCTACATAACCTCTCTACCCAACAATTCCCCCGATATTAACATCCTTGATATTTTATCTACGCGGATATTGCGCTGCAAAATGCTTCAGTAATCTTGACACAGAAGAAAGAGCATGCATTTTAGAGGCAAACACAGCTGAATTGGAATTCCGGCTCCTCCATTAAGCAACTACAGATACTGAACAAGGTACAACCTTCCCCGGCTAAGAGAATTAGATAAAATGTATGCAAAGAGCCTGACACCGAATAAGTAATAAATAGTGGCTATTACCATAATCATTATTATTGCCCAAGGTTAAATAGCTAGTGGCTGAACCAGCATTCCAACTCAGGTCTACTGCTGAATTCTTTGTTTCTAGGCCACTGTGTCCTCTTAAGACCTGCACCATGCAAAAGACGCCCCCAAGAATGCTATACTATATGTGAGCTGGTCTTATTTAAAAAAAAAGAAAAAGAAAAAGAAAAAAAAGGAAAAGAAAAGAAAAAAGCAAAATGCCATCCTTAAATAGAATCATTCTATGCAGAATAGAAAAAAATTTAAAAGTCACAAATAATAGTGGCAGTCTCCGCTGCCCCTCCTTAACAGAAATCAGAAATAGGACTTGGTAATTTCAGTTCAAGAAAAAAATGCAGCATAAATTAACTGTTCAGTTAAAGGGCTTTCACCCACCAAAGAGGCTGTGTGTGATTCATCCAGAACTTTCCACATGCTCTGCCTTAACCGCCGAGCTGTGCTTCTGACCTTTGTGTCGTTCAGCGATTTCACTTATTAGTCAATCCAACTCTCCCCCGTTGTTTACCGTACTTTAACTATAGAAGAGGTAGAATGTTTAATCAGCCACAACTCAGAATATTTATAATAAAATGCTTTATCCATAAATCTCTTAACACTTTGCCGTTGTCCATAGCGTTTCAAGGCTGATTTATAGGCCTTTGATGAGGATTTAACAATAACTCAGCCCCTTAGAAAGGTGTGTTAGAGGACTGCATAATCACACTTCTGAAGGTCCTTGACAAGTCTATATAGCTACACAGAAATTACAATTTAAAGAGCGCCTTTCAGTTACCAACTGCCACTGCAATTGAAGACACTTAATTCTACAAGTTAAATCTCTGACAAGACCACACCAACACCATGAGGAGTGTTCCATTTCCAGAGAAGTGTGATAATACACCAAATTCTGTATTTGAGTTTAAAAATTAAGGATATTTGCATGAGAGGAGGGTCTATACCTTAGACTCATTTTCTTCTGCTATTTGTTTCCCTTGCAGGGATCTTCTGTTTCGTGATTAACTGAAATGATGAAAAACTGGAGTGAGCAACCACGAGGCACAAAGGCAGACAGGATTCATACCCTTTCCCAGAAAAACAAGGGATAGAGAGACAGACAGACAAGCACACATATATTTTATAACATTCCACTAGCTTTGCACACCCCAAAGCATAGCTGTTTAGGTCAATTTGTTGCCTTCCAAATAGTAGAAATCTTTCACCTTAAAATCAGTATGTTGGGAAAAAAAAGAAAAACAAAAAGAAAGCCTAGGGAATTTCCTAATCTCAGCATTGAGCTAGTATCTTGAGAATAATTTTTACCGTAAATTTGTGCTCTGGGGTGAAACTGGAAAATGACTTCAAACAAGACATTTTTAAGATGGGTGTTTGTGTACAAAATAGATCTTATTACAGTTATAGCAAGATCCAGCTAAAATTGAGCAATTCAGGCTGTGAACAAGAGAGCCAGCCAGCCCATGTAACTCAGTCCCAGCCCTTCCTCCCCAGCAGGCTCATCTGCCAAAATTCCATTAATCGCTTCCAGAACATCACATTTTTCACCTTGGAACGCAGGGTAAAGCATCTCATAGAAAGTACTGAAAGAGACTTTAGAAATAATTCAGTCTACCTCTTTCCCCACCTGCTAAAGTTTCATTCCCCCTGTGATTTGATCCCCAGAGATATTTCATTATCCTGGTCCTTTACCCCTGAGACATATGAAGAAATAACAGAGCAACGGAGACACACTGTGCCTTTGGGGATGGTAACAGCCAAAAACAGTAAAACATTCCACTAGTCAAGAGCACCTTGAATATCTGATTAAGCTGCAGGACAGAATTATACTTCACTTCCAACGAAAACTGATTAAACTAAGTTCCAAAGCCATCCACATCGGTGACCCGGGGCCGCAGGGGTGTCCACCACCAGGCCCAGGGCTGGGATTGAATTTCCCCAGACAGTTCACTACTGCAGACAATAACAGTTGCCACATTCAAGTTTCATATGTTCTAACACCCTGTGATTTAGACTCACGTTCCACTGGTACAGCTGCCTGCCTCCGTGTGTAAATAGGAACAGAGAGTCAAGTTGAGGTCCCCAAGCGCGCAGAAAAGCAGATCCTTTTATATCTTAAGAGACAAACTTGTTGTCCCCAGGACTCATGAGGATCAGGACTCTGGATCATTTCAGTGGCAGAAACATCTTCGCTCGATATTCAGAAAAAGATGTCCATGGCGTGTGGTGGGTTCTCCTTGGATCACTTCTGTGGGTCAAGTGAAAGGGAATCGGCAATGGAAAGCAACTCAAATTGTAGCTCTTCGAAGAAAGGGAGAGCAAGATTCACTTTCTGCATGTACCTGGACCACCCTGGTGGCCCCAAAGTCTCACGTGAAGTACGGGAAACATTTATCATTTACAAGTAGAAGAGGAGCGTGGAGCGTGGAAAAGATACACCGAAGACTTCTGCAAAGATAGACGGGGGGTAGCTCTCCGTCCTAGTGTATCACTTTCAGGTCCGTTCTCACTTTTTAATTAGTGTAGTGTTATCTGCCCGTTGACGTGCTCAAGCCGCCACGGGGTACCCAGCCTGGCATAGAGCAGATATGGGTGGGTTGGAGAGGTATTCTAGAACCGGTAGTATTTATAAATCCTTCGACACATCTGCCCAGGAATTTAAGTTCCTCTGGGACTGGGACGATTTTGTTCACGTTAGCGTATGTAAAACAGAATGTTACAGAGAGTAAGTGACTTAATCAATGTTTGGAGAGCAGAATATGCGCCTTCTGAAGACTTCAAGGTATTACATACCTTTCACCAGTTTAGAAAGTTAAGCCAAAAATGTTTTGGTGTTGCTCAACCTAGTAATTTTCCACTGAATTCTAGAACTATGGGCTCTAGAGTGTAGTATTTGGGAATATGTAAGTGACTCCCCCATTATTGTTCAGATAGTTCTTTGAGCTCATTTTTAAATGTTTTCTTTTATCTTCTTCTGGCCCCCAAGAATGAATAAATATGAAAGAAACCAAGCATGATTTCTAAGAAATTTACGAAGATCTGACACAAAAAACATACAAGTGAAAATAAATGACCTCATTCTCTTTTTCCTCTTTCTGCTGCTCTTCTCTTCTACTCTCTGCCCAGATCAATGTCAATAAATTCCACATTCCATCCCAAACAACAGATGAATAGAAGATTAGCTTTTCAAGGAAACAGCTGTAAATAACTATAATCTAGTTAGTAGGATTCCTTATGGCTTAAAGGTTAAAATAACAGGAATCCTAAGCTTCCCTGATCAAAAATTTTAATTCCCTCCCTACAGGAAAACAATGGGATACCTAACGTTTAAAAAGAAAGTCATGTATATATCATTTATATATATGAACTAGTAATAAAGAACCAGGACAAATAAATTTAATCCTTTAAAACTCAGCTAAGCAAAAATCTAAGGGTCTCATAACTAAGTATTTTCTGAGAAAAAGTGAGAAGCTAGCTTAAGGCGAATGAGTACTCCTTGTCCTAAGAGGGTCCCTCACTCCCAAAACATAGCAGCCTAAGAGAGTGTCCAAATAAATTTGGCTCAGTTCAAAAGAACTCAAAATGAAATAGAAATCACTAATTTGGCCCAAAACGCTGATTCATCTTAGGTACCTAAACAAGGAAATACAAAATATCAGGTTTTGATGGAACAATAATTTGGATATAAATATAATAATTGTGCACAACTATGTAGCAGGCATTGGCAAAGCGATGGGAATATGAGGGATATAATTGCACATTAAAGAGTGAACTCGCTTCTTCAGATGTCTTTCCAATGAATGATGCTTTGATGGAAATGCTTGTTGCTTATGAAGAACAGGGAGGGCACGCTGTAGGATGGCCCCTTAAAAGCACCTATTCCCTGAAGGCCAGCATGGGTCATACCAGGGCTGGAAAGCAAAGGCAGAATGGATACAAGTGAGAAAAAGGAACTAAGTGGGACCTCGGCACTGCCACGGAAAATCAGTTTGTACCTTATTTGACAGACACAGAAACTGCCTGTTACCAACAATACCATATTTGGCAGAAGACAGCTCTTCTCTAATTAGAATGAAGTATGTCTTTTATTTGATGACTCAATAAGGCACAGATAAATTGGGTATTTGCATTCCTTTAACCACCCACTCTGGAAGATAGAGCAAAGCAGGTGTGATAGATGCGGGTCAAATACAGAATGATCATCGGAGGACTACCGAGCTGCACACTTCATCTCTACCTCAGAAGAGATGTGAGGGCCCGGTTCCGGAACAGAGACCACCACGGATCCAGGCAGCCTCAATGTCCATGAGGAGTCACACGTCTCTAGGGAATGACCACAGGCAAACATTCCCGAAGGTTCCAATTAGTTCCCAGAGAATACTACAGAGTTCGAGGCTGCTCTGGGAATATTAAGGTTTTCCCCACAGAACCAATCAGGATCCCCTTAGGAAATCTACAAAACAGAACTCTGTCGTTGAGAGACCAATGAATGGGGCCGTAAGCCAAGAACATGGCTGGAGTTGTTTTCTGCAGCAACCTCAAACTTTCGAGGTGACTGGAATCCAGGAGTCACCGTGTTCTCCTAAACACATGGCCTCTAAACACCAGGCAGTCGGGCTTACTGAAAATGAACCACTCCCTTTTTGTTGTCCTTACGGCTAAGCTGGCTGTCTGGAGTTCAGTCCTTTCAGGAAAAGGAGCACAGCCAAGGCACAGTCCGCGTGGCTGGCTGCACCATTTTCCCTGAGATTTATACATTCTTTAAATTACTTAAGAATTAGTAACCTCTAAATGCATTAAATGAACATTTTTATTTCAAATAGAAGGAGTCTATCATCACCTTCTGAACATTGCCAGTCTCTCCTCCTGTCGTGTGAAACTCAGCCATTTAATGGGCACAATTAAGGTCTGCTTTTTCTTTCCTTCCCAAATGAGAACATTTGCTAATACTTACTGCTGATAAGCAAATTATCAGTTTTCATAGTTGCTCTTGCTTGCTAGCTCCAGGACCCTATGTGAATTTCCCAGTATCTAATTGGTACTCAACATTTATGGAATGGATCAACCAAGTTACCACTACAATCCTAGGAGGCTCCACATGAACCATCCTAAGGAGGAGTCTGACACGTTGGAGGCCCTCGGTGACTGCGGCAGAACACGGGTGGTATTGGTAACTGTGAGAAGGTGGTCAGAGTGCCCCTTGTAGCAGCAAGTCTTTTACTTATGCTACTGTGGGGGTTAAAAGCAGATCAAATAAAGAGCGTTCTCGGATTCAGGAGGAAGTCATCCTCCAATGAATGCGGACAAAAACAGGATAGGATTTGAGGAAGAGCTTTACACAATATCCACGGCAATAGGTAGTGGGTACAATTTCCTGCTTCTCACCTATCATACGAACTACTGAATGGAAATTCCAAGTTAACGTCAATAAAATATGGAAGTCAAGGACTCTCAGACAGGACCCGACACAGCTGGCTCATTCCCACGGTGCCATACCTAGGGTAAAAATGGTTCTCCTCATACCCCTAATATCTTCCTTTCTTTTTTCTTTTTTTTTTTTTTTAATTTTATTTATTTATTTATTTTAAATTTTATTTATTTATTTGAGTGAGAGAGAGCACAAGCGGCGGGGGGGGGGGGTGGGCAGAGGGAGAGGGAGAAGCAGACTCCCCACTAAGCAGGGAACCCACCACATGGCTTGATCCCAAGAGGCTGGGATCATGACTTTAGGCCAAAGGCAGACACTTGACGGACTGAGCCACCCAGGTACTCGTCTCCTCATTTCTAATAGCGGCAACAACCAGTTCAAGGTAAGCAGGAAAGCAGTTTGGGATCTGGAAATATGAATTCATCCAAAATGATGAACAGTAGTTTAGTCACCCAGTTAGGGTATGGATAAATTCTAAATAGTGTCAGAACATATGTAAAAATAGAAAAATCTGCAAAGAGCATCTTTTTTGTACCTGACAATTGCAAATACAAGACAGTTTCTTAATGAACCTGGGATGAATCGAACAATGGCCCCAGACCTGATACTACATCCACTACCCAAGACAGGTGAAAGGAACTACGGGGGGTGAGGGGGTGGGGGCACAGATTTTACTGAGTCAGTGAATCCTTTAAAATCAAATCAATTCCCCAAATATGAAAAAGATCATTCTCTTCTCCGTGAGAGAAGTTGAGACCACGCCCATAGCACAAACTAGCCCTAAGTATTTCAGATCAATGGCTCCAAGTTAAGTTGCGTAAGAACATCTGGATAGTGATATATCAGTGAAAACTATTATATGGCATAAAATGAAATTACATTTTGGCGGCAGTTTAGTTCACTGGTATGTTTAACGCTTTGGGTAGCAGGGTAATGTAAAACTGCTTCAGTTTTCAGAAGACTCCCATGGAAAGCAGATCACTCAAAGAGAAAAATCAGACTGACATCAAAATCCCCATCAAACTAATGCTGGAGTGGGTAGAGGTTTTTTTTTTTTTTTTTTTTTTTTTTTTAAATGTGACTTCTAATGCCATTGGACTGAAAAAGTATTATATTTACAGTGTTTCCCTTTGTTTCTGAATTTTTTTGGTTGACTCATGGAATTGCTCGAATTCAGGTATTTTTGTTTTATTCAATCATGCTTAATTAAGAACAGAGCCTGCCTAAATAAAACTCACTACATAAAGATCTGCAATTATGGAAATAATCACTCACAGTAATGGCTTTTAAAGGCACCTCATACCTAGAAATCAGGAAAAGCAAGTTAACCTTTCCTATAAAGAACTAAACAAAAGATGGTAAACAAATACATCTCCAGCCCTAATTAGGGCTATTGAGTAAAATGAAATAGCAGACCTCATAAATCCATCTTTAGAAAGAACAGCTAAAAGCCTGAGATTGAGGAAGGGCTTAGAACCATGAAGAGAATGTAAAAATGTAGGACACCGTGCTCTACCCCATGCTTCTAGACCCACGAGAATGTACCTAGTGTGCCTGTATTCCAGGCATTCCTAGAGTGTGGTTAATTGATGACTACTTTTGCTACCCCTCTCCCCCAAATAATTATTAACCATTAATGTATACATCTTAAATGTGTGGAGTGGTTTAAAGGTGGTTTTCAATTTTACGATCCAGTTCCATGGGAAAATAGCGCCAATGGCTTTGTATTGATAGAACCGCACCAATCTTAAAGGAACACATCGACTACGTAAAGTGAAGCCTCTTGGTTCAGAGAGGAAACCAAGAGCACTCCTTGCAAACTTAGGTATCTTAGGAGAAGAATTTATATTAAAAATTAGAGACAATTTTGTCTTTAGACGTTTTTAGCTTTAAAGCGTATCAGTGCATGACCAAGAACGCTGCAGAGTCTCTATTTTCGGAAAAATAATTTTAAGAGTTAACAACTGCCTTTCGGAGACGACTAGGTATAATCAGACACGGACATAGAAGGACTATTTCTTGCTGAACCAGATTATTTCCTGCAGAACATTTTCAGAGCTATATTGTCAATGTAGATTAAATGGATACACCACATCTCTTAAAGATCACATTTATTTTCACCGGGGTCTTACCAAAATGTGGAAGGCAGGGGAAAATTAAGGGATGTGGCTTAATTTTCTAAGTAAAATCGTAACAGTATTCAACAGCCACATAAATGATTCACACGTTTGAAACAGACAAACGCTTGATAATGTGCTTAACCAAATCATGCACTTGCTTCCTCTTCTCTGCCTGTCCTCATCTCCTCCTTTTGATGGAAAATTAGGGAAGTCGTCAAAGTAGAAGCCTCTTGGCCTCCAAAGAAACCTGAAAGTTATTTCAGGACTCTCAGAAGACTTCTTGACCTAGTTGTGTGCTGCGGGGGGATGTTGGGGGGTAAGGGGAGGGGAGAAAGGTAGCAGAAATAATCCGTAAGGTTTTTAGAGGTAAGGAAATCAAGTATCTACACTTGAAACTGTCTATAGCAGCGTTTATGTTCTATACCACTCCGACAATGCCATCTTTTTTTTTCCCTGGTCTTTGCCACCTACTGCTTTAAGATAGGAGGACTGTGCCTCTCTTTTGGGGCGGCCACGCTCTAATGACCAGAAAGACAATGTAGGCAGCAGGAGATGCTGAGAGAAGACAGTAAACTCATGACCACAGGCGTCACGGTGCCAGGCATCAGGCTGCAGACCAACGCACACAAGACAAAGTCAACAGAACTGGACAAACCACAAGGGCCACCTAACACCGGCAACGATGAAGTCCAACACTCCAGTGACCTTCCTCCTTGGTTCATGCAGGAACTCATTGAAAAATACAGGTTGGCAAGAAATTAGTCAAACAATTTCTTGCCAATTCCCAAATCTGTCTGGGAAGAGTGTTCAAATTCTACTTCCTGCTTTTGTGGTCACAACGAGCCTTTAAAGCAACCCGATTTTTATTTTCAGTAAAAACAAACCAGTGAAGGAGCCACCAGGCCTTCTGGCATGTTGCTCCCCAGTTACAACAGGGAGTTAAGTCCTGATCATCTCAACTGTTCCATCATGTCCTGGGAAAGAATCTCCTCATGATTTGTCTTTTCTTTCTTTTTTTTTTTTAAAGATTTTATTTATTTATTTGACAGGCAGAGATCACAAATAGGCAGAGAGAGAGGAGGAAGCAGGCTCCCTGCTGAGCAGAGAGCCCGATGTGGGGCCCGATCCCAGGACCCTGGGATCATGACCTGAGCTGAAGGCAGAGGCTTTAACCCACTGAGCCACCCAGGTGCCCCCGATTTGTCTTTTCTTCAAGTGATGTTTGTCACCTATCTATCCTGGTCTCTCTGCACTGACACTAATCTGCCTTGAAATTGGCTGATTCCGCTCCAGCCATGTTTACAGGGGAGCGAGTTTCATCAGGCTGTCCTTGTTCATAGACCAGTTTATGCTCTATAGCAGAGAGATTATTAAAACCTATATATTACGTGCATACACTTGAAAATGACTCAATTTGGGGAAGGTAACTGTATCATATCTGCATTTCATTGCTTGGGTTGTAGAAAGAGGCCAGGTAGCATTACAATCTTGAATGGAAATGGTTTCCTAAATATATTATCCTCTTCAAGACACATCAAACAACTGTTAGTGCCCAGGAGACAAAGGCTAACGGGAAAAAAAAATATGTGTAATAGGATGTAGAGAGAGATGGGAAGAGAGAGGGAAAAGCCTCATTTAAATTATCAAGCTGAGCATTAACCACAAGGAGAGAAAAACAAATGTTCTATGTTTTGCACAAACATCAATTACGTCTAGTAATTTAGCTGATTCCTCTCACTGAACAGGTGCTCTGGCTGCGGTGCAAAGTGAAAAGCCTGCACACCACTCTGGCTTCTCTGAAAGGTACCAAGGGTCCTCAACTTGCTCTGAGAAAGATTTCCAACAGTCCCTGGCACTGACATTAGTGACAGTTTTCGCAAAGCCCCTAGTAAAACCTAGCCTCAAGACAGCCTCCAGACTTGCTGTTTCAAGAGGCTGCCAATGCGGGGCAGAGAGGGCACCCTCAAAGAATCATCTGCAGATGGTCAGGAGTTGGGGCACACGTACCCCAATGAGATGTGCGTGACAAGGAGAGGCAGGACAAATGAACAGAGTCCACAGATAGCCACCAACTTTAAATATATGCAACAGATTTCACTTTCTCATAGACTAAGCCCAAACCTGCTTTAAGAACAAGGAGCTCTCATCTAAGTTTAATTCCCAGATCGCCTTCTATTCAGACTGTAAACAGCAAAGCGACAGAAAGACTTAGAACACGTAGGAGGGGGAAAGATATCATCAAGGGCCCTGCTAATTATATCCAAGTGAGTTAAGCAGCCTCAAAAAAATGAAAAACTATAAAAACATAGACGCACACCGGTAAAGAGAATACTCTTTCCCATAGTAAATATTTTTAAATTGTGAAATGAAGCTGAACCACATGGAACTTCTTCAGCAAAGAGGTACAAAGCTACGTAAGTGGAACATATTCCAAATGGGACTTGAAATAAAAAGGAGGCCATAGGCTTGTGTCTTTTTTTTTTTTTTTTAAGATTATAAAATAACAAAGTCCAAAGGAGATCACCCTTTAACACTCTTTGTTTACTTTCTACCTAAGTAATTAATGTTGATTCCCAAAGAGTGGGGTTTCTTCCGGGAAAGAATCAGCTTAGGTACTAAGGCATCTGCTGGCTTGAACTTTACTCCTTGCAAAGTGACTTGGGTTCTTCCCTCTTTTCTTATAGTTCCTGATTCCTAAATTTCCCCTTTTATAAACTCTGCCAGAAAAGGAATTTCTTCAGTGCTCCTGCCTTCTTTTGATGATGAATTGCTCTATTTCCTTGTCTTACACAAATATATGACCGACCACTATTTATACAAAACCTGGGAATACAGCCATTCATCCTTCCAGACCTGGCTCTTTGGAGTTCACAGCTCTGCACACCCCAGGTTACACACATCAGCATGGCAGTCTGCTCCAACAGAAGAGAGCTCCAGGTGAGGTGGCCCAGAAATGCCTTAAGGATGTTAACTTGGGATCTCCTTGGAGACAGAGCTCTTGGAGAGACAAATCAGGCTTCCATATCGTGTTTCCTCTGTGAAAGAATGCCTTCTACTAACGCAGTTAAGAGGATAAGTGTAAATGACTATGGAAGCCTACAAAGACCTTCATAAAAATGCTAAAAGCAACAGGCCCAACACCTCTTCTTTTTGGACTGGTAGCCCCTTCCTAGAACTCTAAACTCTACCTACTAAACCACAACCTTAGGAGAATGACATTCTTGAAATGCTTCCAAAGAAGTTCATCCCAAGGGAGGAGAATTTATAGTTCTGGGTCAAATGTCAGTGATCGGAGATCTCCAATCACTGGCCTGAGACAAGAACCTCACATGTTCCAAGGGCCAGAAGGCTGGGCCCTCCTCACGGCCACCACAACTGCTTGCTGAAATTGTTTTGAGAAATAATGTGACCAGAACTCGTTTAGATAGTCTTTCGGATAGTTTATGTGCCCATATTTATGAGCATTTTCCACACCAGTAATCACAGACGCTTGTAACCAGTTTGGTTCTTAATACAAAAATTTTAACAGTTGTGTGGGTGGGTCAAGAGGGGAGTGTCTGTGTGGAATGAATCTATCATTGTACATATTTTATTACCATCTGTTGTTTCAATGATTTTTAATTACTTAACATGCAATTCTCAGTGTTGAAATTATATCTAAAAGTAAGCTACCCTGTTCAAATAGTTTCCATGTGTTTGAGGTAGAATGGGGAGTAGGGACAGAGCTGCAAAGACCAGAGGTCACCAAAAGTCCTCCGCCTGCATACATGCTTTACACTTGGCTGGCACAGTTATGTTTTTTGTTTTTATTTTTGTTTTTATTTTATTTTATTTTTTAATTTGCGTCAAGACTTGAAAGTCAGTAGTGAATAACCTAAAAATCTAGATTACTAGTTTCCCATAAAAATATGGTAACATCTGGCAATACTGATTAATATTCATGCCCAGCCGCAGAGCTGAATAGCAGCTGCCCCTTGAGGCAGGGCCTGTCTTCTCCAGATCATGACAGTCCCCATTTCTTTCCACAGAACCCTATCTTCATCACTTCTTTGTATCACCCACTTGGCCTTTATTGGCATTTGAGTTTGAAACACCAGATCGAGATCAAGAAGTTTAACACATGGCAAGTGCTTAATAAAGATCTATTGAATGAACGAGTCAATGAAGAATTAAACTTTAAAAACAGCACCGTAGACCAGCCCAATATACATTCCAGTCTGTTTATCCTTTTTCCATTTTCAATGTGATGTCAGTACTAAAGTATATTTTCAAAGTGGTCTCCAATGATTAAAAAATAGTTTCAATAGAAGAAACCTCAGTTCCACTGATGCTCAAACTCCAGTAAACCACAGCACAGATTCAGGACCCAGATTTGACCAAGAAGTCTACGGATGGATGCGAATACAGCCCTTGTTCTTGAGGAAAAGCTAAACCCAACACCGCCTAGTTATTTGTAACACCAACAGGTTTTAAAGACTCTAGAGATCTCTCGTTCTTTTCATCTGCAAAGCTGACCGTACCCAAACCCATTTGCTGGTCTAGATGGAGGAGGAAATGAGGCAGACCGACCATATGATTTCTTTCAGATGGCTTTAAACTTCCTCCATGCAATTAAGGAAGCACCAGAACCCCGTCAGAACACGACTACTCAGGAGCTGCAGAGACAGGCCCCTCCAGAACAGGACCCCGTTAGATGGAGAGCTCCCCCCCCAAGGTGGGAAGAACCCTCCAATATGAAGGAGTCCGCATCCGTGAGCGGTACTCACTGGGGAGCTGTACACAGCAAGGGACGCGAACTGAAATCTGAGACTGTACCCGAACCGACACGCCACCTAACCTCCCCACCGAAATGACAAACCAGGGGCACCCTGCCATTTTTCTCCGCGAACAAGGCCCAACCCAACAGCCATCGCAGAAAACACAAAAAAACCCTCGCTTCTTTGGACTCGTTTTTCTGAGAAGCCCTGAGAACACCTCAAGGAAGTACAAGCTGTCAAATTTCATGTTTCACAAAAGCAGCGGCGAAAAATATTAAAAGGGATGTGAGAAACCAACCTGTGGAAGTTGGAGCACGCGATCTCTGTTCACGCTCCTAACTCCTTGTGTGACGCCTCTGCTGTCCAAGGAAGTGCGTTAGCACCTGTGTTGAAACAGCGCTGGGAGGAACCAGGCTGAGGGAACCCAGGGTTGGGAGAAGAGACTCATCACTACAGCTACAGGGCCATTACCTGCACTCCGCGCTAGCAGTCGCCCATCCGGGACGGTGAAAGCAAGGCCAGGCTGCTTCTAGGAGGCACTGCCTTCTGACCACAGGGCTGGACTTCCTCCTTGAGCCCTTCTGTGGCCGTGCATAAGGAGAACAAATCTGTCCTCTCTGGAAGGAGACAAGAATTCCAGCCAACCTGTTTGATGACTCTCATTGTGTCAGTAACGCCAAGACCACGATGCGGAGACTGCGCGGCTTTTGACGTCAAGTCCAGCCTACCCCGTGGTTCTTCAGGCCTGCCCTGTTTCGTCAGTGATTTTTAAACCTCCACAGCAGAGGTTCTCAATTCTGGTGGCACATTAGAAACACCTGGGGAGGGGCACCTGGGTGGCTCAGTGGGTCGGAGCCTCTGCCTTCGGCTCAGGTCGTGATCTCGGGGTCCTGGGATGGAGCCCCTCGTCGGGCTCTCTGCTCGGCGGGGAGCCTGCTTCCTCCCCTCTCTGCCTGCCTCCCTGCCTGCTTGTGATCTCTCTCCCACTGTCAAATAAATAAATAAATAAATAAATAAATAAATAAAATTTAAACAAAAAAGAAATAATAGAAACACCTGGGGAGTTTTTACAACCACCAACACTCAGGCTTCACCCGACTCTAATTAAATCAGACTCTCTAAGGGTGGGGACCCAGGCCTGGCTCCCCTCTCCCCAAGGAGGTTCTCAATGTGCAGCTAGACTTGAGAACCACAGATCTTGGACGGCTAAAGTGAAGAAGGCAATAGAATCAGAAAAGAACTGCTAACTCAAAAGAAAAAGACAGAGGAAAACATGGGGTGTTATTAGAAAAGGCCACCCTCGCCATCAAAGTTACAAATCTACCCTACCCTGGGTCTCCCAGGCCAGCTCAGATCAAATTCCTCTTCTGACCCAGCTATCACCCTCTTTCCACCCAAAACTCCTCTTGTTCTTTATAATCCAGGTTCTTTTAACGTGGCTAACCTAGAATTCTCTCCTGCCTCGTGGAAAATACTTGCTTCTAAGAAAATGTCTATTTGATTAGTAAAAGAGGTAAAACAGAACAAAGTATGCACCGGTGTTCCCGTTGCTTTTCCTTACTGGCTCTCTGAACAATTAAATCTGAGATGGAAAAAAAGAAATCCTTTTTTTTTTTTTTCCTTTCAAATAGTTCTGTAAGCTTGGGTCTATTTGCCTCGTTGATACAACCTGCTTCGTCTGTCTTGAATATGGGAACATCCATGATGGGTTTGGAAGACTGTGAGGTTTTTATCAGAGACCAATGCAGAAGGTGAGGTGCACTGCTAAAGATTATGTGTGCGACACATTGGTAATTACCTTCTAAATAATGTTGTAATTGGAGGAGTCATCAAAGCAACCCCAGGCTTATAATGAGGGGTAAAAAGAAGGGCTATCTGGTGGTGGTAGAGAGAGGCACAGGGCCAAGAGAGGGAAAGCAGGAAGGCAGGCGGGGAAGGAAGAGAGTTAAAAATGAGCATGGTCCCGGCAGGGTGTGACAGCAAGGGGTTTGGGTATCTGTGCCAGCTGCTGTAATCACCACCATCCACAAGCCAAACCCTTCGACATAAGCTCAGAGATTCAACTTTTTACAAAAGTTAATTTTTTAAAGCAAAACCCAAGTTAATAAAATGTTCCAGTAATCCCCTATCATCAAATTTTACTCAATTTGCGGTATGGAACTTCATTTATTCATATTTTTAGCTACAAAGTCAGGGCCTGCTTTCTTCCAACCATTTTCTCATCCTTCCCCTCACACAGCGTTCCACAGACAAGCCCTGTGGCAGGCCTCAGCAAATGGCAGTCCCCGTGCTAGGTTGTGGATGCTGAGGCACTTGGCTTGAAATTAGGAAAACAGAAAAGAATGGAATACGATTCATTATTCCCAAATACAGATGACATTTAGGCCTTTTCCACTGCTCATTTTCATGACCTGGATACTAAAGGAGCCTTCTGGCCAAAATGGCAGTGAACGGGTGGGTCACTTCTCTTATTACTGTGTCTCATATCAGTTAGTTTCATTTTGTATAATTTGTGGCATATGGCTGGATGACAAGAAGAAAAAAAATGAAATCAAAGAAAATAGGGAGGAAGAAGGAAGTGGAGTCATTGGTCCCCCTGTATAGTAGCCAAGAAAGTACATTATAAAAACCAAGATTGAACCTTTGGTTTAAATTTTTTTTCCCCTTCGATTACACAGTTGGGTTGGTTTGTGAATATGGTAATAAGTATAACCTTTAGAGTCGAAGGCAGGAGGAGCAGATGGAACCTAATTAATAATGAAAAATTGTTAATCTGTCTTCCTAAGAGAAAGTAAAGTCAGTCATACTTTACCAAGGAATTTCTCTGTACAGTTTAATAAAGGTACTCACTATATGACTGGGGCCTCATTATGAAATGACTGTGTTTAATATAAGCCAGTCCCAAACCCTAGTAATTAACACCACCTACCCTATCATATAAAGCTTAAAAATACCATTAACACGGGGCGCCTGGGTGGCTCAGTGGGTTAAGCCGCTGCCTTCGGCTCGGGTCGTGATCCCAGAGTCCTGGGATCCAGCCCCGCATCGGGCTCTCTGCTCAGCAGGGAGCCTGCTTCCTCCTCTCTCTCTCTGCCTGCCTCTCTGCCTGCTTGTGATCTCTCTCTGTCAAATAAATACATAAAATCTTAAAAAAAAAAAAAAAATACCATTAACACGAAGCCCAGTTGTTATATATCCCCATGTACCCTTTTTAAATCCATTATTCAATAAATATCCTTTATAGAAAAAGCAGCAATAACTCACTTTGGGGGAAGCTGAGAAAAGGAGAGATAAACTTAATTTACTATGGACTCAAGTTTGTAATTTCTCAGAAATTATAAAACTTGATCACCTCTGGGTGGCCTCCTTCCAAAGCCACAAGTAACAGCCACCCCACTTGGTGTCAACACCACAGTGAAGGGATTAAAAGCACAAGATTCTGAATTGGACAAACTGAGATTTCATCGCCAGCTTTGCTGCTGCTTCTGTGTGCAAGATAATTAAGCCTTCCAATCCTCCATTCTCTGATCTCTAAAATGGGGGTCAAATAAGTTCTTCAAAGTGTCTGGAACATGTATATTCAATAAATGATACCTATTGACAGAAAATGATATGTAAACCTTAAAAAGTAAAAGTGGGAAAAAAGGCACTTGCATTGCTAGGTGGGGATCAACAAAAAGACTTCTATTCCTACCCAGTGATAATCAAAGGCTCCAAATATTTATTTTTCTTCAGTTGTCTAGGAAAAAAATACTTCTTGCTTTCTATCACTGCTTGTCAAAACAAGATAGAGAAATAAAATTCAAGGGTAAGGAGAAAAGCTACAATTTTATTTATAGCTATTGGGTTAGGATAAAATGTAAATTTTTTTTAGTCAAAAGTGAAAACAAGTGTCTT
Organism: Neogale vison; assembly: GCF_020171115.1. Lineage (NCBI taxonomy): Eukaryota > Metazoa > Chordata > Mammalia > Carnivora > Mustelidae > Neogale > Neogale vison. The sequence goes on along the minus strand of NC_058091.1, from coordinate 187,245,210 downwards.
TCCTTTTTTATTAATTATCAATAATAACTGTGGTGATTTGGAAGAAAGCCCAACTGATCTTTGGCCTCAAAATGTTTGAAAGTTATTCAACTTGTAAATCTGACATTTCTTTATCTCCCAAGCAATAGGAGTCATATGGATTTAGCAGGCTTCGTCCATACTCCTCCAACATTTCTTGTCCAAAGTAGAAAGGGCAAAATACTGGGATTCTATTTCTGTCACCACTGAGACTTTATTTTCTGGGAAAATCCACAAAAGTAAGTCCTAAAGTGAATTCTCACTGGCAATTCACTAAAAAGACAAAAAAGAAGAAAAAAAAAAAAAACAACAATCAAAAGCTGGATCAGGTAGATCAAAACCCTAGGACTCCAAGACCTAAGATCTACGTCGGCTACTCATTTAACTGGGTGGCCTTGAATAAATTACTTAACTTCTCTGAGCTTATTTCCTCCCCTATAAACTGAGGTTAATAATACTTCTTTCAAGACAGGTACAATGATAAATGAGAGAAGTGAAACAGCCAGGCACACAAAAATTATTTTAGAAAACAGCTCATTGATTTAAATCTAATTTGATTTAATTAAAAAAAAAAACCAACCAAAAAAGAATGCACTGAGAGAAGAAAAAGCTACTATTTTAATCTTTTTAAAACTTAAAATTAACTATCAAAATGAAATTATATCCCCCCCCCCACACACACACACAACATAAGGTATACATGAGCAGGCAAAGGCAGATAACGTATATAAGCCTCATCTTGGTCAAATTTGGTTTCTATAAAACAACCTAACAAATTCCAATGTAAGCTTCTACTCAGCCAACATTACTTGGAAATGGATTCATCTCCCGCAAAATTATTTCCTTCCACTGGCACTGACCCATCACCACAAACATCATCTAGTTTTTTCAGAGAACTGAATCGGTAGCTGGATACAAGAGCTGAGGAACATCTTGAAACACAGCCATATTGTATCACACAGAATATAGCTTGGAAAAATATTACTTTTCACAAACAAAAAACTTGGCTAGAGAAGAGGGGAAGAGAAGATTAAAACAAAATATCTCCAAGTTCGAAGTGTAGAAAAGGAATTGAAACAAAAAACACTGAGAATGAAGTGTACTCAAGCCTTGTGCATTGTTGCTGCTTCCAGGAGATGCATTTTGAATATAACAAGATGAATTTCAACAGACCATGAACCAGAGATTTTCAACATGATAAAGGGGAAACGATATATATTCAATTTTTACAACCACTGAGTGAGCAGAAAACCGAAAATTCTTCAGCTGCTGATAATGTGCTGATAGAAGTGCATCCCCCAACAGAATTCCTAATGAACTGCCAGCAAAATGGAGAAGTATTAAACAAACCGCAGAGAACAAATGATTGTTCGTGCTAACCCAGATCTCTAACAACTTCCACAGTCATTTTCCTATTTTTGAATGAGAAAATCATTACAGATCATTCAAATAATTTATTCAACCGTTTACGAGAACCCTTAAGAGTCCTCAAAGACGATAGGAATTCACAAAATAACATATGTAGGAGATAATGGAGAACATCCACCATTTCTACTGTTTAATGAGCGCCTAGTGCACGTCGGACATCACGCGAGGTACTTCACAAGCCTCCTCACCACCCACCTCTCAGCAGCATGGAGGAGAGACACAGTGTTAGTTTACATTTTATAGCTGAGGAATCTGAGGATGTAAGGCATTTTCCTCACCTGGAATGCTGCCCAGGGTTCTGCATCATTTTTAACATCTTATCCACAATGACTGGCTCTGATACCAAATGGAGTGGGATAGTAAATATTCCAAAGGGATGGACGATAAGCAAGAAATGGAATTCATCACTGAATGATGGAAATTAAATTCTGGGGAAAGACTAGTTTATGCTTTAAATATAGAAAAATCAAGATTCATAATGGACCGCAGACTCTCTGTGTAAAACCAGATGTGATGGGAAACACAGGGAAAAAAAAAAAGGAAAGAAAGAAAGAAAAACCAGAGGGAAAAAAAACCAGAAGTTTTTTGAGAAAGTTTGAGAAGTTTACAGTCAGAATTCAGAATCAGAATTATGAACCCTGTCTGACCACTCTACCAATGACATTAATGGGCTGCTCATCCAGTTAAATTCTCAACTCGTAAACTGCAATAGAACATTTTCGGTTTTTTCTTCTTTAAAGTAGTCAACAGTCTAATTAAAATGTTTTAATATTCCCTTGTATGGCAAAATACCACAAAGTTGAACTCCTTAAATACGTCTGAATATGGAATACTTCTGAATTATATTCAGTCTTTTAGCTCAATTCACAGAGTTAAAGATGCCCCAACAGGCCAGAATTAAGCCTCAAATGAAACCACAAGAAGTCTGGATTGGAGGCATCCTACAGTTCAAGACACTGCATCCCTAGTCAGAAAGTATTGTGGATATATTAAAGCAGATAAAAACATCATGCTTACTCACTTTAACAGTGGCTTACAAGTTCTACAAGGAAACAGGCAAAGAAACAGGATAAAAATCAGTAGGTATATATTTGAAGTGATGTGTGTACAAGGTTATTCACTACAGCACTATTTATATAGCAAAATACTGCAAACAGCCCAAGGGTCCATCACTAGGGAACACCTAAATAAACTATAGCACATCTACACAACAAAATGATATGAAGTTATAAAGAATAATGAAGAATTTTTCTTAGTATTGATATGGAAAGATCTCCAATTTAAAAAGCAAGGTACAGAACAGAGTATATAATATGCTCTGAATGTAAGATGCTTTGAGAAAGAATGTGGGGATTTTCAAAATAGATATTTGGATGTGCTTGTAGTATTTGCACAAAAATAGAATATGCGAAAAACTAATAAAAGAGATCCTCTTTAGGGGATAGTGGGGAACAAGGGAATGAAGACAGCCGTGGAAGGCAAGACTTTTCAGTATATATATATATATATATATATATATATATATTTTTTTTTTTTAGGTCATGTTGATTTTTGAACCTCCTGAATGTATTAACTATTAAAAAGTAAAATAAAACAGAAGTCCTATAGATAATTAGAAATTGATAGTCAAACTATACTTCAATAAAAAAAAAATCTTAAGAAACTGATAGAAAAGTTCTGACAATCTGTAGCAATTGTAAATAGCACAGCAGCCTAGAAGGACTTATCAGATATTTAACGAAAAGTAGCTACCTATGGAGCATGTGACAAGACCTTGGAGATTTGGGGAGGACAGAAGGGTAATTGCCAATGCATGTTTCCAGGAAAAATCTTACTGTAGTGACTTTGCTATAAAGACTCCAGTGAGAGCTCTCATTCGTGGAAACTCATCTCCCAGGGTATGCCTCGCAACTGCTCAACGGCACCTACCTCTAGGAACATACCTGGAAAAAAACCTGAAAAGATCTCCTACCGTCCAAAGCAGCGGCTACCCTTCAGGACTCTCCCCAATCTCCTGAATCCCTTCCAAATTCAGTAAAAAGGAATATGAAGTAGACAGACTCAAGAAATAATTACAACAAGACCCTGAATGACAGAAGAATTTGGATGCTGAAGTCCCCGGTCATCCCAATGATGAGTATGAGCGATCGGTGTCAGTCAGGGTTAATCACAGGCTACTTCCCAGAGGAAGTGAATGTGCGCCAAGGTTTGAAGGTGACAAAAGGGAAATGAACGCCAACTTGACAAGAGATGAATGGCAGTAAGATTTCACAGGGCTATGTGAAGAGACAGAACAGTGGCATGGAGCTGAGATGTGGGCAACCGTAATGGCATGCATTTAAGGGAAATGAATATAAATTACACTTGGAGGACGATCAGTGGGCTACAAGGTGTCAGTTACAGCAGAAGAAAAGGAAGTGCTGACTACTGATGACTAATCACTGAAGATTACGACCCCATATATTATTGTAGCCCCTGAAAGATCCCCCCGGGGCTCCAAGCACCCCGGAATGGACCCCTTCTCAGGAGGAGACCCCCGGACCCAAAAACCGAGCCGAGTCCACTGGTCAGATGCAAACAGCACGAGGTTTATTGAGTAGACACAGGTACCTGCGGGCGGTCAAGTCTTAGGAGGACTCGCGCGCCAGCCCTTTGTTCAGGGCCTTTTTATGGGGTTTGGGGAAGCGAAAGCATACGTACAGAAGCAGAAGCATGGTTACAAAGTTTTCATTGGCTGGTTTGAATGTAAAGGCATACTTGGTGTTTGTAGATTGGCTAGTTCAAATGTAAAGGCATACTTGGCGCGCGGGAATACCCCTGATTGGTTCGCTCAACATCCTTCATTTACATAGTGGGAAGTTACTTTCATTGGTCGTTAACAAAAGGGAAACAGACAGTATTGGCTAGATTTCAATCCTTCATTAGCATGTAGACTGACCATCGGCATTGGCCAGACTACAATCCCTTATTAGCATGTAGACTGACCTTTCAACATTCCTTGTAGTATCTTATCACTTTTTACAACAGGGGAGGATTGTTTAAGGGAGTGGGAGAAGGGGGTGTTGGCTAAGCAAAGAGAAGGGGAAAGGAAGGGGAAAGGGAGGGAGAAAACCCTTTTCACCCCCAGGCCAGCAAAAACCTGAGGGAATCAGCTCAGTCACTAAAATGTTTCCTTCTTCAAGTACAAACCTAAAGTACACTTACACCTGGTACTCCATCTCAAATCTGGCTCCTCCCATCCAAAGAGCTGGAGGCAATTCAGAGGAGAGATCTTCTGGTGATCAAGATCGGGAGAGGCCCGCCAAGACAATCTGCAGGAATGCAAGCTGAGAAAAGTAGTGATCGAGTTCTTTCTTATTACCTTCGCATCTGGTAACTACGAGAAATTAAAGCAAGCAGTCTTGATAAAGGCTGTTGCAAAGTTAGAGAACTCAGCATCCCTCGAGGAGGTTTGGGCTGAATCTGAAATTAACTTCTAAAAGGCTTTCGATTGTTTTATGGGAAATACATTCACAATATATTATTCCTAGAAGGAAGGATCGTTTGTAGTATAATCCAAGGGAGGGAATCTTGGTCCACAACCTTTTGGCCCCGGTGGCAAGTAAAAAACTCACAATGCAATCCTACCCACCTCTATCTCAGCTGTTAGGTCCACTGGCAGGCTGGACAGAGGGGAAATCTCAAAGGGAAACAGCATAAACCCCAAAGCAGAGCATTAGCGCATCACAAAGTAATTCCCTACCAGTGTCTGCTCACCATTGCTTTGGGCCGCTCCATCTTTTCAGGACTGAAGAATAAAATGTTACTCTGAAAACAATCAACCCAAATGAATCAAGTACACAAAAGTTCACACGGTTAGGAAACCCATTATCATTTAATCTCAAGGCAACTGCAAAAGAACAAGGAAAGCTTCTCCCCTGATTCGGAGGATATGGCAGGGAGCATCTTCTTTTTATTTAAAGAGGAGTCCATAAGACTTAACTATAAAAAAGATTGCCCACAACTGATAGGAAAAGCCTTTCCTAAGGGACGGTGCCTGAACCGTGCACTTCCTTAGTTGCTACACACTGTGCCAGGTACTCTAAGCCCTTTAATGGGACGGTTTCACGTTTTCTTCTTTTACTTTCGGTTAATAGCTTTATAGAAACGACGAGAAAAAAAATACCGAGATAATGCGTGGGGCTACCCTGGAGTCCTGAGGCTGTGACCTCGTGGAGATAACTCACTGAAGTGATAAACCCTGCATGCCAAAACACTCATTAAACCCATTCGATGTTTTCTCAAAAACCTATGTGTGTGGATGGAGTCATTCACAGCTTTCCGGGAACTAATTATTTTTCCCTTTCTAGCCTTAATGCATGTATTTAAATTTCCTTAATTTACTGAATACTTACAATGAGCATTACTCTGAATTTAACACTCCAGTTAATCTTGGGAAAGAGATGTGAGCTCAAAAGAAGCAAAGAAGGAATGAGAATTTATGATCACTCAGGAAATGTGCACATTATTAACGGAATTCAAAGCAAAGACATATTCAATATGAGGAGACCTTTCAGTCTGTATTTAATACAGGAGTTAAATTTGGAAAATCGACAGACACTTGACTTAACTATCGAAAATCCGGCCTTTTCTTGAATGTTCATAATTCCAAATATTGTAGAAGGTTAGTGGGCTGGATTGGGGGCTTCCTTACTTCTATGCCGGCCCGTTAATGTACGGCGGTGCACAGTCCTAATAAATCATCATTCCAAGAAAGAGAAAAGGCCATGAGACTGTTGGGCAAGGACAGAAATCGGAGACTTTTAGAAGGGAAAGTGGAATTGCTTCTTGTTTGGGGGTCAAAATTTAGTCGTGAAACCCAGAACATCAGAAACAAAACAAAGGAACATTTAAACTGAATGAACATGACCATTACAAAGCTCATGTATTTACTCCTTCCGGGGTGGGGATATGACCAATAATCTGGCTTAATTATATGGTAATTCTTATCTGGTAATTCTTATCCTCAAACTGCTCCCAGATCATAAACCGAGAACGGAAAGAAAAACCAACCTGGGATTCTGGAAGTAAGAACAAGCTCCTGGTAGTTAAAAGTGGCAGAGGAAAATAGAAATTATCAAAAGGGAGCAAAAAGAAAGAAAAAATTACTAATTAGAAGAGCACAGTGACCGGAGGCTGTGGGCTTTAGGGGTATAGAGCCCTCGACATTGGCAGGAGGCAAGAGAACCAGTCATCTGGGAAAAATCATTAGAAAGTCAGGCTACACCTACAGACCTCAAAGGCTCCCAAGTGCATTCCAATACCACCAAAGAGTTCAATAACTGGTGTTCTTAATGAGGGTCCTGGTTCATTGAGAAAACTCACCATTCTCTACCGGACCACGTCTGGTAATGACCGTGATATTTTAGAACCATTTGCAATGAGAGCAGTTGTAACCATTTCATTGTTTAAAGGATTAAGCAGATTTACGCAGAACTTCTCTTTCCCTAATACTCTAGATGAATCCGTTACTATAAGGAAGGTCGTCGTTCAGGTGTTATCTAAGAGTCACTCCTCTTTTTTGGTGGAACCGCAACCCCAACCCCCACCCACACCCACTCCAATTCCATTTTTAGCTTAGAAGGAAAAGAAGGCACAGAATTAATTATGATTCTTCAAGAAAACATCAAGGCAATTTTTATCCCTTACATCCACGTAACTTTACAGGCTTTCCGAAGCAACAGGATAAATCACTGCCTATGTTCCATGAGGACTTTTACTTAACAGAGATTAATAGGCCAGACCTCGGGAGAACAGCGCTCTCATTCTGCACCATACACAAACCAAAGGAAAGGTTCCGTTTCAGCCATTTACTTCCATAAAATGCAAGTTAGTCATATCAATTACTGCCATGACTCACCTACTAACTACTGGCCTCAACAACATCAAAAATATTAAATCACCAAATTTGTCATCAGTGTTTTCAGACACGTTCCCCAGGCTTGGTAAAACGCAGAGCAATGTTAAAAGGGGAAGCCCACCATTGACCCCGTTCTGGTCGTCCTGCCACTCTACCCATGCGGAGTTAGGACTTAACGCCAGCAGGTGAAAACTGGGAGGCATGAAATTTCTTTTACAAGAGCAACCAAAATGATAGCAGAAATTTACTTCCTACGTCGAGTTTTACAGAGCGGCGGCATGGTTGCTGCTCACGGAACAAAGTGAGCTAATCTACTTTGCAAGAGACAATGACCTTTTAAAGGAAGCCGTGATAGTCTTTTTTGTAAAGGAAGGAATAAACCTATCAGTTCTTTAGCAGAAACAGCAGGACAAGGTGATTCCATATGGACTAATTCAGGTACTCCTATTTCAAGGTGAAGTACACACATTTGTCTCATCTCAGAGGACGTGACCCAGTAGCTTTCTGCATATAGGCAATAAAAATTCAAATAATCAATAAATCTTGAGGAAGTCATTATTTGAGAGCTAAATATAAGAGAAGGACTGTTCTCTGTCATGAAGACTAACTTAATTTTTTTTAAAGAACTGGACTAATTTTGTTTTTTAAAAGTCACAAGAAAAAACCATTGGCTGTGTGAGTTTCATGTCTTACTTCTTAGCAGCCATAAGAAATAAACAGGAGCTGGAAGAGAGAAACAGAACACTAGTTTCAGTGAAGGAAATAACTTAATTCAGTATTCTGCCTGCCCTAGAAGCATCTGTTTTTGGCCTCACTGTATTAAAAAAAAAAAAAAAAATAGCATGGGAGAGAGAATGGAAACATGAATAAATTGCACACACACAAAATAATCTAGAACTTTAAAAAATGAATATAATAGTACAAGTTGAAACCCACTCCCCATGAAGACATGTTGGAACACAAATCTGTTTAAGTCTACACTCCTCACTCCCAGGCTTGTTAAAATAGAAGACGAACATAAGGGAACGAGTTGGGCATGTGTGCGAATTTTTTAAACACTCTAGATAATTCGGATATGTCATCCTAGGCCAAAACCACGTATCAACTCAAATTACAGAGGTCCACTCAGGGGCTCATAGTCTAATTGATTTGGCCAACTAATTCATGGAGTGCTTAATTGGGGGATATTTTGGTAGGTCAACGGGCACCATCATGGGTTCAGACTTTGTTCTAAGTCTCTTGCAATCTACAGATGGGATCTCCTTCCCATTCATGGGCACCTTCAAACCGGCCACCCAATGAGATTGAACCCCAAACTGGTAGAACTAGTGATTCTTTGTAACTGTTTGCTTTTACTCAAACAGGGCAGCAAGGAAAGGGACAGCAGCAGCTCCACTGGGAGGAAAGCCATGTGGGACAAATTAGGTGCCGCTTCGAGATTTAAAAGCGAGGGGGAAAAACAGAGCTAACTAAAGACAGCTGTTAGGATGTGGTTTCTGTGTTTATATTCTTCTCCTTCTACCCAAAAGCCTCTTATGGGTATTAGGAAGGAAAGCATGTGTATGACCCAACGGAGAGGATCAGCTCTCTTGACTGTACGCTGTCCAGAGGCTGGAGGCCGTAACTCAGTCTGTTACAGACAAAAGTTACCTGCCAGGAGAATGAGGTAAATTGCTGTAAACCTTTATTTGATAATTTTTCAAAATCCTCTCTTATCTAAATACAGTAATACAGCAGAAAATTGCACTAGCAGATAGCAATCGTGATAACTAAGAGAAACCCTATAGGAGCAATAAACCTGAGCTAAGGAGAGATTTAGGGCTGACCTACCAGTCTGCAAACAGTACATCCTGTTGCTGTTGTGACCTTTGCACTGTCTACCCCTCCCCCTATTCCACCTTCAAATTCTCAGCCCCAGATTTCAATATGGCTCAGTGCCAGCACCTTTCTCCTTTCTTGGGTGCAAAAGTGGTTCTGTAGATCCATACATATTTCAAGAGGCTTTGACTTTCAGCTTTAACTGAGAATTAATGTCACATACTATTTAAAATAACACAAAGAATGTATTGTTCTTACAAGAACCTCCCTTCTTCCCCTGCCTGCCCTGACCTCTCTTCCCTTCAATATTGTCCTCAATAACGGGCTTTCTTCCCTCCTTGTAAAGCCAATATGGGCAACCGAGAGGAAGCAGGGGGAAGGGAAGTATTTCTATTTCTCTTGGCACTGAATGAAAAGGTCTTCTAGGGGATGGAGTATCACTCCCATTTTAATAAAACTCCCGTTTCCTATATAATATCACTCAGGTCACTTCAAGGCGAGAAGGTGATCAAAAACAGAGACAAGAGCAGAAGACTACACTTGGGAGTAGTAAACAACACAGCCCACATGCTGCAAATCAACGCAGCATGACAAGCAAGCCCTCTGCCCAATACTTTAGCTACTCAAACACAGCAAATCTAACACTTTCATGTACCAGAGAAACAGCTATTGCAAATGTCTAATGCAACTAAGCCACAACACACTTAACTTTAAAAAAAATATATATATATCCTTTTACTTTCCCAAACTCCAGTGTTACTACCTATAACATAATGAACATCCATCAAAATGGACTTTTCTCCGGCTCCTATGACTCACATATACGTAAAGCTTTAATGCAGAATAAAGAACAGACTAACACAGCGTTGGTCTTAACTCTCAAAGTAGCTTTCTCTTCCCATTGGGTGAATGAGTAAATGAATCCACTTGATTCACAAAGGGAGACTTACTCCTTCTTTCCTCTCTCTCATCCATCCATCTGTCCATCTTCCTGTTTGGTTTTGTTTTTAATTGCTTTGAGGGCTTCAATGCCCCTGCTAGTCTATTCTTATCATAGATACACAAATCCATGTACCACACACACACACACACACACACACACACAGCTAGTAAGATGGTGTGGCAGAATTTTTTACCTGAATGGCATAGTGGCTATATAACTTTGGCAAGTTACATAGTATCGTCCAAACCTCAGTTTTCTTCTTCCATAAAATCAAGATGATAATTCCTGCATCACAGGGCTACCAAACAGTATCACTGCATAGCAATAGTAGGCACTCTAGAAATATTAGTTCCCACCTTTTTCCCTCCCTCCCAGGCACAGTGCACTTTAATGTCCTTTAAATATAGACTTTACGGATCAATGAATAAGAAATGGTTTCTTCTGTAGTTTGCTGAATGGTGGGGAAAGTCCTAAGCTTTTTCTTTCCATCATCAGTTTCTTATTTAAGTACTTCTTACTTCTTCTTCTGTATTCTCAGGGGATGGATATTTTTGTTTCTCTCATCTTGCTTAAAGGTGAATAAATCTAATATAACTATATTAATTCTAGAGATCAATTTGACCCCAAACCATGAATATAGTTTCCCTGTCACTAGCCCTGAGTTTTAAAGCTATATTTAAAATGTTAAAAATTTCCCACTGCATGAAAGTCAACATAAAGTTTATGTCCTAAAAGAGATTGTCCACCGGTTCAAAGGAAAACAGCTCTGAACCAGACCACTATGACTAATGGTATATTTTGACACATGAGGATAACGTATGGGAGAGGTCTACAATATTCTTCTACCTGCAGAAGGAAGGTTGCTCACAAACACTTAAATAAAACAGTGAGTGGGTTAACCTGCTATCTGCTAGGGATGGTATCACATGCATTTCTACTCTGTCTCCAAACATGTGCAGTAGAGTTGGAGCCCAGTTAATCAATATCTTTAAAAAAAAAAAAAAAAAAACCTGTTTTAAGACAATACTGTCTATTTTACTTGCTGGCCATAATGTACAAATGTTTAAAAAAACTAATGATTTCTTCCCCCATGGATTTCAGGTTTTACTGACCTACAGTACAAACAATAAGAAAAAAATCTGGTGCTGCATTTTAAATCAATACTCATCCTGACAGAGACTATGATACTGGTTAGCTGAACTTTTATCTTTTCAGCTGAAAATTCAAAGTTTATCTTATTTTTCTTCACCTCTCTACAAAGTTGGGGGCAGGGTAAGGACAAGAGTCAGGGTGAGGACACAGGAGAGAAGAAACTGAAACACAAATAAATCTTCTCTGTCAAAAAAGAGCCCCACCTTGCTTACCATTAGGGGCCCACATCTATAAAACGACCTGGACCAGACCTGCTCCAACCCTCAACGTGGACCGGTCTCCCTAACACTCCTCCACCTTGCCCCCCACCCAAGCTACCACCTTCACAATAAAATGCAGAGAAGCTGTCAGAGCCTGTGGTCCAAGCCATCTCCTAGCCATCTGCTCACAAATTTCACTGAGTTTTTAAAATGCAGCACCAGAAGAGGAAAACGGCTTCAGCACAGCCGAAAGGAACTCAAACCCAGTTCTTGTCTGAAGAGGGCTGGCAACGCCCACCTCACCCAGGCCGCAATAATTCTAAAGCAGGGGTTGTAATACAGAAATGTGGAACTTTCACTGAAACCGGGGCTTGAAACACTAAATGACCCAGCGGGGCCTCTAGGTGTCTTGGTTGCCACTCAGAACATGTGCTTCCCAGTTTGGTCCCCAAAGCACTCGGCCTTGCCTCACCGGTTCCGTGACTCACACTGTTGCCCCTCCCGAGCAACCGCATTAAGAGGCTCGATCTAACCATCGATACAACAAAACAAAGCCAGATTCCCAGGCTGTGGCCCCCCCGCCAGCCTTATACACAATTTAAAATGTTAAGCCTCCTTCACGGTAGAAGTACACCGCTCAAACCCTAGGCTTCCCTCTCGCTCATGCAGACATACTTTTCAATTGTTAGGTCCCATGCATGCAGGTCTTTCTGCCTGACCCTTTCAGCACAGTATGCTCTTGCCAAATGTTCTCTTTGTGCCCTGCATGTCACCTTGCCAGGAGGCCACGAGCTATGGGGTCCCCGATTCCCAAGCGAGGGGCTCCCCGAAGCACGAGATGGAGGCTGTCAGGCCCAGCACTGCCTTTCCGCACACACAAAGCCTAACACAGCTCTCAGTGGAGGACTGGGAAGGGAGGCAACAACTACAGCCTCCCAGCTGGGCATTACCCTCCTTGCGGGGTGAGATACAGCCACGCCTCCACGCAGTCTGGCCCAGCCCCGCACGGTGCAGCCACAGAGCCCGGCGGGGCCACAGCCTTTCTCTCCTCCTCCATGGCGCGAAGGATCGCCACGGGTAGGCCGCTCCGGGCGAGGCGGATTCCAGAAGCTGAACCAAGACTTCAGTTCCTGTGAACGTCCCAATACCCAGCACACTTCACTAGAAGGTGGAGGGCTCGAGGCTTTTTTAAATTAACCCTGACCAGCGCTTTCTAATTACGCCATGCTCAGTAAACGGGCACTCCAAGTCTGCCGGGCTGCTATCGGCACACGGTGCATCCTGAGGGTAGTGTTTCTTCCTGGGAAACATGGATTTCATCCATCCCATACACATCTATAATATGCAGCTACACTCATTTATAAAAGAAAGAAATCTCAAATAATCAAGTGGCTGTTAAATTAAGAAGGAAATTGGAAGGCGACCAACAAAAATTACACAGTGTAATTAAAAGGGTGTCCTCTCTAAATTTCTAATAAAATGCATTTGCTTGTCACTGTTTATGGCTGCACACGGTTTTTATGCCAGCATCCGGTATCACACAAAGAAACAAAAACAATGAAAATTTACTATCAATAATTTCCATTCGTTTCGGCAACAACCGAAATCTGTCATTACTAAAATTACCTATAAAACTAGTCATTAAAACTAACTGTCTGCCAGGCCAGCCCAGGCAGCCCTCCTCCCGTTTTCCCGGGGCTTGGCCTCCTTTGATCTTTCTCCCCTGGTTATTAACATTAGTGGCAGGAGTAGCAGAGCCACGTCACCATGAGAAAAATAATTCCCAAGCGGGAGGCAGCTTATAGCGCAGCCAGCGCCCCAGACGCTCATCCGTGCACGCAGAGGGAAGCAAAGTCACCCCAGGGCCCATCGGGGGCCCAGAGGCCACACCCCGTGTCCACCATCCCACCAACAGCGCTAGGCAGAATGCACGGATCACCGTTAGAATTCTGTTCCCCCAAATTCACCTACTTTGCAAAGCCACAGGCCTCCAAACAGACAGCCTCCTGCCTTCCCCCCTAGCGCTCCTCCAGCCACCGGGCCCCTGCCGGCCGACGATTAAAATGGGATGACTGAGCGGCGCCTCTTGAAAGGTCGCGATAACAAATCCAATTTACGATTCTCAAAGGGACAAAACCAAAAGGTGGGAGAGTCTGAATAAGTGAAAAATTGTATTATCATTTAATTTTATTCATCAACAAGATCACCTCTCCTTTAAGAAGCTAGGCTAGATAGCGATGTTCAATAGAATGGGAAGGGGGAAAACTGCTAGGGGTGGGGGAATGGGGGGGCGGGAGGGAATCCCACCTGTCCTTCAAAGTATAACCCTGAGTTAAATTCTCTTCTATTATTTCCGTCCTTAAAATAGTCTGATAGCAAGATGTTCAAAGAAACACAAAGCAGCATAGTAGAGCCGCCTTCTTTCAAAGGGCCGGGGCAGCGATTTGAAGAGTTATTCAGGTCACAGAGAAATTACACTTCTTTATGCATCTATAAAGAATTCAGAGTTTTCCATTTTTATTAGCATTATTATAATATTGAAGGTTTTCAGGCATATCATGAGAGGAGCATTTACAGAGAAACGCTGAGCAGACTGGCCCCACGCAGCACTCGCCTCCCTTTATGAGGCTCCACAGCCCGGCAGACATCTTGAAGAGCCTAATAAACACGTAGTACTTCAATTGCAAGATCTTGTTAATTTATATATCCTTATAACAAAACCCTTTGTGTGAAAAAGCAAATGAGTTATTTTCGTCAACCATTAAGACACAACACGATACTTGTCTCTATGAGCGCAGATGACTTCGGGTCGTCCTACCCTCAAAGAATTGTTGTGCGATCATTGTATCGTCACACACACACACACACACACACACACACACACACACAGAGGTCTCTTTTTTCCACCCTTTCTTAAATGTTGCTATTGAAAAACCAGAATTTTCTCTTGATTCTTTTTCAATGCTTATGGTGTCCAAGTCCCACGTTTCTGACACAAATTCCATGAACACTGAGAAAAACGAACACAATCGTGTCACCAACTGCTCATTTTATTCACATCTTTCCTGCCTTCTCCCCGGCCCTCTTTAGGGGAGCCCTGATCCTCCCCCGGCGGCACTGAGACATAGGCACATATTCAAAGGTGAAAAGACCAAAAAGGTCATACAGCAAGCAGAGAATATTCCAGCAACGCAGGTTTCGATCTTTGCTATTTCAGTGTTATTCCCGCTGAGCCTCGCGTGCCAAGAATACCGCCTGGCGCTGTTCAGAGACACTCATGATGACTCAATGGAGAATCAGGAGACCTGGGCACTTAACTATGCGCCTATTCCCAATGATATTCTGTCTCCACTCATTTCCATCCTCATAGAAACATGAAAGTGGGGCAATGACAGATATGAAGCCCAGCATGAACTGCCTGGCAGAACTCTGCCTAGCAACACAGCTTTATCACTCCACCACACAGAGAAGACCAGAGTCCACGGGCAGAAATAATGACATAAAAACCAAGGTGGAAATGCCATAGTTTAAGGAGATGCTACAAAAATCGTATCACAAAAAGGGAGTGTTTAAAATAGTTTTATATTCAATCGGTAAGTACAAATGAAAACGTTAGCAGATATCTTAACCCACAATGAACCAAATACTGTATCAGCATAAGCTTTTTGGCTATGTTAAATCATGCATTACCTACAAAAACCTAAGTGTGTACAAATTCCATAGAAGACAAAATTGAAAAAGTTGCTCGATCTTTGACTTACGCTTGGCCCACAATGTAGGAAAAGAAGGTCCAGGTCACATCAATGATCATTCAAATTTTGTATGTAAACATATTGGGGTTTTTTTCTTTCTTTCTTTCTCTCTCCCTTCCTCTTTCTTTCTTTCTTTCTTTCTTTCTCTGGTTTTCTTTATTCTATTTCATTGACAGACATATCAAGGCTATTTCCTTGAGTTTGTTTGGTTGGTTGGCTTGCTTTAAGGATTCCAGGTTCTAACTGCAGATATGTAAATACAACAGCTCACAGTGCATGAGCTTACAACTTCTTTATTTTCTTCAAGGAGGATATGGGTTTGTGCTGCTGTAGTCACACTGATTTTCCAACTGGTTCCAAAGATAAATACTGGTGAGTGAGCGGGTCAGGGCTGGGCCAGGCGTTTTTAGCCTCAGAAAGGAATTTAGCTAGCTAGTCGATTGTGGCCTGAATCCACATCCTTGACCTGATTAGTAACAAAAAGCACTTTAGCAGCAACCAAGGAATAAATGAACAGGCAAGGTGTAGGTATTTCAAATCACTTTTTTTTTTTTAAAGATTTTATTTATTTATTTGACACACAGAGAGATAGATCACAAGTAGGCAGAGAGGCAGGCAGAGAGAGGAGGGGAAGCAGGCTCCCTGCTCAGCAGAGAGCCTGATGCAGGGCTTGATCCCAGGACCCCAAGATCATGACCTGAGCTGAAGGCAGAGGCTTCACCCTCTGAGCCACCCAGGTGCCCCTCAAATCATTTTCTCTGCTAAATTTCTTTTAAAGAAACTGAATGGGTAACTGCTTCTGTACTAGCTATGCAACATTTTGACAACATAGTCATGTAACATTTAACGCAAGTTAGGAACTGGGGAGTTAGGGATGATTAACAGGCATCCTTCAAATATATCTATTATTCTCAGAGATTAACAAGGAATTTCAACATAAAATCTGCATTAAGATCACCATTCAATAGGGAACTTCAAGCTATTCTGTGTTATGGCATATGTTATATACAAGCACCTTCATGGAAATTATCTCAGGTTATTAGATGACTAGAACTGTATTTCTCTTGATCATTTCTGACGTTTCTTTGGAAGTAACTTTTACTGGTAAATACAAAACTCATTTAATTGCAACTTCCATCCCATGTATAATGAGTGGTATTAGAATAGCTTAATGAGACTGTATACAATCAGGAAAATACATGAATCACTGAAGAATATCTAATAAGGCCATCTTACTATATATATAGACTCTGGTCTCTTACAACCAGGAGAACCTGTATGTCATCAGAACCTGCATTCACCAATACCCCAAGCAAGCAAAAACGTTGGCCGGGAACATGAAAATTCTCTTTTCAAAATAGACTTTGAAATATAATTAAAAATAAAATCAAAATTTCATCTAAAAGATTTACCTTGAGTGGACCTGAAACCTACTTGGTGGCTATTGTAATTCTAATACACACAATTAGTATTAAAAAGTTATCAAGGGGAGCCTGCTCTTGGTTTCATCAGATCGATGCAAAGAGGAGCTCTCAGGGCAATACACAGAGAATATCTGGAACAAAGCTGTGAGCAGCTCTCCAACAGAAAGGCCCTAGTTGGGATATTCCTGTCAGTCACTTTATTAATACAGGGGAAGCCTACTTAATGAACTGCTGGGAACAGAAGACAGCCACTACGAGAATATATTTTCTGTTTACCAGAGTGTAAAATCGGCAATAAGATCCCAGAATCCTCTTAGAAGAATAAAAGTTAAAGAAAATAACCTTCCAGACATAGAAACTCGAGGGCAAAACAAACTGTGTCCAAATGAAATTTCAGAAAGACTCACTGCTTTGGCAGAAGACACCAAAGTCTGCTCCATCATCTCCAGGGATAAAGTCACACAAAAAACGAAAGATCATTTTCCTACAAGACTTGAAACTCTATAACTTCAACCATTTTTCTTTTACAATAAAAAAAGAAAAAAAAAGATGAAGGTACATAAACCCTTGGAAAAGCTGTGATTTTGTTCATCTTGTTAACTGAGCGATGTAAACTTGAATTATATCACTAAGTTTATTTGGTAGTTACTCATTTCTAAGTGTCTCACACTAATAAAAATAAAATCTCAAGTGTTTTTATAAAAATATCAGGCCTGGAAAAACTGCTGAGGGTATTTTCTAATATCATGTAAGTTTCTTTTATTTTCATGCCTTTGGGGTTGAAGAAATGGCATGCAAGTTATTAACTGTAATGTGGTCACTGTAATTACTACAACCAATTAAAATAAACAATCTTTAAGATGTTTCAAGTTTCCTAAAAAGGACGAAAACACTGTAAATCCATTATAAATTCGTGATTGGATGCCACAGAATGACCCTTGCTGTATGAACTTCTCTGTTCTCTCTCCATTTCTTCCTGACAGATCATGCTTCTGCAGTGAAATAAATTAAAAACAATTTTCACCTGATTGATAGCTTTTTAAACACAGTGCACCTTGAATGAAATCATTTACATCAAGTATTTCGAGAGTTACATTGCTAAGTTAAAAATCAAAGTAATGACCCCAATAAAAGATTCCTGAATCACGAAGCAATTTCAAATACATGAAAAGAGAATGAAAGGCATTATTCTCACTGGATGATTAAAATCTTCTGACAGGAAAGCAGGCCTTGTAGTCCTAACAACTCTTCCTTTCCACTAAGGTCATCACAAAAAAAAAAAAAAAAAAAAAAAAAAAAAGTGATTATCGAATAAAGCCAATCAGAAAAGACCTCCAAATTTTTCAGGGTCTCCAATTCTTTAAGATTTCGAAGGCACCCTGATTGACAGTCGTGTAAAACATAAGGGTAATTAAACTGACATGAAAATCACTACCCTGCATAAATCCTAAAAGCAGTTTATCTAACCTTTGGATCCTTAGAGAACTCAAGTTCTCCTAGCACCTGTTCCTACTGGCCATCCAATGACCTTCATAAAAAGATTAACACTCAACTATCACACCCTGCATAGTTTACACACGTAATCCACATCCCCCACCGCCCCGTTGCTGCGCTAATTATGCAGATAACGCTTCTTGCTGGAACGATTCACAGCAACTTCAATCTCCTTCCTCGGCATGAGATAGCACTGGATGGGTCTTCCAGATGGAAGCTTTCCGATGTTCAGATAAAATAAAAATTTTATTTTCAAACTATAAAATACCGGATATTTAACAAATTAACGTGAAGTGGAGAGTGTTAAAATTTCAAGCAGTTTCACAAAATCAGGTAATGTTTTAAATAAGCGCAAATCCTATAGAAATTATGTACTGTAAAACCTGCCATTATTTTTCAAGTTGCCACTGAAATATACTGATTAAAAAAATAGGCTAGCCATAAGTGGAAAACCTTAGCTTTCACTGGCTTTCTCCTAGGCAGAAAGGTGTTCAGACCATTCATCATGTGTTCATTTATAATTCTGCCTTATTGTAAAGGCAACACACACACACACAATCTTTTGAGTACCTGCAGCTGACTCTAGATAAGGACGTTTTCTGTAGTAAAGATCAATGGTTATTTTAGCTTTCAGGAAAGCCACGTAGATACATTCACGTCAGCTTCCTGTAAGATCCCTAATTGTGTGAATATCCTCTCTCAAAAATCCAGAAGCAACTATTGAATATTTATGTGATACTAAAGCAAGAAAGGCACAAATCCCAGATATATAATCAACAAACCTCATTAGGAAGTTATACTATTGTGAACAATATACTTAAATGTTCAAAAAACTCCCTAACAACTTTTTTAAAAAAGCGATACAAAAAAACAGAATGAAACCTTATGTGAAAAGACAGCTCAGCTTTCATTGCTGCTTTTTTTCTTTCCCCTACATGGGATTTTTCCTTTATCGTGTTCTGTTTTGAATGAAAACAAATTATTTAAGAGCCCCACTATTTTAACGTTGAAAAATACCTACGTGAACTGCCAAGAGAAAATTAGGTATCTACTGGATTTTCATGGAAAAAAGCACTGAGAGAAATAGCCAAGTCTTGCTCCTAAAAAATATTACCACTAACCTCTCTTTCTTCCTCTTTCTTTTTTTTTTTTTTTTTTAATCTTGAAAATGACAAGGTAATCTCAAGTTTTAAGGGTCACCTGACTGGCTTGTCAGACTAACGTGGCTTATTAACTACACTCATCGTGGCACCACTGGAGTCTTAGTTTTTACCATTTTGATATCCCCTCCAGGGTTTCAATCTTCCCTCTTGGAGCTCAATCATGCTCTGTGATGCTCTATTCCTACATAAGGATGCGAGAGAACTTCTATTTAAAAATACATTCGGGGGGGGGGGCGGTGTCAGGCACAACTGATTGAGAAGGCATTCCATGATGATCCCTATTTTCAGTTAAAATGCGCACTTATGGTTTTGGATTTAACACCCCTGCCTTTGCAGTCAGACAGTCATTTAGCTGGAGTCAATCAAGCGTGTGATTAGAAATAATAACTCACAAGCAATGAATTCAAAAAGATTAGATCTTTGCCGAAACGCACAAGTACAGCATCCCATTATGCATCCTTTCCTCTCTGGTTTCTAGAGAGCAGACTGAAAAAAAAAAAAAAAATCAACCCCCCAAATTGTCTTGCACTCTAAAAGCTGACTTCCCTTAAAATCCGACTAAAAACTCTTCCATCCTGTGATCAGTAACCTCAGTCTGTCGGAGATATAATCAGCATGGGGAGGAGGGGTGTCTCCGTCTATCTTTTCTATGCCCCCCAAAGATGCCGTAGGCAACATTTTACACCAAATAGGTCAGAAACTAGACACACCTTATCTTAGTTACAGAGAACAAGAAAGACAGAGCGTGGCTAAAGCTCCAAAGATGGTTAATATCCAAAAGAGCAAAAAATAATTTTCCATTTAAAAATCATTCTTCAAATTATCCGTCACTTCCAGATCAAGTATTTCACTTAAGTAAGGAGTTAGAGAAGTAATTAAAGAAACTATGTTTGGATTTAATAAGCATTATATTGAAACCCATAACCCAAGTTCAATCCAACCTTTCTGCACAGCATCTTTGATCAAATCAAAGGATTTAATTTCACTGAGAAAGTTTGGAGAATTAAAGTGAATTATAAGATTTCATATTATGTGATGTTTTATCTTTAATCACAGCACATATAATTCATAGTCAACAGTGCTAATAATGGGTAGAATGATCCCAAAGGGGAAAAGATTGACAAAAATGATGAATCTTTTGCCTTAGACTATAATATAGAGGGGATGGGTGGGTTTGCCTTCCCAGCTATGCTTGGTTTAGGCTGTGGTACACTGACGACACTAACATAATTCATACAAATGAGGATGGCAGAGAGCAGCCTGGGATTTGACAAATTTCTGCAGATAATTCCCAAGGCTGAATAAACCACACGTGGGTAACTGGGAGCTAATGCAGTGTAGGAGATTTAGATGAATAAAGTCCACAAACACCCTCTTAAAAAAAATAAAAAAGTGAAAAAGCTCGAAGGCTTCTATGTATTTTTTTAAAACAGGGAAGAAAGAAAAGAGCCACGTTTCAGTTATAAATGGAAAGTATCTTGCCAATTAAGAAATAGCTGAACATGTTGATCAATTCCTGGTACCAATAATGGCTTCTTTACGTAAAGATCCACTATATTCATTCCAAGTTGTGGTTCTAGAAAATACCACTAAGAAAACTTTTAGAGGCCAATTCTTTTTATTCAACAAACAAAATTTAAATTAAAAAAATATATTAATTTGCATGAGTTTAGATACTTTTGACTCTAAGCACAGCCAGACTTTAACAATTTCATTCCTCTCCAGGAGCCAAATAAGGGATCAATCTCTATCCCTTTCCCTGATCTTAACATCCAAGGGTGGAAGGCGCATCCTTGGTCTTGTGGAGGAATTTCTGACCCACTAGCAATGTCCTTTTATGGAAGGACCACCAAGAGCCACATCTAAAGGATTTTGCACACTGCATCTCTCCATCTTTATACATAAGGAAAATTCACCCTAACTCAGCAGATACCACTACTGCCTATCCTACTGTATCATTACATTTTAATCCACAAGAAAGTGACTCTCTCTCTTATTCTCTCTCTCTCTCTCTCATGCACACATACACACACAGAAAATAGATCTGGCACAGGGTTCCCTATTCCTTCAAACATCAAGGTTAAGGTTCCATTTAAGAAATATTTGTTCAGGGGTGCCTGGGTGGCTCAGTGGGTGTGGGTTTAAGCCTCTGCCTTCGGCTCAGGTCATTCCTGGGATCGAGCCTCGCATCGGGCTCTCTGCTCAGCAGGGAGCCTACTTCCTCCTCTCTCTCTGCCTGCCTCTCTCCCTGCTTGTGATCTCTGTCTGTCAAATAAATAAATAAAATCTTTAAAAAAAAAAAAAAAAGAAGAAAGAAATATTTGTTCAGCACACCAGATGCCAGTCACTGCACCAGAAACTGGGAAAATGCTAAAAATCAGTAAAATGGGTTTTCTGCTTTGGGGAACTTTACCCCCTAATCAGAGAAGCCAGTTCCAAGTCATCTCCCAGCTCCACAACTTGCCCAGCTGTGATCTGCCGCTCTGGACCTTATGAGGACAAGAGGCAAAGAAAGTAAAATGGAAAGAAAAAAAAACTCACAATAAAGGCAAATTTTTCCCAAAGACAAGAACTTATGCATTTGTTCCTAAGTAAATAAGAACTGAAAACCACTGCTAAAATTAGTGCCATTCTTCTCTTCTACCATCTCTAGTAGGACTCTGAGACACGTAATGCAGGCGGGGCCCTAAAGAGCTCAGCTGGGGTTTGGAAAAATTCAAATAGAAGTGAAAACAAAATACAGTTGAATTTTCTGCCATAAAGAAAAACATCCATTTAACCTAAGTGTACATATTCAATATTTAGATTAAAAATCATGCATTTCAAGAAAAAAATACGTATATATTCCCCTACCCACAATCCTTCCTTCACTCATTAAACAGATTAGCTGACCTCCTACTCTATGCCAACCCCATTTTAGGTACAGTATCTTTATGTGCGTGAAATATATGCAATTCAAAGATTTCATATTTAATCCTGTCAGAAATTTTCCTCTGTCTCTTAAACAAGTAAAAACCACAGAAGGAAAACTTAAAGCTTTCGGTGCTAATTCAAATAAAATCTTGACGTATTTCAGTTACTTCATATGGGTAAGAAAATGTGTGAGCATGAAATTCATTTTAAACAAAATTCATTATATGAACTTGTGACATTCTCTTGCACTGGTTTTATTCCCTCCATTTCCAAACACTAATTGACAGCACTTGAACACTGTAATTCAGCTTCCGCACGTCATAAGATCCTGGGGACTCTAGCTATATTCCTCAGGCCAGTAGACTGACAAATCAAAAGATAAGAAGTACCTCTCAGCTTGAATCAACTGAAATGTGTCAGAAAATACATTTGGCATAATCTTCAGAAATGTCAGGTTTGGCGATGACAGGATAGGCACAGTCTCCCTGACAGTTTTAGCACACCAAAGTTTCAGAGTCCAAGTTAGAACGAAGAGGGAAAAAACACTTTTGTCTGCTCTTTTGCAGGAAACTACTACATGCAACAAGAGGAAATGTATGACATGTCACTTGAGTCTCTGACAAAAATGTTATAAAATGCCTGACTGCCTAATTAATGAAACATACATCTTGGAAAATGCCCACTAAGATGAAAAGGATTAAGGTATTTTTTAGTATGGCTGCTTATGAAAACCATCCTACTGGCTCTTCACGATGGGCCCAGCTTCATTTCTCTCCAGATTCCCAACGTGACTTGCCAATTGGGTACTTTTACAAACGTGTGCCGAATGAGTGAGGGAACCAACGGCACGTAGCGACAATGTTAAGAAACCAAGACTGAGCTGAGTATATTACATGACATGCCTCTACTGGACCTTGCAGGTCCCCTTGCCTTGCCAGGCCTTTTCCTTGGCAAATAAAAATAAATTCTAAAAGGCAGATGAACACACACACAGGTGAATTCTAATAGACATCAGGCTCCATTACGATTTCTACATGAGCTGGACTTCCCTCTATCTTTCCTCGCCACCACCATCCCTGCCCCCCAAGATGCACACTTACAAAGTCATATTCTACCAATTGTTGATAAAAGAAGAACAACTTAATCAGTTCTACAGAAGGCACTGCACAGAGCCAAGACCCACGTTTCTACCTCTGGCTATAAAACTCTTACTCCTCCAATTTCCCATTTGTAAAAAGATCTCCAAAAGAAGTCAGCCTGGGGGCACTGCATGGCTGTGGCTGTCTGTAGGAGCACTGTACTCTGACAATCACAAAGCCCTCTGAGCGTCTCAGATAGGAGGCGCAGAGTGCCTGATTCCCACACATCCCTTCCAAGTAATCTAACAACTCCAGTGCTGTCAACCTGAATCTGATTTTCATTTGTAAATGAAGTTGCACAAATCTGCAATGATAGAGAATATTGACAAAACCTTTACCACTTGGCATCTCTTGTTTTCTAAAAAACAAAAACAAGATTCCCCACTTGGGCAACTCCTAATCGGGTGGGCCATGTTTCATTTACTTTCACCACCAATTCGAAAGCAATCTGTCCATCCTGGCACTGTAAATTACCAAATACTCTAAAATTATTTATTGTAAGCTGATCATATATTTATAGATTGATGAATGCTATCTATACACTGAAAAGTTAAAAATCATTTCTTTATTGCCCAAGTCTATACAATCTCCCAAATGAGAGAGATACCAAGTCAGATAAAAGATATCATAAAAATACACTTTTTTGACTTAATATGTGTCCTGTGTTTCCAGCATGGCTTCACAGTCTTTTTTCTTCTCAAAGGAGCAAAGTCAAATGTATTTTTCACTATACTGGGCAAACATAACATAATGTCACATAACACATCCGGCAAGTCTCTTACTCCACTATATTCCAAGAGTTAGGTCTTTCAGAATATATATTCTTCAGTAAACACTTATTGAGCATGAGCTATGTGCCCACTACCATGCCTCATTAAGGAAACAGAGTAGGGGAAAACAGACATGGAAAGTCCCTACTATTAACATAGAGGCAAAAAAGAAAAGAAAAAGGCACATAATTACAATATAAAATAATCAGAACAATAATAATTTTGTCTGTAAAACTTTAAGTGCATAGACACAAGAATAACTAGTACAGCCTGAGACCTAAAGAATAAATAAGAACCCAATAATGTAGAGAAGAGGAGTAAGAACATTCCAGATTTGGATCACCATGTTTGAAAGGGGATGAACTGGAAGAGAAAAAAAAAGTAATGTGGAATGTCTAGAAAATAGTGAGTAGGAGGGAATGGTAAAACATTGATACGAGAAGATGGGGTTAAAAGGGAAAGTCATTTTCCAGGAAATGTGGAGCAATCAAATGTTTTGGAGCAAAATAAAGATGCGATCCCCCATGTCCACCGCAGCATCTTCTACAGTAGCCAAGACAGCGAACCAACCTAAGTGTCCACTGATGGATGAATGGATAAAGAAAATACGGTGTACACATACAATGGGGTATTATTCAGCCACAAAACAAACAAACAAACAAACAAAACAAAACAAAAAACAGATCTTGCCATCTAGAACAACACAGATGGACCTAGAAGGCATTATGTTAAGTGAAATGAGTCAGAAAAAGATAAATACCATATGCTCTCATGTATATGAGGCTTCTTAAAAAAAAAAAAAAAAAAAAGCTCATGGATACCTGACAGTTGCCAGAGGCAGGGTTGGGGGTGAGCAAAAGGGGCACAGGGGATCAAAAGTGCAGGCTTTCAGTAATAAAATAAAGAATTTTATTACTGGGAATGCAATGTGCAGCCTGCTGACTACAGCTAATGATATGGCAGTATATAATTGAAAGTTGCTAAGACTAGAGATTTTTTTTAAAATTTATTTATTTGAAAGAGAGAGAGAGAGAGAGAGCATGCACACACAAGTGGGAGCAAGGGCAAAGGGAGAGAATCTTCAAGCAGACTCCCCCTGGAATGCAGAGCCTGAGGCAAGGCTGGTTCTCATGACCCATGAGATCTGGACCTGAATGGAAACAAAAAGTCAGACGCTTAACCAACAGAGCCACCCAAGCACCCTTAAAAGAATAGATTTTAAAAGTTCTCATCACAAGAGTTTTGAAACGATTTATGGTGATGGATGATAACCAGACTTACGATGGTGATTATTCTGCAATCTATACAAATATTGAATCCTTATGTTGTACACCTGAAACTAATGTAACATTACATGTCAGTTTTACTTCAGTTAAAAAAATACACATACACAGATGACAACAAAAAGGAAAGAAAGATGTATCAGATTCACGTTTTTGAAAGATAACCAGACAAGTTAAGCCAGATAGCCTGGCAAAAGAGAACTTAAGCAGAAAAAAAAAAATCCAGCAGAAAAATGTCTTAGAGGGCAGGAGTAAAGACAAGAGACATTAAGAGTCTACCTCAAGCGAGGTTCGGTGTTGAGCTAGCTTCTGCTTCCATCCCTCAAATCACTGGCAAGAGTCCTTGCCCCAGGAAGCAGGGCTGGGCTACTCTCTCTCCAGGGGAGATCACTCCCTCATCACGCTAGGGATGAGTGCCTGAATCAAAGTCAAAAGAAATATTAGTGCCCAAACTTACTACTTCAGTCTTCCCAACCAAAAGAACCCACCTACAACAATGTGGCCTGGCGAAGTCAGGAGTCAACAAAATGTAAAAACTGATTGTGTCTAGAAAGTCAAGGAACAGGAAGGTTAGGAACATGTGTGTGGCCCAGACACATGGGCTGGCTGGGCTCCCCTGCCTGACCATGAGGGAGTGACTTCCCATTCTATGTTCTTATCTATCAAGTAGGAGTAACAACTAATTCACTGGTTTGTTATGAGAGTTAAATGAAGATTAAACTAAAAACACTGTAACGAGCATCATCTTCATTAAATTGGGGATAAGAAAGAGGAAGGAGAAGAGGATGTCACGGATACTATTTGGGGAGATTTGAGTTGATCTTAATAGAAAAGAAAAAAAACAAGGTAATGTGAGTTTGGTTTTCGATGAGCTGTTTTTCCAGGGAGGAGAGTCTGGTATTGCCGACAGAGGAATTTAGATAGGAGATAATACCCTCCTCTTATACCCGATTTTCCCTTGATTTGATATTGTTTCCAGAATTTCTACCGAATCCCTTTACCTCCCAATCTTTAACTGAATGCACGGCTGCCTGAATAAGAACAAACAAAACCCTTCATCTTAGGCCAGCCCCCGCCCCCTTGCAGATAAATGATTAAGTAATGACCGATGTGACACAGCAGATGTATGCACATGGGACTTTTTAGAGTCAGAGAACATGCTCCACTTCATTCTTTTTTCTGTCCTGATACCCAGAAGGTGAATCTGATGACCAGAGCTTTAACCGTCTTTGAGAACCATCACGACTGAAACTTACCGAGGATTTCCATTACGCCACTGTGGTAAGCAAATCATTTCACATTCATTCTCTAATTCAATCCCTATAACAACAGTTGATATTATCATTTTATTTTTCCTTCCTGGAAAACTGACGTGTATGGAATTTGAGTAATTGACTTAAGAGTCCCACAGGTTAGTGGTTAAGCCCAGCATTGACTAAATCAAGGCAGTTCTAACCAGTGCACAGTCCTGCTGGTATTCAAGCCCAGGACTTTCTAAACCCAAAGTAGTTCTCCTAATCACCACATAGTAGTTCCTCTCCAGGTGTGTTTCACTCCCTTTCATTTCATCTAGGAGCACCAGAGAAAGTGGTAACAAGCAGTGAGATAATGGTAGAGGAAAGAGGAGTAGGAGGAGGAAGAGAAGGAGGATACTGGTAACATTTAAGGTAGGTCTCCTCTGAAGAACCAGTAGTTAACCTTACTTCTTGGGTCCTAAGATTTGTTCAACAATGAGCCTAACTTAAAATCATTTTCCTGGGGGCACCTGGGTGGCTCAGTGGGTTAAAGCCTCTGCCTTCTGCTCAGGTCATGATCCCAGGGTTCTGGGATCGAGCCCCGCGTTGGGCTCTCTGCTCCGTGGGGTACCTGTTTTCTCCCCTCTCTCTCTCTCTGCCTGCCTCTCTGCCTATTTGTGATTTCTCTCTCTGTCAAATGGGTAAAATCTTTAAAAAAAAAAAAAAAATCACTTTCCTGTAGTCATTCCGTAAAGCTACTTAGTAAAGGTTTACACTTGCTTTCATGTAAACTTCTCTCTGATCTAGATCCAGAACTGTACCAGTTCAGATTAAATTCCAAAATATGAACAGAAGCACCGAATCCTCACCTATTTTCAGCTTCCTGGTTCAGAAGTATAAATAAATCATGTGAAATGCACAGAAAAACTCAACTCTTTCCCTCCTAACATTTAATGATAATTTATAGCCCTAAAACATTTGTAAATTTAACAGCCCATCAAAGTGTCTGAGAGCACACCAGTTCTAAGGACTCATTAAGTGACATTAAACATAACTTTCCATGAAGTACTGTACAGCCTGAAAGGGTGAGCAAGCTGGTGAACAGCCACCACTACAATAATTTATCGTTTGTAATTTTGCCTTATTACTTGCAAAAACATTTGCTAAGGGGAGGGCAGTCACTTACAAAAAAAGTACTTCACTCTTTTGTCAATGCTATAAATTACGAAGGCAGGGAAATCCTTTATGATCGTAAGGATGTGCTAATTCTTTCTCTAGCCACCCAAAAATGAAGTTTTTGGTAAAGTCTTACAGGATTTTAAAAATTCATTTCTTTTTTTTTTTTTTTTTAATTCTACTTATTTATTTGGCAGACAGAGATCGAAAGTAGGCAGAGAGGCAGTCGGGGGGTGGGGGGAGTAGGCTCCCTGCTGAGCAGAGAGACTGATGTGGGGCTCGATCCCAGGACCCCGGGTCATGCCCTGAGCTGAAGGCAGAGGCTTTAACCCAATGAGCCACCCAGGCGCCCCCAAAATTCATTTCTTTGAAGAGGATTGTAATGTTTCCAATGCATCTCCCCCCAATTTTAAAGAACATCAGTAAAATGAAACCAAAAAACATGGGAGTGGGAGACTCTCCTAACTTGATCGAACTCCCATCCTTAGAATGGAATTTCTTTTGCTCCAGAAATATCTAAAGAGATAAAGCCTGTAACAGGCCTTTATCCACTATAACTGGATTCTACACTACCACAAACAGCTACCATAATTTTGTCAAGGCATTCATCTTACCTTTAATAAAATAGAACAACAAGAAGTGTTATAAAGGGGAATATTAACTAGAAGCTGACAGTGATCAGAGACTAAGTAATAATGACAAAAGCTGGGTCAAAGTTTAGCATTGCCACTTGTGTTAAGAAACACCCTTTACATGTTTTCCTTAAAAGAACCCAACCAGATAACCAGGAACATCATGCAACTTTTATGTTTTTCATTTTTTCACTACTCTAGGACTACAGGCTTAACAAAATTCAAAAGAGTTTTAACTATCAGTGCATTAAGCTTAATATAATAATTGTGATGATAGCATAATTTTTACCACTATAAAGTAGATCACTTATCTGGTTAAGCTTAGCTTAAAGACGAGTTTTTTTTTTTTCCCCTTACCTTCTAGACACGTTGTCCCCAAGTCCCAACACAACTGTCTGTATTTCTTTGCCAAAGTCTGCCTATCAGTTTCATTAACTTGGCGGACTAAAAAATTCCCTCCACAAATTTCAACAACTTAGTGGTGAATTTCTGCAGCAGAAAGAGTTCTCCTATATGAAAGTTAAGTCAGGGGATAATTTCAACTCAAAAGGGCCATCATTTTGAAAATGACCCCACCAAAGTCATGAATAATCTTACCTAACTCACTTATAGTGTTCCCAAACATACTGTGACATCTGTGAGATTCCCAGTGAAATTGGTGGCTGCTAAATGCAAGGTATTAGTTATTTACCCTTCAAACTTCCTTTCGGAACAATACTACTTAAGGGGGAAAAATATAGCTTTCACAAAGATTATATTTTATACAGAAATATTCACTTGCCAACCACTGAATATAGTCCCAGACAAACAGTTCAGAGGTAATTACAGTGACTTTTATTGGGTTAATTTTAATGTTTCCATAAACTTTCTGTGCTTAGATCTAGAATGCACAAGGCTGGACCTCACACAATCCAAAATGGGAACATCTAAATACAGCTGACAGATTCATCAACTGAGAGAAGAAAAACTCTCACCAAAACAATTTCCAAACTTCCACTGCTTCAACTAAATTTTAAAAATTCTACTTAGAGCTAACAAAGAAGGGAGCTATTTTTTTTTTTCTTTTTTCCCCTGAATAACCAGTTGACTCAATCAAGTGAATCTGGTTGGTTGTTCTGACCACAGGTAGTTTAGCTGACGTACACTCCAACTTGACAGGTGAGGTGTTTGGAGACTGTCTCATGCATTTCTATATCTAGCAACCACCAATAAGTTAGCATGATTGTGAAGTTCACAATTAGACAATTTCTTCCAACCTATACGTACAAAGCAGAACCAAGACAGGTGAAGAAAATAATCTACAGGACAGCATGCCTTCTTCTTTTCCTGTCATTAACGCCAATTTATATAAACTACATAATGAGATCATTTGAAGCACTTTTTTCACATCTAAAATTATAATTTTAATTCCTTATTAATTGGTGTTAAGTAAGAATTACCAGATTATTCCAAAGCTAATATTCCATAATAGCAAGCAGACACAGGTTGAGCAGTCATCTAAAATTAGCTTATTCACTGTAAAATAAAGATTGAATGTTAAGGTATAAAATTATTCTAAATCCCCAAACACACCAGAACCAATTGTGAAATTAAATGTGACACTTTCCATAATTCAAACTACAGTACTTGATTTTTGTCTTTCTCCTCAGCTACCTCTAAATTAAATTAGTCTTATTGATTATAACTCAGAAATCCCTGCCTTGTTACCATGATTTTTAAATTTTAATAAAATGTACAATTCAGGTGTACATAGCTAAGTTGGTTTTCTTAAATTACAATATAGGAGATTAGGTATAGCCTCAATGAATATCTCAATACTACAGTTTACAAACACAGTGAAAGCCAATCCATGGTTAGCTTAAAACAATTGATAAATTCATACACCACAAGCCTGTTTTTGGTCTACCATGGCAGATGATCACTCATTATTGAAGTAAGATCTTATGAATTGATAGCAGTGTTACATAACTAAGCATTGGCTGCACAGTGGTACTAGAATGAAAAAGTAGCCCGAGTCCAATTTATATATGTTACTGTGCACAAATGATGGTTAGTAACTTTAGTAAAAGCAGAAACACCCAGTTAAAATTCACAGGTTATCCTAAAAAAACAAAACAAAAAAACCAAAAAACCAGAAGAGTACACAGTATATTTTCTGTGAAATCTATACCATGAACAGCAGCCTTGTTGCCCACCACCTCCCCCAACCCGCCAAAAGCACATATTGGGTGGCTGGTCCTGATAAAACATTTCTCTGGTGTTTACACACATAATGAGCAGCCTCAAAAAACACATTTATTAAACTCAGACAGTTTCAGCATTACTTTCAGTGTACTGGGATTTGGATTTGGTTCTGATTTTTTAACTTCAAAGAAAAATATTTCTTAACAGCATTTCCTAGACAATCATAGTTGATGGACCCCTGAAGCCTGTTCTTTACTAAGAACAGAGAGGATCTGGTAGCCCCTTGCCTCACCTCCAAACCATTCCTCCTACCTCCCCAGGCAAAGCTGTGCACCCGTTCTTAAGCCGTCCTTATTTGTAAACAGTGCTGAGATGCCTCTCTTCATGGCTAATATTAGATTTTATATAGCACCATCAAATATGCTGTAATGGTTCCTGTTATGACATTAACTGTTGCTTTTTCCATCGAAGAATAGATGTGTACCCCCTTTCCAGTCTTTTTGTCATAGTAATATTTAGGTGACTTACTTCTAGCTTTTATTTCTTCTGTTTAACTTTGGCGAAATTAATATTAAAAGAGTCCTAAAGAAAGATATTAGAGTACCTGGATGAATTGATTTGAGCTCTCATCTCTCTTCTTCCAACTAATGGGGATGAGACATTCATTTTCTCCACACAGTTATAATAATAAATGTTATTAGCCCCTGTATCACCTGAGGAATAGTCACCAAGGGAATGTTTAGCATGCAAATGCCTGTATCAGAGCTACCTTCTACCTCAACAGAATGCAAGCCAAGACACCCTTAAATAGTGCCTGGTCATTTACAACACACACCAAAACTAACTGAAGATGCCACATAAGATGAGAACACATTAGCAGCTAAAGAGCATTAAGCCATTGTTTCTGTGTCATAAGTCACCAATTCTCAGCTGTAAATACATTTATACATTTAGGTGTAATGTTTCATTTATCAAATCATGTATTTTCCATTATGATGAATTTCAATTTCCATTACCACAATGATGTTTACACAAGCTGCAAACATTTGTTTTTACTACAGAAGAATTTAAGTCCTATTCATTAGCACTGCTCACTGTCAATTTATGAAATACATTTATATTCACCATTGAGCTATACAATACTTAGTTTCAAAATACATGTCATTACTCAATGAGAAGATATTACAATAAAGCATCAAGATTAACTAGGCTAGATCTACAGTAATCCACCAGTCAAATAATAAAAATGAGTGCTTATTAATTTCTTACAATGTGCCACACACGAAACTAAGCACTTCACATACATTAACTCAATGTCATCTGTAAAATAACACTGTGAGGTAAGCACTATTCTCATTCCTGTTTTACAGATAGGAAAAAATGATACACCAAGAAGTTAAAGAACTTGCCTAAGACTCCATCGCTAGTAAGTGGCAGATAATTAGTTCTAGAGTTCTAGAGTTTAAATTCTAAAATAAGCCAGCATGTCATGGTGGTTCTTAAGAAGTCTTATTACTAGAATCAAACATTGTGTATTACCAGCTCCAAGAAAACTTTGATTTTAAAAATAAACTAGTAGGTTTATTAAGTTATAACACTGTAATACTTTAGAAAGTTCATGTTAGGCATAGTCTCCAAAACGTACTACCATAAAAAATCAAACTCAAATCACCAGGTGACTCAAATAAATACTTTGTATGAATTCAGTACCTCTTGCTCCACTTTCCCAAATCCACTCATGATGAAAAGTTGTCACTAGGTATATACAATATTAAAACTATTCCTTTTTGTTTCCTACTTAGGCTACAAGCTATTCATGGTCTGGAAAAGCAGCTAATCTATACATTATTGAAAAATGCCATACCATATTGTACCCAGAGAACCTTTGATAAATACTAAATATTACACTGACAATGAGTAATGGCAACTGAAAACAAAATTACAATATAACTCAACGATGAAATATGATGCTAAAATAAAATGGATGTGAGTCCCATTCAAGCTGTCCCTTAATCTTTTGACGTCTGTTAAGAGAGAAGCCCTTACTTAGAACAAAGGAAGACAAAGCCCTTACTTAGAACAAAGTATTTTTGAGGTCTGGAAAAAATAATGACAACACTCCTGATTAATTATACAATACTGAAAAGTGAATCATGTAGGAAATATGTGCAGAAGGAAGGCTGGACAAGCTATCTGATATAATTATTTTCTGATATAATATATTTCCTGCGTATATAGAAAAAAGTGCAGAAGGGCTAGATTATCTAAAAATGTGGGTTGTAGGTCTTCCAAATGATTTTCTTAAAGTCTCCCTTATTTGCCTCTACTGAAGGGAACACAGGTGGAAAGGGAAGAGACATTTTCATTCTGGACCTCTGAACTATTTTTGTACTGTTTCAAAATTACTCTGTACAATTATTACCAATTGCTTTAATAAAAATAAAACTTGGACTGTCAATCTATACTCAATAAAAAACTGTGATATTTAGCTAATTCTATTACAGTTATTTCTGGAAATTAATAATTAGTAAATAATTCTAAATATTCTGCATCTAAAACAAGAGGCCAGAGGGAAAAGTACAAAATATATATCTATATATATAATTTTTTTAAAGATTTATTTATTTATTTATTTGACAGAGAGAGATCATAAGCAGGTAGAGAGGCAGGCAGAGAGTGAGGAGGAAGCAGGCTCCCTGCTAAGCAGAGAGTCCAATGCGGGGCTCGATCCCAGGACCCTGATATCATGACCTGAGCCGAAGGCAGCGGCCTAACCCACTGAGCCACCCAGGCGCCCCAAAAATACATTTTAAAAAATACATAAACGCTATACTTTCCATATGTATAGAGTATATGTAAGCATATACATGAATGCATGTACATGGCTATACATCTGTATGTGTATAAGTACACACATACATATAAATTTTGCCTATAGTAAAATTTTTAAGAGAGTGTAGTTGTAGACATGCAGCTCAATTTTCCTGGACACCAAAAAATCACTATTTTATGTGAAAATGAAAGAACAATTCTTCCTATAAAATACCAATGAATATGAAATAAGTAATTCCTATCAAATGTTTATTTGATACCTACTTTTTTATACAAGTGAAGCATAATTTGGTGATGCAGAGATGTACATTTTCTAATTAAAACTGAAGACAAATTTTTATTTACATTCTCTTAAATTATCTCTACAGCACAAAATATTTTAACCATCTTCAATTCAAGAATTGACACAAAGTACTAATTTTCCCCTCGATTTTTAAAAAAAAAAAAAGGAGAGGAAAACTACAGTTACCAGAAGAACTTTCAACCTTTAGCTAAGATCAGATTTCACAAAGTAATACATGTTTGGATGTTTTGTGTTTATTTTAAATTTCTTTTTATCACTCTGATTTTCTTCCCTAGTTCTAATGGGCTGGGGCCCTGTTCCTAAAGAAAGCAAGGGACCAGCATCTTGAAAGGGATCCCTGCGCCAACTCCCAAGAAGCCTTGGGGAGGCATTGGCCCCACCACCCAGCCTTCCAGCCACCAGTGCCCAGCACGTGGCCCAAAGGACAGACAGGGTGACGTGAAGCACAGCATGGTACCAACAACTGTCTGTCTCATTCGCTCTGTCTCATTCGCTCAGGCCCATCTCTTTTCCTTCTTTTCTTTCTCTTTCTTTCTTTCTTTTTTTTTTTAAAAAAAATTTTATTTATTTACTTGACAGAGAGAGATCACAAGTAGGCAGAGAGGCAGGCAGAGAGAGAGGAAGGGAAGCAGGCCCCCTGCTGAGCAGAGAGCCCGATGCGGGGCTCAATCCCAGGACCCTGAGATCACGACCCGAGCCCAAGGCAGCGGCTTAACCCACTGAGCCACCCAGGCGCCCCTCTTTCTCTCCTTTCAAGGGCCTTGTCTTTTTTCCCATCATCCTGTGGCTCTTCCTGTTTTATTCCCGTCTTCCC
This sequence comes from Neogale vison, assembly GCF_020171115.1. NCBI lineage: Eukaryota > Metazoa > Chordata > Mammalia > Carnivora > Mustelidae > Neogale > Neogale vison. Next base: position 187,210,637 of record NC_058091.1, on the reverse strand, counting down.
TTCTCCTCTTGTTCTCATTAGTGAGAACGACTATTTTCACCATTTCCTCCTCCAGTGTATTTTTTTCTCTCCTGTAACGTATTTCCCATAGTTGCAAACCGTGCCCATCAACAAAAACCTTGGCATACTTGCAAAAATACACAAAATTCAAAATTCTAATATTTGGGGGAAATTCCAGGAGGAAAAATACAGATACAGTACATGAGCAAAAATTAGCAAATATTGGATCTTTCCTCTCTTTTCATTACACCTCCAAGCCCCATCTTGTCAACTATCCACTCTTTCCCTCATTTTTTAAAAAGATTTTAGTTATTTATTTGACAGAGAGAAAGAGTGCGAGCGCACAAGCAGGGGAAGCGGCAAAGGAAAAGGGAGAAACAGACTCCCCACTCAGCAAGGACACTCCATCCCAGGACCCTGGGATCATGACCTGAGCCACCCAGGTGCCCCTACCTCATTTTAAGCACATTATTCTCTATCTTCCTGTTTAGTCTTTCCTTTAGTGTCCTTCCCCCCTGCTCTTTTCTCTCTTTGTTCTCATCATCTTTAATACCCTAATTGGAAAACATTCTTTCACGGTTAGCCAAGTGTTTCACACCCTTCCCCTTCCAATACACATAAAATTTCACCAAATTCTGTCCAGAAAACACACTCCTTACCCATCCTTTCCCCCTCTCCTTAGCAAGCTATAGCAGAAAATCCAGAACATGTGTGTCTCAAATGAACACCCTCCTAGGACAGAAATAACACCATACATATCAAACTTTTTAGCCCACCAAAGGAAATCTCCAATATGGGTGTTAAAGGCATCCGCTGAAAATATTTTCCAAGTCTATTCATGTATCCAAAAATATTTTATTTAAATTCAGTTTGAAAATTAACAAGTTAATTTGGCCAAGATTTCATTTTAGAATTCACCTCAAAGTTCAGTATTTTATGTCTCCTTCTTTGCCTTGAAATCTGCACTAAATTCATTCTTGTTACAAGTGCACTTTTAGACTATTTTCCATTTCTTGCTTTCCAATAAATGCACACTGAGGTACGGCAAGAAGGAAAAATCCTTTAACAGTCTCAATTAAATTTATTTTTATGCAGGCTCTCTTTTTAAAGAATTTCTTCCTGCTTTCATTATTTGTAAGTCATTTGTTAATCTCAGTACCAAACAGGCCAAGAGTTGAGGTTCTTTTCTGAAGGGAACTCCTCTTCCAAAAACATCATAAATGTGTTTTTCATGATGAATTACATGTAAACCAGCCAGCTCTACTCAGGAGCCAGGACCAACATGCAATTAGGCTGCACAAATCTGATGTGCTCTTTCCACCTTTCCTGTTCCTCTCTGCATGGAAAAAGCAAGAAAGGGAAAATTCCTGACCAGATGCCAAATGAGCCCCGAACTTGGGAGGTGTCTTGGGTGATGGGCAGCGGCCCCGCTCCCGCTCGGCCCAGCCGGTGCAGCCCCCGCGGCCTCTCGGCACTGCTGTGGCACATTACTTCCGCTTTTCTAACTTTTCCACTTCTGAGCACCATCAATTATGCACTAGAATAACAGAGGCCTGGCAAGGCAGTGTAACATAAAGGCCGATTATGATGATAAATAATTTAAACACCTGCGTGCCATGTTCCTTTCACCACTGACAGGAAGCCAGGGGCATGTGATGCACGCCAAAGATTCGAATGCACCAAATGACCAGTTTGGAGAGAGCAGACCGTTCACTCACCGTGAACCTTCCTGTCCACTGTCCGCTGGGAGGAAAGGGGCAAAATAAACGCAGTGTTCACTGTGGGACTCACACTTGCAAAAACAGATTAAGAATCGAAAAAGAGGGGGCGCCTGGGTGGCTCAGTGGGTTAAAGCCTCTGCCTTTGGCTCTGGTCATGATCCCACGGTCCTGGGATCGAGCCCCACATCGGGCTCTCTGCTCAGCAGGGAGCCTGCTTCCCTCTCTCTCTCTGCCTTCTTGTGATCTCTGTCAAATAAATAAATTTGTAAAATCTTTTTTTAAAAAATCGGAAAAGACAGAGATCCCAACAAATGATGTGTGATGTTGGCCCTAGATACAGCCTAGCGAGTTTGGGAAACAATACTGGAGATGTATGTGGCACCCTCCATCTTCCAGAGAAAGGCAAACAATGGCAAATACGAAGATTTTAAGAGAAAGGACGCACTGTTTTCATGTACAGTTACTCAGACTTGAATGAACTCAGACCCGGAGTGCTCTTTTTATACGTTTCATGATAAAGTACAGTTTGGGAGCTGGCAGGAAATTAACAGATGTAGAGATTCCTCGTCTGACATCTTTTTTTAAAACTACCCTCACCATCTCTCAACTGTGATTCAGAAGCTCTTCAAGTATCCTTACTATCCTTCCTTATTCCATTTTTTAAATTGTAATTTGCTAATTCGCAGCTGAGAAGAAACTTTCGTATGTTCAAAAACTGCAAAAGCAAACAAGTTTCCTCTCCGCACTGCCTTGGGAAGCTAAAAACTCAGCAGTGTTGCCAGGATCTGAATGCCAAGAGGACACTGCTCCTTATCCACCACAGGCAAACAAAATTGTAAACTGGGTCTTGAACGGTGTACATCTAAACAGACAAAGCAAATTTCAGTCTGAAAAAAAAAAATCAGATAACTACAATATACTGCAATGTTTTCATGCTTAAAAGGGGTCAGAATAATCACAGTAGTCCATGCAAGAGTACAAGGGAAAGAATAAAACCTGGTTCCAGTGAGGATGTTGATAAATCACAAGCTAACCTTAAAATATATGAAATTCCAGAGAACAGCACTTAATTCATGTCAAATGATACTCAACTTCATTTTTGGAATGAGGCTCCCATTATCTAGAAATATTCCAAAATTAATCCTTGGTCTACATGAGAGCTAATATTATATTTCTAAATGCAAATTGATGAAAACTCTAGGGGGAAAAACCATTTTGAACTGTGGTTTCCAGAAGGCTTCAGGTTTAGTCATGTCAAATTAAAGGGGAGCAAAAGCTTCTTAAAATAACATTCTTCTTAAATCACATCCATATGATTTAGCAAATTGATATGGCCAAAGTCAATAAATCATGACGCAGAGCTTTTATTTTAATGTATGAATGCTTTTATTTTATTTTTTGCTTTGAGCCAACTCCTTATAATTTTTAGCCCAAAGTTGGATGTATATTCTTGTCTAGGCAAAACAAGATATTGTTCACGTCATGGGTTCCCGCTTCTCAATGTCAACCCACCATCAGTAAAAAAAATTATCCCCCAAAGTTCAGCAGGGCATGGAGTTAGCTGCCTC